>NC_091991.1:152981599-153288893 GCF_044704955.1 Pristiophorus japonicus
CGGAAGGTCCCCCGTGGCCCGTGGTGGACCTTCGGTCTGGCCGCGAAAACAACACTGCGGTCTCGGGGGGGCATTCAGCTGAGACTGCATGCGAGCAGCCACAGTCTGAAAACCACCAGATATGACAGCACTTAGACGCTCTGTCGACTCTTGCAGAGCCGCGGCCATCCTCTCCAAAGCAGCACCGATACACTCGTTCCCTCGCGCCTGTGCTGCAATGGCAGCTGCCACATCACCCTAAGGGCGAATTTCCCGTGGGAATAACACCCCAATTCAGATTGCAAACTTTTAGGTTTGAAGGGCTAATAAGACTGGAACACTTTTTTGTGTTCAAAAAGCTGAATTTGGATCCAATGGCTGCTGGAAAATTAGCGGCGCTAATCGGGGAATAAAGGCCTTAACACCACCAGCGTTCTGGCTGCACTGAGTTTCAGCCCCGGTCTCTATTTTGCACAAGGCCATTCCTTTGAAGAGACTGACATAAAAACCGGCGGCGGGGGGGGCAAAGAAAACTCAGATTTGTGAGATCTTTGTTGTGACAACCTAAAAACCACCAAAGGCAATGTGGCTCAAATAGCATGAGCGTTTATTTTATCATGGTATAAGGAGATTGGGAATTCAGCCAAATTCCTCAGGTAGAATTGTAGATGTCAGCACACGGCTGTCTGCCTGTTACACTGCCGAAGTATTTCTGGAATGATCATTTTCTGACCATTATATGGAGCACAGGAATGATTGACCTACTGCATCACAAATAGTTACTTCAAGGTGTGGTGTCGCTGTAGAGGAAAGTTTTCAGACAGGCTCAATCCCTGAAACAGCCAAGAGCATTCTTCACTGAAAACATTTTTCCAGCAATTTATCGACCACCTTGGTCAAGCTGCACGTTTTCATCATTGTTCCTACCTTTATCAACACTAAAGATTAAAGTAATGAATTTGGCAGTGCCAGAAACCATCCACAGCATGAGTATGACTTTGAGTAGAGTGACCTGCAAAGGCACCATGCATTAAGCAGACACCATCACTGAACTGACTGTTGAATGTCAGTGACCAATACTGATTGTCCTGCCCATTCCCAAAATAACAAATGTAATCATTGATCACGACTGAGGGTGACTGTTCAATGTAGGTGCAGGCTAGTTACTTACTGGTGTATCTGTAGTATGCATCTTTTCTGGTCTCCAGCATGTAAGGGGAATGATAACATCAATTTGGTCGGAGGATATCCTCCATGGGCTGATTAAATATCCAGAGTGAAATTGGCCTGAGGTAAAACATCTTATATAGATGTATGGGAGTACCAGAACTGTGAAGTTATAACTATCAGGAAAGATTGAAACATAGAAAATAGGTGCAGGAGCAGACCATTCGGCCCCTCGAGCCTGCACCACCATTCAATAAGATCATGGCTGATCATTCACCTCAGTACCCCTTTCCTGCTTTCTCTCCATACCCCTTGATTCCTTTAGCCGTAAGGGCCATATCTAACTCCCCCTTGAATATATCCAATGAACTGGCATCAACAGCGGTAGAGAATTCCACAGGTTAACAACTCTCTGAGTGAAGAAGTTTCTCCTCATCTCAGTCCTAAATGGCTTACCCCTTATCCTTAGACTGTGTCCCCGGTTCTGGACTTCCCCAGCATCGGGAGCATTCTTCCTGCACCTAACCTGTCCAGTCCCATCAGAATTTTATATGTTTTTATGAGATCCCCTCTCATCCTTCTAAACTCCAGTGAATACAGGCCCAGTCGATCCAGTCTCTCCTCATATGTCAGTCCAGCCATCCCGAGAATCAGTCTGGTGAACCTTTGCTGCACTCCCTCAATAGCAAGAATGTCCTTCCTCAGATTAGGAAACCAAAACTGAACACAATATTCCAGGTGAGGCCTCACCAAGGCCCTGTACAACTGCAGTAAGACCTCCCTGCTCCTATATTCAAATCCCCTAGCTATGAAGGCCAACATACCATTTGCTTTCTCCACCGCCTGCTGTGCCTGTATGCCAACTATCAATGACTGATGTATCATGACACCCAGGTCTCGTTGTACCTCCCCTTTTCCTGATCTGCCGCCATTCAGATAATATTCTGCCTTCGTGTTTTTGCCACCAAAGTGGATAACCCTCACATTTATCCACATTATACTGCATCTGCCATGCATTTGTCCACTCACCTAACCTGTCCAAATCACCCTGCAGCCTCTTAGTGTCCTCCTCACAGCTCACACCGCTACCCAACTTAGTGTCATCTGCAAACTTGGAGATATTACATTCAATTCCTTCATCCAAATCATTAATGTATATTGTAAATAGCTGGGATCCCAGCACTGAGTCACTGCCCGCCATTCTGAAAAGGACCCGTTTATCCCGACTCTCTGCTTCCTGTCTGCTAACCAGTTCTCTATCCATGTCGGTAGATTACCCCCAATATCTTGTGCTTTAATTTTGCACACCAATCTCTTGTGTGGAACCTTGTCAAAAGCCTTCTGAAAGTCCAAATACACCACATCCACTGGTTCTCCCTTGTCCACTCTACTAGTTACATCCTCAAAAAATTCTAGAAGTTTTGTCAAGCATGATTTCCTCTTCATAAATCCATGCTGACTTGGACCGATCCTGTCACTGCTTTCCAAATGCGCTGCTATTTCATCTTTAATAATTGATTCCAACATTTTCCCCACTACTGATGTCAGGCTAACCGGTTTATAATTACCTGTTTTCTCTCTCCCTCCTTTTTCAAAAAGTGGTGGTGTTACATTAGCTACCCTCCAGTCCATAGGAACTGATCCAGAGTCGATAGACTGTTGGAAAATGATCACCAAGGCTTCCGCTATTTCTAGGGCCACTTCCTTAAGTACTCTGGGATGCAGACTATCAGGCCCCGGAGATTTATCGGCCTTCAATCCTATCAATTTCCCGAACACAAATTCCCGCCTAATACGGATTTCTCTCAGTTCCTCCTTTTCACTAGACCCTTGGTCCCCTTGTATTTCCGGAAGGTTATTTGTGTCTTCCTTCGTGAAGACAGAACCAAAGTATTTGTTCAATTGGTCTGCCATTTCTTTGTTCCCCATTATAAATTCATCTGATTCTGACTGCAAGGGACCTACATTTGTCTTCATTAATCTATTTCTCTTCACATATCTATAGTAGCTTTTGCAGTCAGTTTTTATGTTCCCAGCAAGCTTCCTCTCATACTCTTATTTTCCCCTTCCTAATTAAACCCTTTGTCCTCCTCTGCTGAATTCTAAATTTCTCCGAGTCCTCAGGTTTGCTGCTTTTTCTGGCCAATTTATATGCCTCTTCGTTGGATTTAACACTATCCTTAATTTCCCTTGTTAGCCACGTTGAGCCACCTTCCCTGTTTTATTTTTACTCCAGACAGGGATGTACAATTGTTGAAGTTTATCCATGAGATCTTTAAATGTTTGCCATTGCCTATCCACCGTCAACCCTTTAAGTATCATTTGCCAGTCTATTCTAGCCAATTCACGTCTCATACCATCGAAGTTACCTTTCCTTAAGTTCAGGACACTAGTTTCTGAATTAACTGTGTCACTTTCCATCTTAATAAAGAATTCTACCATATTATGGTCACTCTTCCCCAAGGGGCCTCGCACAACAAGATTGCTAATTAGTCCTTTCTCATTACACATCACCCAGTCTAGGATGGCCAGCCCTCTAGTTGGTTCCTCGACATATTGGTCTAGAAAACCATCCCTAATACACTCCAGGAAATCCTCCTCCACCGTATTGATACCAGTTTGGTTAGCCCAATCTATATGTAGATTAAAGTCACCCATGATAACTGCTGTATCTTTATTACATGCTTCCCTAATTTCTTATTTGATGCTGTCCCCAACCTTACTACTACTGTTTGGTGGTCTGTACACAACTCCCATTCCGCAGCTCCACCCATACAGATTCCACATCATCCAAGCTAATGTCCTTCCTTACTATTGCATTAATTTCCTCTTTAACCAGCAACCCGACCCCACCTCCTTTTCCTTTCTGTCTATCCTTCCTGAATGTTGAATACCCCTGGATGTTGAATTTCCAGCCTTGGTCACCCTGGAGCCATGTCTCCGTGATGCCAATTATATCATATTCGTTAATTGTTGCCTGCGCAGTTAATTCGCCCACTTTATTACGAATACTCATTGAGGCGCAGAGCCTTCAGGCTTGTCTTTTTAACACACTTTGCCCCTTTAGAATTTTGGTGTAATGTGGCCCTTTGTGATTTTTGCCTTGGGTTTCTCTGCCCTCCACTTTTACTTTTCTTCTTTCTATCTTTTGCTTCTGCCCCCCATTCTACTTCCCTCTGTCTCCCTGCATAGGTTCCCATCCCCCTGCCATATTAGTTTAACCCCTCCCTTGAATAGGCTGGGGCTCCTCTCTCTGGAAAAGAAGTTGAGGGATGCCCTAATAGAGGTCGTTAAAATTATGAAGGGTTTTGATAGGGTAGACATAGAGAAGATGTTTCCACTTGTAGGGAATCCAAAACTAGAATGTGCAGCTGTAAAGAATTCTTCTCTTGTCTACAGAAACTTGCATTTATATAGCGCTTTTAACATGGTGAAAATGTCCCAAGACGCTTCATGGGGTCGTTATGTGACAAAATTTGACACTGATCCATATAAGGAGATATTAGGGCAGTGACCAAAAGCTTGGTCAATGAGGTAAGTTTTAAGAAGTGTCTTAAAGGAGAGGTTTAAGGTGAGAATTCCAGAGCTGAGGGCCTAGGCAGCTGAAGGCTCGGCTGCCAATGGTGGAGCATCGGGGATGCGCAAGAGGCAGAATTGAAGGAGCACAGAGATCTCGGAGGGTTGTAAGGTTGGAGGAGGATCATCATCATCATCATAGGCAATTCCTCGGAATCGAGGAAGACTTGCTTCCACTCTAAAAGCGAGTTCTCAGGTGACTGTCAGCCAGCGAGGACGTGAGTTTGGGAGTTCCGTGAGTTCGGGAGATCTGAGGAGCAGGAGGCCCACAGGTCGGTGATGATTTCAATTCTGATGAGTCGGGAGGTCGGTGAGTCGGGAGGTCGGCGAGTCGGTAAGGCCCTGATCTCGGTCAGTCGGGAGGTCGGCGAGTCGGTAAGGCCCAGAGGTCAGCGAGTCGGGAGGTCAGCGTGTCTGGAGGTCGGTGAATTGGGAGGTCAGAGAGTCGGTAAGGCCCTGAGGTCGGTGAATCGGGAGATCGGTGAGTCGGGAGGTCGGCGAGTCGGTAAGGCCCTGATCTCGGTGAGTCGGGAGGTCGGCGAGTCGGTAAGGCCCTGATCTCGGTGAGTCGGGAGGTCGGCGAGTCGGTAAGGCCCTGATCTCGGTGAGTCGGGAGGTCGGCGAGTCGGGAGGTCGGCGAGGCGGTAAGGCCCAGAGGTCAGCGAGTCGGGAGGTCAGCGTATCTGGAGGTCGGTGAGTCGGGAGGTTGGCGAGGCTGTAAGGCCCTGAGGTCAGCGAGTCGGGAGGTCAGCGTGTCTGGAGGTCGGTGAGTCGGGAGGTCGGCGAGTCGGTAAGGCCCTGAGGTCAGTGAGTCGGGAGGTCAGCGTGTCTGGAGGTCGGTGAGTCGGGAGGTCGGCGAGTCGGGAGGTTGGCGAGTCGGTAAGGCCCAGAGGTCAGCAAGTCGGGAGGTCAGCGTGTCTGGAGGTCGGGAGGTCGGCGAGGCGGTAAGGCCCTGAGGTTGGTGAGTCGGGAGATCGTCGAGTCGGTAAGGCCCAGAGGTCAGCAAGTCGGGAGGTCAGCGTGTCTGGAGGTCGGTGAATTGGGAGGTCAGAGAGTCGGTAAGGCCCTGAGGTCAGTGAGTCGGGAGGTCAGCGTGTCTGGAGGTCGGTGAATTGGGAGGTCAGAGAGTCGGTAAGGCCCTGAGGTCGGTGAATCGGGAGATCGGTGAGTTAGTAAGGCCCTGAGGTTGGTGAGTTGGGAGTTCGGAGACCGGGAGTTCGGAGGCCTCGGAGGTCGGTGAGGTGAGTTGGTGAGTAGCTCTCTTTTCTCTATTTCTTTTTAAGTAGATTTTAAACTAGATAAGGCTAACTAGAGGGATGGCAGTGCAGCTCAGTCCCGGAGTGCACATCCTGCGGCATGTGGGAAGTCCTGGACACTTTGCACAGCCTAGATAACCATATGTGCAGGAGATGTCTCCAGCTTCAACTGCTCGAGCACCGTGTTTCGGAGCTGGAGCAGTGGGTGGAGTCAATAAGGTGCATCCACGAGGCTGAGAACTACGTGGATAGCACATTTCAGGAAGTGGTCACCCCGCAGCTTAAAGGTGTGCAGGTAGAGGGGAAGTGGGTGACCACCAGACGTAGTAAGTGTGCTGGGCAGGTAGTGCAGGAATCCCCCCGTGAGTCCAACTTGCTTTCAAACCAATATTGACTTCTGTGTATCGGTAAAGACGATGGTGCCTCTCGGGAGTGCAGCCAGAGCCAATTCCAAGGCACCACGGGTGGCTCAGCTGCACAGGGTGGAGGGACGAAGAACAAAAGAGCTCGACTGATAGGGGATTCTATAGTTAGGGGAACAGACAAGCGTTTCTGCGGCTGTAGACGTGCGTCCCGAATGGTTTTGTGCCTCCCTGGTGCCAGGGTCAAGGATGTCACAGAGCGGACACAGGGCATCCTGGGGGGGAGGGTAAACAGCTAGAGATCGTGGTCCATATAAGAATAGAAGGATAGAGAGGATGAAAAGTTGGTGTAGGAGCGAGGGCTTTAAATTCTTGAGGCATTGGGACTGCTTCTGCGGGAGATGGGACCTGTACAAACCGGACGGGTTGCACCTCAACAGCGCCGGGACCAATACCCTGGCGGGGAGTTTTGCTAGTGCTGTTGGGGAGAGTTTAAACTAGCTTGGCAGGGGGATGGGAACCTGAGAACGAATTCAAAGGGGAAGGAAGTAAAGCTGAAATTGGATAGCAAGAATCTAGGAAGCGAATCTGTAAGACAGAGGAAACAGGGTTTAGTATGTAGTAAGCAAGGAGGTCTTCCTGTGCTGAATGATATATACTTTAATGCAAGGAGTATAGCGAATAAAGCAGATGAGCTAAGAGCACAGGTAGACACTTGGGAGTATGACATTTAGCCATTACAGAAACATGGCTGAATTAGGGGCAGGTTTGGCAGATCAATATTCCTGGCTACAGAATTTTTTAGACAAGGTTGAGAGGGGGGTAAAAAGATGGTGGTGCGGGGGGTGGGGGGAGGGATTGCAGTGCTGATTAAAGAAAATATTACAGCGGTGAGGAGAGATGATATGTTAGAGAGACCAACAAATGAGGCCGTATGGGTTGAATTGAAAAATAAAAAAGGGCGATCACACTGCTGGGCGTGTATTATAGACCCCCAAACAGTGGGAGGGAGATAGAGGAGCAAATATGTAGGCAAATTGCTGTAAAGTCCAAAAACTATAGAGTAGTAATAGTAGGGGATTTTAACTATCCAAATATTTATTGGGACAAATTTAGTGTGAAGGGTATAGTGGGTGTGGAATTCTTGAAATGCATTCAAGAGAACGTTTTTAGTCAGTATGTAGCAAGCCCAACATGAGAGGGGGCAATCTTAGATTTAGTTTTGGGGAATGAAGCTGGGCAGGTTGAAGGTGTATTATGGGAGAGCACTTGGGTGCCAGTGACCATAATTCAGTCAGATTCAAGTTGGTTATGGATAAGGACAAGAATAGTCCTGGAATAAAAGTTCCGAATTGGGGAAAAGCTAATTTTGCTAAGTTAAGGAGTGATTTGGCCATGGTGAACTGGAAACAGCTACTTTTGGGTAAATCAGTGTCGGAACAATGGGAGGCATTTAAGGAGGAGATCCGGAATGCTCAGGCCAAACATGTGCCCTTAAAAAAAAAGGTTGGGAAAAATAATTGGAGACCACCCTGGATGTCTAGGGACTTACAGGGAGGATGAAGAAAAAAAGGGACGCTTATGTCATATATCAACGGCTAAATACTATGGAATCTTTAGAGGAATATAGAAAGTTAGGAGGCAAAATTAAAAAGGATATTAGGAATGCTAAGAGAGAGCATGAGAAATTCATGGCCAGTGAAATTAAGGAAAACTCTAAGTTGTTCTATAAATATATTAAGAGTAAGAGGGTAACTAAAGAAAGGGTAGGGCCTATTAGAGAACATGAGGGTAATCTTTGTGTGGAGGCGGAAGATGTTGGGAGGGTTCTTAACAAATAGTTTGCATCTGTTTTCACAAAGGAAAGGGTAATGCAGATACTGCTATCGAGGAGGAGTGTGATATTCTGGATGAAATAAATATAATGAGAGAGGAAGTATTAAGGGGTTCAGCAGCTTTGAAAGTAGATAAGTCCCCAGGCCCGGATGAAATGCATCCCAGGCTGTTGAGCGAAGTAAAAGAGGAAATAGCAGAGGTCTTGACCATCATTTTCCAGTCCTCTTTGGATCTGGGCATGGTGCCAGAGGATTGGAGGATTGCTAATGTAGTACCCTTGTTTAAGAAGGGAGAAAGGGACAGGCCGAGTAATTACAGGCCTGTCAGCCTAACCTCAGCGGTGAGAAAATTATTGGAAAAAATCCTGAAAGACAGGATAAATCTGCATTTGGAAAGGCAAGGATTAGTTAGGGACAGTCAGCACGGATTTGTTAAGGAAGATCGTGTCTGACTAACCTGATTGAATTTTTTGAGGATGTAACCAAGAGGGTCAATTAGAGTAGTGCGTACGATGTAGTATATATGGACAATAGCAAAGCTTTTGATAAGGTCCCAAATGGTAGGCTGGTCATGAAGGTTAAAGCCCATGGGATACAGGACAAAGTGTCAAGTTGGATCCAAAATTGGCTTGGAGGAAGGAAGCAAAGGGTAATGATTGATGGATGTTTTTGTGATTGGAAGGATTCTTCCAGTGGGGCTCAGTACTGGGTCCCTTGCTTCTTGTGTTGTATATCAACGATGTAGATTTGAATATAGGGAGTATGATTAAGAAGTTTGCATACGACACTAAAATTGGCTGTGTGGTTGATAATGAAGATGAAAGTCATGGGCTGCAAGAGGATATCAATCTACTGGTCAGGTGGGCAGAGCAGTGGCAAATGGAATTTAATTCAGAGAAGTGTGAGGTGATGCACTTTGGGAGGGCTAATAAGGAAAAGGTATACACATTAAGTGGTAGACCACTTAATAGTGTCGATGAACAAAGGGACCTTGGAGTGCTTGTCCACAGATCCCTGAAAGTAGCAGGCCAGGTGGGTAAGTTGGTTAAGAAGGCATACGGAATGCTTGCCTTTATTGGCCGAGGCATAGAACATAAGAGCAGGGAGGTTATGCTTAAATTGTATAATACTTTGGTTAGGCCATAGCTGGAGTATTGCATGCAGTTCTGGCCACCGTATTATCGGAAGGACCTGCTTGCACTAGAGAGGGTGCAAAGGAGATTTACTAGGATGCTGCCTGGAATGGAGAATCTTAGTTATGAGGACAGATTGGATAGGCTGGGTTTGTTCTCATTGGAACAGAGGAGGTTGAGAGGAGACCTCATTGAGGGGTACAAAATATTGAAGGGCCTGGACATAGTGTATAGTAAGGGTCTATTTCCATTGGTGGAGGGGTCAATTATGAGGGGGCATAGTTTTAAGGTGGTTGGAAGAAAGTTTAGAGGGGATTTGAGGGGGGCTTCTTTACGCAGAGGGTTGTGGGGATCTGGAACTCGTTGCCTGGAAGAGTAGTGGATGCAGAAACCCTCACCACTTTTAAGAGATGGTTGGATGGGCATTTAAAGTGCAGTAACCTGCAGGGTTACGCACCTAGAGCTGGTAATTGGGATTAGACTGGATGACCTTTTGTTGGACGGAGCTTATAATGGTAAGTACTGCAGGGAATAGAATATGGCTAGGGTGATCTCCTGGACTAATTTTGATTGCCTGGATGGGTTGGAGAGGAATTTTCCCAGATTTTATCTCCCTTAATTGGCCGTTTTTTATCTGTTTTTTGCCTCTCCCAGGAGATTGCATGGCTCCGGTTGGGATGGAGTGTAGAATGTTTTAGTATCAGGGGTGTCGCAGTTGTGGTGAGGCAGATTGATTGGACTGGGTACTCTTTGCCTTTCTGTCATTGTTCATAGGTTTATATGTAACCTTTAGGGCTGCTGACCAAAGGCCATGTGGCTCTTTGTCGGCTGGCGGGGACGCGATGGATCGGAATGGCCTCCTTCTGCGCTGTAAATTTCTATGTTTCTATGACTGTATGGTCCAATATGGGAATTACAGTCTCTGTCACAGGTGGGGCAGACAGTGGTTGAAGGAAAGGGTGGGTGGGAAGCCTGGTTTGCCGCACGCTCCTTCCTCTGTCTGCGCGTGCTTTCTGCATGCTCTCGCTGACGAGACTCGAGGTGCTCAGCGCCCTCCTGGATGCTCTGCCTCCACTTTGGGCAGTCTTGGGCCAGGAATTCCCAGGTGCCAGTGGGGATGTTGCATTTAACCAAGGAGGCTTTGAGGGTGTCGTTGAAACGATTCCTCTGCCCACCTGGGGCTCGCCTGCCATGTAGGAGTTCCGAGTTGAGTGCTTGCTTAGGGAGTCTCATGTCGGGCATGCGGACGATGTGGCCCGCTCAACTGAGCTGGTCGAGTGTGGTCAGTGCTTCAATGCTGGGGATGTTGGCCTGAGCGAGAACACTGATGTTGGTGCGTCTATCCTCCCAGTGGATTTGCAGGATCTTGTGGAGGCAGCGCTGATGGTAGTTCTCTAGCACTTTGAGATGTCTGCTGTATATGATCCACGTCTCTGAGCCATACAGGAGGGCGGGTATAAGAACATAAGAACATAAGAATTAGGAACAGGAGTAGGCCATCTAGCCCCTCGAGCCTGCTCCGCCATTCAATAAGATCATGGCTGATCTGGTCGTGGACTCAGCTCCACTTACCCGCCCTCTCCCCGTAACCCTTAATTCCCTTATTGGTTAAAAATCTATCTATCTTTGACTTGAAAACATTCAATGAGCTAGCCTCAACTGCTTCCTTGGGCAGAGAATTCCACAGATTCACAACCCTCTGGGAGAAGAAATTCTTTCTCAACTCGGTTTTAAATTGGCTCCTCCGTATTTTGAGGCTGTGCCCCCTAGTTCTAGTCTCCCCTACCAATGGAAACAACCTCTCTGCCTCTATCTTGTCTATCCCTTTCATGATTTTAAATGTTTCTATAAGATTCATCACCCCTCATCCTTCTGAACTCCAAGGAGTAAAGACCCAGTCTACTCAATCTATCATCATAAGGTAACCCCCTCATTTCTGGAATCAGCCTAGTGAATCGGAAAAGGAGGTGGGGTAGCATTGCTGGTTAAGGAGCAAATTAAGGCAATAGTTCGGAAGGACATTAGCTTGGATGATGTGGAATCTATATGGGTAGAGCTGCAGAATACCAAAGGACAAAAAACGTTAGTGGGAGTTGTGTACAGACCTCCAAACAGTAGTAGTGATGTTGGGGAGGGCATCAAACATGAAATTAGGGGTGCGTGCAATAAAGGTGCAGCAGTTATAATGGGTGACATTAATATGCACATAGATTGGGTTAACCAAACTGGAAGCAATACGGTAGAGGAGGATTTCCTGGAGTGCATAAGGGATGGTTTTTTAGACCAATATGTCGAGGAACCAACTAGGGGGGAGGCCATCTTAGACTGGGTGTTGTGTAATGAGAGAGGATTAATTAGCAATCTCGTTGTGCGAGGCCCCTTGGGGAAGAGTGACCATAATATGGTGGAATTCTGCATTAGGATGGAGAATGAAACAGTTAATTCAGAGACCATGGTCCAGAACTTAAAGAAGGGTAACTTTGAAGGTATGAGGCGTCAATTGGCTAGGATAGATTGGCGAATGATACTGAAGGGGTTGACTGTGGATGGGCAATGGCAGACATTTAGAGACCGCATGGATGAACTACAACAATTGTACATTCCTGTCTGTCGTAAAAATAAAAAAGGGAAGGTGGCTCAACCGTGGCTATCAAGGGAAATCAGGGATAGCATTAAAGCCAAGGAAGTGGCATACAAATTGGCCAGAAATAGCAGAGAACCCGGGGACTGGGAGAAATTTAGAACTCAGCAGAGGAGGACAAAGGGTTTGATTAGGGCAGGGAAAATGGAGTACGAGAAGAAGCTTGCAGGGAACATTAAGACGGATTGCAAAAGTTTCTATAGATATGTAAAGAGAAAAAGGTTAGTAAAGACAAACGTAGGTCTCCTGCAGTCAGAATCAGGGGAAGTCATAACGGGGAACAAAGAAATGGCGGACCAATTGAACAAGTACTTTGGTTCGGTATTCACTGAGGAGGACACAAACAACCTTCCGGATATAAAAGGGGTCGGAGGGTCTAGTAAGGAGGAGGAACTGAGGGAAATCCTTATTAGTCGGGAAATTGTGTTGGGGAAATTGATGGGATTGAAGACCGATAAATCCCCAGGGCCTGATGGACTGCATCCCAGAGTACTTAAGGAGGTGGCCTTGGAAATAGTGGATGCATTGACAGTCATTTTCCAACATTCCATTGACTCTGGATCAGTTCCTATGGAGTGGAGGGTAGCCAATGTAACCCCACTTTTTAAAAAAGGAGGGAGAGAGAAAACAGGGAATTACAGACCGGTCAGCCTGACATCGGTAGTGGGTAAAATGATGTAATCAATTATTAAGGATGTCATCGCAGTGCATTTGGAAAGAGGTAATATGATAGGTCCAAGTCAGCATGGATTTGTGAAAGGGAAATCATGCTTGACAAATCTTCTGGAATTTTTTGAGGATGTTTCCAGTAGAGTGGACAAGGGAGAACCAGTTGATGTGGTATATTTGGACTTTCAGAAGGCTTTCGACAAGGTCCCACACAAGAGATTAATGTGCAAAGTTAAAGCACATGGGATTGGGGGTAGTGTGCTGACATGGATTGAGAACTGGTTGTCAGACAGGAAGCAAAGAGTAGGAGTAAATGGGTACTTTTCAGAATGGCAGGCAGTGACTAGTGGGGTACCGCAAGGTTCTGTGCTGGGGCCCCAGCTGTTTACACTGTACATTAATGATTTAGACGAGGGGATTAAATGTAGTATCTCCAAATTTGCGGATGACACTAAGTTGGGTGGCAGTGTGAGCTGCAAGGAGGATTCTATGAGGCTGCAGAGCGACTTGGATAGGTTAGGTGAGTGGGCAAATGCATGGCAGATGAAGTATAATGTGGATAAATGTGAGGTTATCCACTTTGGTGGTAAAAACAGAGAGACAGACTATTATCTGAATGGTGACAGATTAGGAAAAGGGCAGGTGCAAAGAGACCTGGGTGTCATGGTACATCAGTCATTGAAGGTTGGCATGCAGGTACAGCAGGCGGTTAAGAAAGCAAATGGCATGTTGGCCTTCATAGCGAGGGGATTTGAGTACAAGGGCAGGGAGGTGTTGCTACAATTGTACAGGGCCTTGGTGAGGCCACACCTGGAGTATTGTGTACAGTTTTGGTCTCCTAACCTGAGGAAGGACATTCTTGCTATTGAGGGAGTGCAGCGAAGGTTCACCAAACTGATTCCCGGGATGGCGGGACTGACCTATCAAGAAAGACTGGATCAACTGGGCTTGTATTCACTGGAGTTCAGAAGAATGAGAGGCGACCTCATAGAAACGTTTAAAATTCTGACGGGGTTAGACAGGTTAGATGCAGGAAGAATGTTCCCAATGTTGGGGAAGTCCAGAACCAGGGGACACAGTCTAAGGATAAGGGGGAAGCCATTTAGGACCGAGATGAGGAGGAATTTCTTCACCCAGAGAGTGGTGAACCTGTGGAATTCTCTACCACAGAAAGTTGTTGAGGCCAATTCACTAAATATATTCAAAAAGGAGTTAGATGTAGTCCTTACTACTAGGGGAATCAAGGGGTATGGTGAGAAAGCAGGAATGGGGTACTGAAGTTGCATGTTCAGCCATGAACTCATTGAATGGCGGTGCAGGCTAGAAGGGCCGAATGGCCTACTCCTGCACCTATTTTCTATGTTTCTATGTTTCTATGTCTCTGTACCCCTTCCAAAGCTAGTATATCCTTCCTTAAGTAAGGTGACCAAAACTGCACGCAGTACTCCAGGTGTGGCCTTACCAATATCTTATACAGTTGCAGCAAGACCTCCCTGCTTTTGTACTCCATCCCTCTCGCAATGAAGGCCAACATTCCATTTGCCTTCCTGATTACCTGCTGCACCTGCAAACTAACCTTTTGGGATTCATGCACAAGGACTCCCAGGTCCCTCTGCACCACAGCATGTTGTAATTTCTCCCCATTCAAATAATATTCCCTTTTACTGTTTTTTTTCCCAAGGTGGATGACCTCACACTTTCCGACATTGTATTCCATCTGCCAAACCTTAGCCCATTCGCTTAACCGATCCAAATCTCCTTGCAGCCTCTCTGAGTCCTCTACACAACCCGCTTTCCCACTAATTTTAGTGTCATCTGCAAATTGTGTTGCACTACACTCTGTCCCTTCTTCCTGGTCATCTATGTATATTGTAAACAGTTGTGGTCCCAGCACCAATCCCTGTGGCACACCACTAACCACTGATTTCCAACCGGAAAAGGACCCATTAATCCCGACTCTCTGCTTTCTGTTCTCCGGTCAATTCTCTATCCATGCTAATACATTTCCTCTGACTCCGCGTACCTTTATCTTCTGCAGTAACCTTTTGTGTGGCACCTTAACGAATGCCTTTTGGAAATCTAAATACACCACATCCATCAGTACACCTCTATCCACCATGCTCGTTATATCCTCAAAGAATTCCAGTAAGTTAGTTAAACATGATTTCCCTTTCATGAATCCATGCTGCGTCTGCTTGATTGCACTATTCCTATCTAGAAGTCCCGCTATTTCTTCCTTAATGATAGTTTCAAGCATTTTCCCCACTACAGATGTTAAACTAACCGGCCTATAGTTACCTGCCTTTTGCCTGCCCCCTTTTTTAAACAGAGGCGTTACATTAGCTGCTTTCCAATCCGCTGGTACCTACCCAGAGTCCAGAGAATTTTGGTAGATTATAACGAATGCATCTGCTATAACTTCTGCCATCTCTTTTAATACCCTGGGATGCATTTCATCAGGACCAGGGGACTTGTCTACCTTCAGTCCCATTAGTCTGTCCAGCACTACCCCCTAGTGATAGTGATTGTCTCCAGGTCCTCTCTTCCCACATTCCTGTGTCCTGGAAATTTTGGCATGGTTTTTGTGTCTTCCACTGTGAAGACGGAAGCAAAATAATTGTTTAAGGTCTCAGCCATTTCCACATTTCCCATTATTAAATCCCCCTTTTCATCTTCTAAGGGACCAACATTTACTTTAGTCACTCTTTTCCGTTTTATATATCTGTAAAAGCTTTTACTATCTTTTTATGTTTTGCGCAAGTTTACCTTCGTAATCTATCTTCCCTTTTTTTATTGCTTTTTTAGTCATTCTTTGCTGTTGCTTAAAATTTTCCCAATCCTCTAGTTTCCCACTAACCTTGGCCACCTTATACGCATTGGTCTTTGATTTGATACTTTCCTTTATTTCCTTGGTTATCCACGGCTGGTTATCCCTTCTCTTACCGCCCTTCTTTTTCACTGGAATATATTTTTGTTGCGCACTATGAAAGAGCTCCTTAAAAGTCCTCCACTGTTCCTCAATTGTGCCACCGTTTAGTCCTTGTTTCCTGTCTACTTTAGCCAACTCTGCCCTCATCCCACTGTAGTCCCCTTTGTTTAAGCATAGTACGCTCGTTTCTGACACAACTTCCTCATCCTCAATCTGTATTACAAATTCAACCATATTGTGATCACTCATTCCGAGAGGATCTTTTACGAGGAGATCGTTTATTTTTCCTGTCTCATTACACAGGACCAGATCTAAGATGGCTTGCTCCCTTGTAGGTTCTGTTACATACTGTTCTAAGAAACAATCCCGTATGCATTCTATGAATTCCTCCTCCAGGCTACCCCGTGCGATTTGATTTGACCAATCGATATGTAGGTTAAAATCTCCCATGACTACTGCCGTTCCTTTTTCACATGCCTCCATTATTCCCTTGATTATTGCCCGCCCCACTGTGAAGTTATTATTTGGGGGCCTATAAACTACGCCGACCAGTGACTTTTTCCCCTTACTATCTCTAATCTCCACCCACAATGATTCAACATTTTGTTAATTGAACCAAATATCATCCCTCACAACTGCCCTGATATCATCTTTTATTAACAGAGCTACCTCACCTTCTTTCCCATCTTGCCTATCTTTCCGAATCGTCAGATACCCCTGTATGTTTAATTCCCAGTCTTGGCCACCTTGCAACCATATTTCTGTAATGGCCACCAAATCATACCCATTTGTAATGATTTGTGCCGTCAACTCATTTACTTTATTTCGAATGCTGCGTGCATTTAGGTAGAGTGTTTTCATCCTAGTTTTTAAACCATGATTTTTAGTTTTGACCCCTCCTGCAGCCCTTTTATATTCAGTGGCCCTTTTTGTTTCTTGCCTTTGGTTTCTCTGCCCTCCACTTTTACTCATCTCTTTTCTGTTTTTTGTTTTTGTCTCCTTTTTGTTTCCCTCTGTCTCCCTGTATTGGTTCCCATCCCCCTGCCATATTAGTTTAGCTCCTCACCAACAGCACTAGCAAACACTCCCCCTCGGACATTGGTTCCGGTCCTGCCCAAGTGCAAACCGTCCAGTTTGTACTGGTCCCACCTCCCCCAGAACCTGTTCCAATGCCCCACGAATTTGAATCCATCCCTGTTGCACCACTGCTCAAGCCACGTATTCATCTGTGCTATCCTGCGATTCCTACTCTGACTAGCACGTGGCACTGGTAGCAATCCCGAGATTACTACTTTTGAGGTCCTACTTTTTAATTTAGCTCCTAGCTCCTTAAATTCGTCTCGTAGGACCTCATCCCTTTTTTTACCTATGTCGTTGGTACCAATGTGCACCACGACAACTGGCTGTTCTCCCTCCCTTTTTAGAATGTCCTGCACTCGCTCGGAGACATCCTTGACCCTTGCACCAGTGAGGCAACATACCATCCTGGAGTCTCGATTGCGGCCGCAGAAACGCCTATCTATTCCCCTTATGATTGAATCCCCTATCACTATAGCTCTCCCACTCTTTTTCCTGCCCTCCTGCACAACAGAGCCAGCCACGGTGCCATGAACTTGGCTGCTGCTGCTCTCCCCTGATGAGTCATCTCCCTCAACAGTACCCAAAGTGGTGTATCTGTTTTGCAGAGGGATGACCATATGGGACCCCTGCACTACCTTCTTTGTACTACTCTTCCTGCTGGTCTTCCATTCCCTAGTTGGCTGTGGATTCTTCTCATGCGGTAAGACCAACTCACTACACGTGCTACTTATGTCATTCTCAGCATCGTGGATGCTCCAGAGTGAATCCACCCTCAGCTCCAATTCCGCAACACGGTCCGTCAGGAGATGGAGGCGGATACACTTCTCACACACGTAGTCGTTACCGGAAGCGTCCCTGAGTTCCCACATGGCACAGGAGGAGCATATCACGTGACCGAGCTCTCCCGCCATGCCTTAACCCTTAGATACCCTTAAATTGGTAACAACAATATTACAGTTTACTTACTGATATAAAATTTACTTACTGACATAAAAAAAATATATACTGGTATCACTACTGTCCTGTAGACCATAAGCTGGGTGTCAGATTTGAGGTCCTGGTCGAGGATACAGAGATAGGAAAGGGTGAGGGCATGGAGGGATTTGAAAACAAGATTTCTGTATCTGACGTGGGAGTGCCCAAGACTGGTGGTGCATGAAATGCAAAAGCTGGTGTCTGATGAGTACAAAACTGACCAAACCTCCCCTGTAAAGAAAATTTGATGGTAAAGATTGCAGTATAGATAGGCGCTCTGTATCAGGAACAGTAAGAGTGGCATTTCCCCGCAGGCTCTGATATGATGCTCTCCCACTTGAACTGGAACAGTAGGATTGTGCTACTTCCATTGAGTGTCACTCACCATAAGGATTGCATGATTCTTCGTAATATTGTGACTGAATGATTTTCAGAGAACATAAGGCCAGTAGTTTCAGCATTAGCCCGAGCTGCAGCCTCATTGGAAATGACAAAATGAATCTTGTCCAAGATTAGCAAAGGTCCAATCAAACCCTTGGTGCAGACTCGAGGTTATAGCAGAAACTAGAGCTTCCCAGTTAAACTGCTGCCAACCCTCAACTCCAATCACAGGAAGATCTTGAGAGATAGATCAGCAATTGAGCGTTACAAGCAGGCCAAAAGCAGAATTGGGCTTGATAGTAAGTGGGGCGATTCTATTCAGAAACATTAATGGTTCATTCCAGTGGACTTAGCTCCAACATATTTTGATCAATCCAGTGCACTTTAGGAAGGACGTAAAGGCTTTGGAGAGGGTACTGAATTGATTTACTAGAATGGTTCCAGGGATGAGAAATTACAGTACATGGATAGACTGGAGAAGCTGGGATTGTTTTCCTTAGAACAGAGAAGGCTAAGTGGAGATTTGATAAAGGTGTTTAAAATCACGAAGGGTTCAGATAGAATAAATAAAGAGAAAATGTTTCCAATGCCTGGAGGATCGATAACCAGAGGGCAAAGATTTAAGAGAGAAAGAAGAAAGACTTGCATTTAAATAGTGCATTTCACGACCACCCGATGTCCCAAAGCGCTTTACAGCCAATGAAGTACTTTTTGAAGTGTAGTCACTGTTGTAATGTAGGAACGCGGCAGCCAATTTGTGCACAGCAAGCTCCCACACACACAAATGTGATAATGACCAGATAATGTGTTTTAGTGATGTTGATTGAGGGATAAATACTGGCCAGGACACCGGGGATAACTCCCCTGCTCTTTTTCAAAATAGTGCCATGGGATCTTTTACGTACACGTGAAAGAGCAGACGGGGCCTCGCTTTAATGCCTCATCTGAAAGATGGCACCTCCGACAAAGCGGTACTCCCTCAGTACTGCAACGGAGTGTCAGCCTAGATTTTTGTGCGCAAAGTGATTGGCGAAGAAAACATGAGGGAAAACTTTTTTTATGTAACGAGTGTTTAGTATTTGGAATGCACTGTATTGGGTAGTGGAAACAGATTTAATAGTAGCCTTCAAAAGGAGATTGGATAAATATTTGAAGGAGAAAAAATTGCAGGAATATGGGGAAAGTGCCGAAGAATGAGAGTAACTGGATTGCTCTTTGAAAGATCCGGCACAGACTGGACGGGCTGAATGGCCTCCTTCTGTGCTCTACTATTCTCCAAATCTATAATCCAGTGAATGCCATCACTAATTTTCATTGTGACATCAAACATTCTTTCACAAGCATAACCAATCAATGGTTACAATGGAAGGGAATACATCTAAGATTGGATGTGAAGTTCCTGAATTGTGTTCTAAATGCACAAGAGGAGAAGATGTTTGATCTCCAAACTGTACATAAGTAAGAATTCATTCTGTTGGAAGGTGTGGAATCTGACTTGGAATGCAATTAAACACATCAAACTGGATTTTTCTCTGGATTATATCACACAGCAACCACTCAGAAATGTCACACGAATTATACCAGTGACATATGTACTGCCAGTTTGGTGGTAAACACACAATACAGTTTGGCATTTATTAATGGCATGTATTAAATAAAGTTGAAACTTGTCCAAATGACACCACAGTATAATAAAGATTACATAGAATTTCATAGAATGTGTCATGTATGTAACCATCATGCAACGGTAATCTTCATGTAATTGTAACCTTCATGCAACTCCTGTACACTGTACTTATACCCTAGAAATGCACACCCTGACCACAGGGGGTGAACTTGTGGGAGACACTCCTCACCTGGGTTTCCAGGTATAAAAGGGGAGGTCCCGCCCAGGGTCAGCACTCCTTGGTCCTGGGAATAAAGGTTAAGGTCACATAGTGACTGTGTCTGCAGTACATGCCTCGTGTGAATTTGTAGTAAGGTGCAAGGACACCACAGAATGTACAGCATCAAATGCTCCACACGAGCCTCCTCCTACCGTTCTTCATCTCACCCTATCAGCATATTAAACATAGAAATATAAAAACATAGAAAGTAGGTGCAGGAGTAGGCCATTCGGCCCTTCGAGCCTGCACCACCATTCAATATGATCATGGCTGATCATGCAACTTCAGTATCCCACTCCCGCCTTCTCTCCATACCCCCTGATCCCTTTAGCCATAAGGGCCATATCGAACTCCCTTTTGAATATGTCCAACGAACTGGACTCAACAACTTTCTGCGGTAGAGAATTCCATAGGTTCACAATTCTCTGGGTGAAAAGGTTTCTCCTCATCTCGGTGCTATATGGCTTACTCCTTATCCTTAGACTGTGACCCCTGGTTCTGAACTTCCCCAACATCGGGAACATTCTTCCTGCATCTAACCTGTCCAATCCTGTCAGATTTTTATATGCTTCTATGAGATCCCCTCTCATTCTTCTAAATTCCAGTGAATATAAGCCTAGTCGATCCAGTCTTTCTTCATATGTCAGTCCTGCCATCCCGGGACTCAGCCTGGTGAACCTTCGCTGCACTCCCTCAATAGCAAGAATGTCCTTCCTCAGATTAGGAGACCAAAACTGCACACAATACTCAAGGTGTGGTCTCACCAAGACCCTGTACATCTGCAGCAAGACCTCCCTGCTCCTATACTCAAATCCTCTCGCTATGAAGGCCAACATGTCATTTGCTTTCTTAACTGCTTGCTGTACCTGCATGCCTACTTTCAATGACTGATGTACCATGACACCCAGGTCTTGTTGCACCTCCCCTTGCACTAATCTGTCAGATAATAATCTGCCTTCCTGTTTTTGCCACCAAAGTGGATAACCTCACACTTATCTACATTATATTCTTCAATTCCTTTCTCCCTCATCTGCTTAACTAGCTTCCCTTTAAATGCATCTATGCTATCTGCCTCCCTGTGGTAGTGAGTTCCACATTCTAACCATTCTCTGGGCAAAGAAATTTCACCTGAATTCCCTATTGAAATTATTAGTGACTATCTTATATTCACAGCCTCTAATTTTGGTCTCCCCACAAGTGGAAACATTTTCTCTACAACTATGCTATCAAACCCTTTCATAATCTTAAAGATCTCGAAAGAGCTCACCTCTCAGCCTTCTCTTTTTGAGAGAAAAGAGCCCCAGCTTCTTCAACCTCTACAGTGGCCCACAAAGACCTAGCTCACTCACAAAACTGTAGTTTAAACAGCTACGCCTTGAAGTAATGCTGTGGGATACTACCATATAGATGCTAACACCTTCATATGAAATGCTTTCCTCCATTATTTTAACCTGGGTTGACGATTCTCTTGCTTTCCTGCCCTCCCGTCAGCACAACTCCACCCTAGTGCTATCCTCATTTCACACACCCAAGAAATGCAGCCTGACAGCTAGTGGGTCAACAAGAAGAGGCAGTCTGCCCAGCCAGTGGGACCGCAGGTGATGACTCCATCCCGGACATCCCGGATATCCCAGGGGCTGTCTGGGATGCAGCCTTCTGTCTGATTCCTCCTTTTTGGCTTCCTCCTCTTCTGTGTCTTCCTCTTCTGCGTCTGCCTCTTCCCTCTGCAAGCGGATGCTGTAAATATGAAATGACAACATAAAACGCTGGAAGTTGGTCAGGCAGCATGTCGACCTGAAACGTGAACTCTGATTTTCTCTCCATGGATATTGCATAGAAACATAGAAACATAGAAAATAGGTGCAGGAGTAGGCCATTCAGCCCCTCTAGCCTGCACCGCCATTCAATGAGTTCATGGCTGAATATGCACTTCAGTACCCACTTCCTGCTTTCTCGCCATACCCCTTGATCCCCCGAGTAGTAAGGACTTCATCTAACTCCCTTTTGAATATATTTAGTGAATTGGCCTCAACTACTTTCTGTGGTAGAGAATTCCACAGGTTCACCACTCTCTGGGTGAAGAAGTTTCTCCTCATCTCGGTCCTAAATGGCTTACCCCTTATCCTTAGACCTGCTGAGTATTTGCAGCATGTTCTGTCTTCTCAAAGGCCCTCATTTACTATCTGAGCCCTTGCAAGCATCCAGCAGCACTCTCTACACACAGATTAGCCATTTTTTTTCCAGGGCGCTGTCAGTTACCGGCAAAGGGCGAAAGCAATATGGAAGCCATCACGGGACCTGCCACCAGCCGGCGAAACAGCAGTGGCTGCCGTTTTATCGCCATTTCATAGCACTGTGGAGTGGTGGTAAGGATATGAATTTCTAGCCCTTTTATCAGTGCGGTTTTAAGAAGAATCAGGTACAGCATTGAGTAAGAACGGCAGATAAACACTATTACATCCCCAGTATTTCACAGTGTTGTGGACCATGGGAGATGCCACTAGGTTTTGTGTTAATGGTCAAAGTCCAATTTCTGGGTGGTTAAGAACATAATCAACTGAGCACCTGACTACTTGTTTCCCATGGAATCAGAAACATGGGAATTAATGTCCATGGCGTGTTGGATCATCTCCGTCCACAGTTTTCATTACTCAGCTGGTTGCACAAAATTACCACCAACAGATTTATTGCCTCACCAACAATGGAAAACAGCACGACAGTGCAACCCTGGTACAGTGATGTATTCACTGGTAAATGCTCGACCAGCAGCAACTTATAATCCATCTTTTTCTAACCTCCCTTGACATCTGCAAGGCATGTGTACGGGGCACTGAGTTCAAGATTAATGATCTGCATTCAGACTTAAAAGAAGAGGATTAACTGTATGAGATAAGATTGAGTTGGGAAAGACACCCCCCTATCTCATGTGCAACCTTACTTGTTACGCCCACATTTAAGGAGTTGAACACAATGTGAGGGATTCTTGTCCTGTTTACAACAACAACTTGCATTCATATAGCGCCTTTAACATAGTAAAATATTCCCAAGGCCCTTCACAGGAGCATTATCAGACAAATTTTGATACCGAGCCACATAAGGAGATATTAAGACATCTTATCAAAGCTTGGTCATAGAGGTAGGTTTTAAGGAGCGTCTTAAAGGAGGAGAGAGAGGTAGAGATGCGGAGAGGCTTAGGGAGGGAATTCCAGAGCTTAGGACATAGGCAGCTGAAGGCACAGCCACCAATGATGGAGCGAAGAAAATCAGGGACTAAAGAAGAAGTACTCAATAAAATAATGGGACTAAAGGCGGACAAGTCACCTGGACCTGATGGCTTACATCCTAAGGTCTTAAAAGACATGGCTGCAGAGATAGTGGATGCATTGGTTGTAATCTACCAAAATTCCCTGGATTCTGGGGAGGCCCCAGCAGATTGGAAAACCACAAATGTAACGCCCCTATTTTAAAAAGGAGGCAGACAGAAAGCAGGAAACTATAGACCAGTTAGCCTAACATCTGTCGTTGGGAAAATGCTGGAGTCCATTATTAAGGAAGCAGTAGCGGGACATTTGGAATACCATAATTCAATCAAGCAGAGTCAGCATGGTTTTATGAAAGGGAAATCAAGTTTGACAAATTTGCTGGAGTTCTTTGAGGATATAACGAGCAGGGTGAATAAGGGGGAACAAGTGGATGTGGTATATTTGGATTTCCAAAAGGCACTCGATAAGGTGTCACATAAAAGCTTACTGCACAAGATAAAAGTTCATGGGGTTGGGGGTAATATATTAGTATGGATAGAGGATTGGCTAACTAACAGAAAACAGAGAGTCGGGATAAATGAGTAATTTTCCGGTTGGCAAACAGTAACTAGTGGGGTGCCGCAGGGATTGGTGCTGGGGCCTCAACTATTTACAATCTATATTAATGACTTGGATGAAGGAGCCGAGTGTAATGTAGTCAAGTTTGCTGATGATACAAAGATGGGTGGGAAAGCAAATTGTGAGGAGGACACAAGAAATCTACAAAGGGATACAGACAGGCGAAGTGAGTGGGAAAAATTTGGCAGATGGAGTATAATGTGGGAAAATGTGAGGTTATCCACTTTGGCAAAAAAAATAGAAAAGCAAATTATAATTTAAATGGAGAAAAATTGCCATGTGTGGCAGTACAGAGGGACCTGGGGATCCTTGTGCAGGAAACATAAAAAGTTAGTATGCAGGTACAACAAGTATTCAGGAAGGCAAATGGAATGTTCGCCTTTATTGCAAGGGGGATAGAGTATAAAAGCAGGGAAGACCTGCTAGAACTGTATAGGGTATTGGTGAGGCCATACCTAGAGTACACAGTTTTGGTCTCCGTATTTAAGGAAGGATATATTTGCTTTGGAGACAGTTGAGAGAAGGTTCACTAGGTTGATTCCGGAGATGAGGGTGTTGACTTATGAAGATAGGTTGAGTAGGTTGGGCCTATACACATTGGAGTTCAGAAGAATGAGAGGTGATCTTACCGCAACATATAAGATAATGAGGGGGCTCGACAAGGTGGATGCAGAGAGGATATTTCTACTCATAGGTGGAACTAAAACTAGGGGATTTTGGGCCCAAGTTTCCACATGATTTGCGCCTGATTTTTAGGAGCAACTGGTGGAGAACGGACTATCTTAGAAATCGCAATTCTCCACATTTTTATTTCTGCAATTCTAGTCAGGTAGAGCAGTTCTACTTTGGAACAGAATTTTTTCTTCAAAAGGGGGCGTGTCCAGCCACTGACACCTGATTTCAAAGTTTCCACAGTGAAAACGTACTCCAAACTAAGTTAGAATGGAGCAAGTGAAGATTTTTGTAGAACTGAAAAAACCTGTTCTACACATTAAAAAATCAGGCGCAGGTTACAAATTAGGCGTCCGGAACGAGGTGGGGGGGGAGCGGGGGGGGAAGGGAACTCATTAAATTCTACAATAAATCCTTATTTATACTTCTACAAATATTATACAAATAAATCCAACCTGAATAAACATTTATAAGCAAAGAAAAGATTAAATAAACCATCTTCCTACCTGTGTGAAAGTGCTTCAGCCAGGGAGAATTCTGCAGCTGTTCGTTGCCGCTGAGCGGGAGGGGGGGAAGGAAGAGACAGCCGTTCGTTGCCGGGGGCGGGGGGGGGAAGGAGACAGTGAGAAGGTTGCAAGAAGCCTCAGTGCTGATGTGCTGATGGCAATGTGCTTTTATTAAAAAATGTTCAAAAATTAAACAGCTACAAAGAACTACAAAAATGGCCGAGTGCCAATGTTTTTTTCACACTGCGCGTGCGCGAACGCTCCAACGCGCACGCGCAGCGTTGCCGGCAGGAAAAAAACTAATTTAAATAGTACCCGCCCCCTCCCACTTACAAAATCAGCGCGAGTGTAGGCTCCGCCCCCTTGGGCGCCGCGCCAGGCAGACAAGGAGCTGCAAAGCGCTCCAGAATCGCGAGTTTTTTTTCCGTGTGGAAACTTGGGCCCATAGTCTTAGAATAAGGGGCCGCCCATTTAAAGCTGAGATGAGGAGGAATTTCTTCTCTGAGAGAGTTGTAAATCTGTGGAATTCTCTGCCCCAGAGAGCTGTGGGGCTGGGTCATTGAATATATTTAAGGCAGAAATAGACAGATTTTTGCGCGATAGGGGAATTAAGGGTTATGCGGAGCGGGCAGGGAAGTGGAGCTGAGTCCATGATCAGATCTGCCATGATCTTATTAAATGGCGGTGCAGGCTCGTGGGGCCAAATGGCCTACTCCTGCTCCTATTTCTTATGTTCTTATGGATACTCAAGAGGCCAGAATTGGAGGAGCGCAGAAATCTCAGAGAGTTGCAGAGCTGGGGGAAGTTATAGAGATAGGGAGGTACGGAGCCATGGAGTGATTTGAACACAAGATGAGAATTTTAAAATCGAGACATTGCTGGAGCAGGATCCAATACCGAAGAGATTCGTGCTTAACTACAACAAATGTTTCTATAACTACACTAACGCTGAAGGCTCAGGCATGTTACTCGAGCAAGGTACCGAGATCAGTGTCACACATGGCACCATAGCCCAGTTTGGAATGTTGAGAAATGTTATTTAAGCGATGAGAGAAAGGAAAAAAAAAGTGAAGTGAAATGTTGCAATGCATGAACCATTCAGATAAGCAGAACATTCCAGGCAAATTAAAGCAAGTTTTGGAGGCATTTTGAAATAGAAAAAAAGAACTTGCATTAATGCATCACTTTTCACAACCACAGGACGTCCCAAAGTGCTTTGCAGGCAAGTGTAGTCACTGTTGTAATTTAAGAAACGCAGCAGCCAACTTGCACACAACACGCTCCCACAAACAGCAATGTGATAATGACCAGATAATCATTTTTTTAGTGGTTTTGATTGAGGGATAAATATTGGCCAGGACACCGGGGAATAACTCCTCTGCTCTTCTTCGAAATAGTGCCCGTGGGATCTTTTACATCCACTTGAGAAAGCAGACCGGACCTCGGTTTAACGTCTCATCTGAAAGACGGGCAAAGCCAGGGGCACAATAAAAATGAAATACTGTGCACATGCAAGGAAAAAGAGGAAAGGGTGAACTTTCTTGCATGCATGAATTGAAAGAGAACTGAGCGCATTGCCATGAACCCTCTGGCTGCACTCCATCAATGAAATGTTGTCGATATAATATAGGGAAGATTTAATTCTTGGCGATTTGTCCCTTTTTTTCCTTCCACTTTCAAAATCTTTGGATGAAATCCATGGAAATGGATGAAAAAAAACATGACCTAACTTTTGGCAGACACTGTACCTCATATTTTCTGTGACTTCACCAGTCAGTGCCTCACCTATTGGCTCTCGCATTCAATTAAAAAAATGCAGTATAATTTATATCTCAAGCACGGAACAGACATTAATATTCATAAAGGTGCAGCAGCCAGCCAGAACATAAAAGACGTCGGGAATTCAACAGTGCAGACTCTCTGCAATACCCCCTCTGGGGGCAATTGGTAGACTGGGATATTGTTGCAGGTGTTTGCTGATGGAGGCCAGTTTGTAAGCTTTGTACCAGATGTGGTAATGCAGCACAGCTGAAACCAGGGTAGTATTTTTTAGCTACTTTATTTCAAGGAAAAATTAGAAACGTCAACACCGAACGGCATTTGAGTACCACAATGCTGGTAGGAGATAAAGCAGAGCATGAGCTGGTAGCAGAAGGGTCACAAGTGCAGATACACAGTTAAAGGGACTTACAATAACATAAGAATAGGAGCAGGAGTAGACCAAACGGCCCCTCGAACCCACTCTGCCATTCAACACGATCATGGCTGATCCGATCATGGACTCAGGTCCACTTCCCTACCCGATGCCCGTAACCCCTTATTCCCTTATCGGTTAAGACTCGGCGGAAAATCTTTGCTGAATCCTTTTTAGTTTGTATGCCGAGCATTCAAATGGGTCAACATCATTTGCATTAGGACCAAGTCACAAAACCATGATCATGTTACTTGTGCGTGACAACATTCTCCGGGAAATGGTCCACCCTGCCCCTTTAAGCCCAGTCCATTCACTTCTCCGTTTTACAACAGTTCTCGATGATACTGGCACCACTTTTGGACCAATGGATGAAAAAAAAGACTTGCCTGACAGCACCTTTCACGAGCTCAGGACATCCTAAAGCGCTTTACAGCCAATGAAGTGTCGTCACGGTTGTACTAGAGGAAACATGGCAGCCAATTTGTGCACAGCAAGGCCCCACAAACAGCAATGTGATAATCTGTTTTTGGTGATGTTTCTTGAGGAGTAAATACTGGCCAGGACACTAGGGAGAACTCCCCAGCTCTTCTTTTACATCCACCTGAGAGGTCAGGTGAGGCCTCAGTCTAACATATCATCAGAAAGACAGCACTAGCAGTGCAGCTGCCCCTCAGCATGGCACATCCTCGATTAGGTACGCAAGTCTCTGGAGTGGGACCTGCACCCACCACCTTCTGACTGAGAGGCAAGAGTGCTACCAACTAAGGCATGGCTGACACCTCCGACTCTGATTTGGCTTTTATCAGTTCGGTTGGTGGTAGAGTCCTACAATTAGCCTCAACAGAACACGGCTCGGAGAGGGGTATGAGAGAATCATTTGGCCAACTGTAGTAAGGAAAGAAGAGGATAATTTTTTTTAAATGATTGATGAGGAGGGGACAATCTTATCAATAGACACACATTGTTCATTTGTAAACTGCAACCTTGCCCTAGGGCAAACCTGTCAGATGTCAAGAAAGCAATGAGATTGGTTAAGCGGAAGCAGGACATTTACTTTGTAACCAGGCAACTTGACAAGCTTGAGGGAGATACAAAAGACATTTGTTCTAGCACTGCACTAAAGCAAACGCACAACACAATCGATTGCCTTTCCAGTAAATATTTGTAGTGTCTGATGTCGAGCCACAAATGTTGGGAATGGGGGCTTCTGAACCAGCTCAGTCTGTTTCAACTGATCCAAACATTTTACAGCAACAACTTCTTACATTTGTTTAGCCACTTTAAAATAGTAAAAATGTCCCAAGGCACTTCACAGGAGCATTATCAAGCAAAATTTGACACCAGGCCACATAAAGAAATATTAGGACCGGTGACCAAAAGCTTGGTCAAAGTGCTAGGATTTAAGGAGCGTCTTAAAGGAGGGGAGGGAGGTGGAGAGGCAGAGAGGTTTAGGGAGGGAATTTCAGAGCTTAAGGCCGAGGCAGCTGAAGGCACGGCTGCCAATGGTGGAACGATTAAAATCGGGCTGCGCAAGAAGCCAAAATTGGAGGAGCCGTAGTCTTATCTTTGCACCACACAAAAGTTCTAACAGTTATTTGAAGTTTAATCATTGCACAAATAATGACCAGATCATTTGTTTCAGTGATGTTGGTTGAGTATTGGGGGATAAGAACAGTAGGCTTCAGTGAAGGAGTACTAGGCCAAAAACACTGGGCCCTAAATTCGTTACCGCCCAAATGCACAATTTGCACAGCGACAGCCAGAACAAAGATGCACAGGGACAGAACACACATTACTTTGTTGGTCGCAGCGTTTGTTGCCAAATAACCAAAAATGAAAAGCTTTTAAAACTATGTTTACTGAGTACACATAAAACAAATAAAGGTACTAATTTTTTTGTCAAAGAAGTGAATGTGCCTCGTTAAATCCATTTTTTTTTAAATCAAAATTGTTCACAGAATGGTTGCATTGTTGAAAGCGCCATCCTTTGGTTGGGATGTTCGGCAGAGTCTGCCTGTTCTGGTAGTATAGCAGAGAATTCTCCTAATGTCCTGGCTAACACTCCTCCCGCAATCACTAATCAGTGAGAAAACTGGTCATTCATCTTAATTGCTGTTTGTGGGATCTTGCTGTGCACAGATGGCAGCCACATTTGCCTACGTATCAGTCACTGCACTTTTAAAATGAAGCAATTCGTTGTACACGAAACAAGTTAGACGTTTGAGAGAGATGTTACAACGCTTTATATCATTAGATTTTCCTTAGCTACTGACTAGCTAAGTTGGCTGAGCTCTCAATGGAGTTCAGATTAATCATCTCGAGTGGAAGTCAGTTAAACATACATTTGGTCCTGCACAAAAAAATTTTTTGAGCCGTTCTAGGGTTAAACATAAATCCTGGCCTGGAATCAAAGCTGATGTGAAATCAACTCCTTTGGTGGACAGACTTTGCTTGATTCAGGCCTGGCTTTGTCCCTCTCTTTTTTCACCTCTTAAAGTTGTAAAAAAAAAACCTTCAGGACAGTGCCAAATCTTCAGATCAGTGAACTGAATAATTTTCCTATTTCAGACTTGGTTGCATTTGATTGGAAGTCAAAAGTGTCTTCACCCTCAATATTAGGCAGTAAAATATGAAATAAAAGTTGTTAACCCATTTGTTTCCAAAATGGTAGGTGCAAGGCAAGGCACAAACTATAACTGCTACTCACTGAGCCACATGCCTTCTGCTCTCACCAAGGCTCAGTGCATCTGATACGCCTGCATTTGAAAACCGTGCTCCTTTTCCTGGCTGTTACCTGCCTGTTTTGCTTTCTTTTTCTTCTTGTGTCGCGTGTTTAAACAGGGACAGCAAGACCAACAGATATCAAAGCACCCGTCAAGCTCACTGCAGTTGTTTCCCGAGAAAGAGTATTGGGTGTAGCATGGCCACGAAAACTCTTAATTCATCATCCACTGAATGGAACAAATGCGTGTAAAATTTCTTCTCTCTTTGTGCCAAATTCCTTGGCTTTGAGCTCTGTTGCTGGTCCACCTGTCAGTGGGTGAAAGAACACTTACCACTTAGTCAGTTTGGGTTACCCCATTAGTCTCTTAAATGCACATGCAGCTTGTGGCTACGGAGGAGTCAATAGATTTACCACAAAACAGGAAATCAGATCCAGTCCTGTTTTGAAAACAAGCACAAGTAGCATTTCAAACCTGCTTTGGCAAACGGCATTTAACCTTTTCCTACCTCCAGAGACTTGAGCACAAAATCCAGGCTAACACTCCAGCGCAGTACTGAGGGAGTGCTGCACTGTCGGAGGTGCCGTCTTTCGGCTGAGACGTTAAACCTCGCAGGTGGACGTAATAGATCCAATGGCACTATTTCAAAGAAGAGCAGGGGGAGTTCTCTCTGGTGTCATGGCCAATATTTATCCCTCAATCAACATAGCTAAGCAATAGATTATCTGGTTATTTGTGGGACCTTACTGTGCGCAAATTGGTTGTCGCGTTTCCTGCATTACAACAGTGATTACACTTCAGAAGCACTTCATATTGCCTGTAAAGCATTTCGGGATGTTCTGAGGCTGTGAAAGGTGCTATATAAATGCAAGTCTTTCTTTCTTTGCCCAACATCCAGAAATAACATTTTCAACAAGCGGGGGGGTGCTTGGATAACTGTCAGTAGCAGGAACCCTGGCCGCTTTCCCCCATCCTAATTCAGGTACGCCAAGGCCAATTGTAGTGTCTTACTGTCCACCCACTTGGTTGAACTGAGTTATCTCAGCACAGAATGGGGGCTGATCTTGGGACCTTCATGGTCATATGGCTCAGTTATTCACTGGATTAATATGCTGAGCTATCAGGCAGCCAATATCTTGTGTCTGAGGATTAGTGTTAAACAGTTACACCGGGAGTAATTTTAACCGACCTTGCCGGCCAGGAATCCCATGCGATCAGGTGGAATGCTGGTTTAACAACGGCTCAATATTTTTTTTTCATTCCTTCACGGGATGTGGGAGTTGCTGGCAAGTACAGCATTTATTGCTCATCCCTAATTGCCCTTGAGATTACGCTCCGTCGATGTCAGTAGAGTAAAATGGGGTGGGGTGCGAAACCAGCATTGCATCTGATCCCGTCAATTTCCTGATGGGCGGGTTAGGTTAAAATTGCCCTCATTGTGTGCAAAAACAAAGTTTGATCCATAAAAATCATCTTTCAGAATCATCTTGGCTTTCTATGGATGGAATATATGTAAATTTTAATAAGAAATTTAAAGTGTCATTTGTTCTTTTCCAGGGATCTTTCATACAATGGCATTTTCTCTTTAGATGAAAATCTCTTGGAAAATTTGACTTCCCTGGAGAAGTTGTAAGTGAAACATTTATTCATGGATTTTATTGTAGCTTGTCGGTTATAAAATAAATCATGGTTTTGCTCAGGGAAGCAGTTTAGTATTTTCCTGATCCATGTTGCAGCTTCACCCAAATTATCTTGGGCTCAGAGCAGAGTTCAGAGTGCACTTGCAGTATGGCGATTAGAATTGGGCCCTTTCACAGGGTCACTTGGGCTGTGCCTTTGGCCATGTACAGCTTAATGCTGTGTGCTCACAAAAGCAAATATTTAAGCTCTAATCACAGAGCAAAAGAAACATTCCAGACCCTTATCGTAGAACATTCAGAAATAGGCTCTTACTCACATCTAATTAAAATAAACATTCCATATATGCCTTTGTTACCTCCACACTCGTCTATTCCAACGCTCGCCTGGCTGGCCTCCCATCTTCCACCTCCATAAACTTGAGCTCATCCAAAACTCTGCTGCCCGTATCCTAACTCACACCCGTGTGCTTGCTGGCCTACGTTGGCTCCATCAAAATCCACCAAAGCCTCAAATTTAGAATTTGCATCCTTGTGTTGAAACCTCCCATCAATGTTCCCTTTACGCTGTACGGCTGTGCTACGCACTAGGGGTGCTGCGCATCTGCATGGCCGTGTTATGCCCCAGGGGTGCCACACATCTGCACGGCCGTGCTACGCTTTACAGGTGCTGCACATCTGCATGGCCGTGTTATGCCCCAGGGGTGCCACACATCTGCACGGCCGTGCTACGCTTTACAGGTGCTGCACATCTGCACGGCCGTGCTACGCTTTACAGGTGCTGCACATCTGCACGGCCGTGCGGCGCTCTACGGGTGCCGCACATCTGCTGAGCCGGCTTTTAAATTGAAAAAATGCGCATGCTCGGAATTTTGGATTGGCCGCGCAGCCTGTTAAAGGTGCCACGTGGCCCCAAAACAAAATGACAGGGAACATTAACCACCGACCCCACTACCTCAGTAACCTCCTGCGCCCCTACAATCCTCCAAGAACTCTGCATTCCTCCAATTCTGGCCTTGTGTGCATTTCTCGACATCCTCCAGCCCACCATTGGCCATAAGCTCTGGAATTCCCTCCCTAAAACTCTCCGCCTCGCTACCTCTCTCTTCTCCTTTAAGATGCTCCTTAAAACCTACCTCTTTGACCAAGCTTTTGGCCACCTGTCCTAATGTCTCCTTTGGCTCGGCATCGATGCTTGTCTGATTTGGCTCCTGTGGAGCGTCTTTGGACGTTTTATGATGTTAAAGGCTCAGTATATAATACACAAGTTGTAGTTATATTGGGCCTGAAATTCCGATTGAGGTCCTCCCGTGGGCAAACTAAAAAAAAAGTAAAAAAACTGCGCACTTACCTGTTGCTGCTGCGCCCACTCAAACTTCCAAGCCTGAGGCCATCACTCCTACGCATCGGAGCGCGTGCACGTCAGGACATGCTGTAGTCACATGGCTTTGGGCAGCCAATCAAGGTACAGTATTTTCTCATTCATAATAATGGGATCGCCGTAAGTTGGAGTTCCCATTATTATGAATGAGAACCCCCTCCCCCCAAACACACAAAAAAGCAATAAAAAAAGAAAAATACACGACATATTTAAGAATCATTTAAATTAAAGTTCTTATAAAAAATAATATTTTCCCGACTTTTTTTAAAGATGCCTTAAAGTAAACTTTCTGAAGTGGGGAGGGTTTTTAACAATAAAGTATGTTTTCATATGTGTTTGTTTAATTTAATTTAAATGTTTTAATGTATTTTTAAACACTATAGGGTTTACGCCTGCTTTTTCAGGTGCAAGATTTTAAAGGACATTTGCTGGGCAAGATATTGGTAAATATTGGAAATCTTGCCCGACAAGTGTCCTCGCTCCTGATATGCGTGAGATCTGTCAAGTCAGAAACTTGACATATCGGAAAAGCTGGCTTTCAGCGCATGTGCATTGCGCGCTGAAAGCCGGGTTTTCCAATGCCTTCCCGGGACTGTAGGAACTCCGTACGGGCCCGGGACATCGGAATTTCAGGACCATTATGTGATAGCCAAATTCTTCCTTTGCACTGCTTCCATGGCTAGAGGCAGGAAAGTGAGAGGATACATTTCGGGGAATCTTCTCCGTGACAGTAACTTCAGCAGAAACTCCGTCTCTGCGTGTAAACAAGGCATCTGCTGAACTTCTGGGAGAAGCTCCAAAGAAATTCCCCCACTGCCTCCTCCCACCCCGTGATGTTCCATCTCTCATACCATCCCAATATTAGAAAACGTGCTTAAGCGATAGTATTCCCAGTGTTGCAAAACTCTCCCCATTTCTAAATGGACCATGGAAGTTGTTCGAAATTCATAATTCAAAACATAATTTCTGAATCCCGGACCACCCTAGAGGGCTGAGGAAAGTTTGGACAGGCCGTCAAACATATAATTGCATCACTGGCCTGTGTGGGTGGGCTGAGCACTCAAGATAATAAGTGTGCAAGGCAAAATTGTCCCAGAAGTAACTGGTTTATTTTTATGTAAGTAGGTGAACGAACAGAATATAGTTTCCACATTGAAATCTAACAATTTCCTATACTACCCACTCCATGAAAAATAATAAAAACCTAACTCAACTGACACTCTTGATGAAACTCCATTTTCAAGCTAGCTACTCCTAAGCTAATTGTTCCTGTATTTCAGTTGGACTGCTCAGGCATACAGGCCTAGTCTACATCTTAAAAATAAAGTGTGCGTTTTCTGGCTTCTGTGTGATTAAGGGCAGGGTTGTGTGATGCCCAGGGTCGGGGGGTTTCCCACTGTGTTGTCAAACACTGAAGGCTTCAAATTGATCCCACCTGTAGATCTATGGATCGGGCTTGAATTTGCGGTGGTTAATAACGGTGAACTAACCGCATTCGCCGTTATTGCCCCTTTGAAACGGACCGCAACGTCAGGATTTAGCGCATGCGCATCTATATGCGGAAATCCTGAAGTTGCGGTTTGTCACTCCCTGCTCCAACACGGGCTGTGCAATGGTCCCCTCCACACCCCATAGCCGGCAATCAGTGATGTCGGTGAAACTGACGTAAACTTGGGCATTTCAGTGATAATGTTAAGCCTTATTGGATTAAGTATAACTGGGATTTTAACAGCATATTGACTGCTAATCAAACATTATGGCCCTGAAAAACTAATTTTAATTTTGTGGAGTGTTAAATTTCTCCATCATAATGAAAATTACAATTTTTTAGAAACTTTAAAAAATGTTTTTTTTTTACGTTTATTCCTGATATTTCAGGTTCTACCTTATCCCCATGTGAAAGGCCCAATGTTTGTTTTGCTCTCTGTAACATTTTTAAACAGTCAGGATAAAAGCAGCTTCTCATTTCCTGGCTTTCTGTCTGAGAATTCTGCACTATGATTGGTTGCTTAGACAGCTTGTTGACGTCACAGCAGATTGCACTAGGGAATTCCCACTACACAGCGCAGAAATCACATGAATGCCGAAAAAAGCAAACTTCTCGCCACAAGAGATTGCAAGATCTCTGTGGGAAGCTTTCTTCGGGGCCAGCGATGAAAGCCTTTGCTTCGCCGCTGACCACGAATTCTGGGGCCAATGTGTTCACTGTTCAGTTAAGCAGGTTTAAACAATGAGTAAACATAATCCTTGTTGATAACTTAGGATGTTTGTCAATGACTGGTCATTTCACATGACTGACCCCTCTGGGGGGTTCTTTCCATTGTTACAAGTGGTAAAACAAGTATTTCCAAAGCCAACAGCACCGGTGATATCTGAGAACCAGTGAATCACTATGGTGTGAAGTACTCGAGATTGTACATAATGATGTCCCTTTTCTTTAATAGTTCCAAATTACCATGGCAACCCATCCTATTTAATGTCTGCAGGCTTAAATATGGAGTTAAAATGCTGCATTTACATTGCATGAATATGATCGAGAAAACTCCTTTCGGACAATACGAGATCAGAGCATTACAAATAAGACAATTGAACAAAAGTAGATATATCTCTGAAATAAGTTAATGCGTTGTATTTTCTTTTTGCTCCCTAGATATCTTCAGGGCAATAATATTAGTATTCTTTTCAAAGAAATCTTCGCTGGCAGAAGATGTTTATCAGATATGTAAGTTCTCTGGGGTTTTATTCTTGCCTCTGAAAAGAATTGTACACTCTTTATATTACATCTATACCCTGGGACATCATACAATCCATTTATAGTTGGGACATCATACAATACATTGTACCTGGGTCATCATACAATCCATCTATACCTGGGACATCACACAATCTATCGACATATTTGGGCAGTAACAAATGTGACCACTGTTGTCATTTTTAATTCTCAACAGATATCCTTATCTAGTTATAATTGTGTCCATCCATGTGTCAGCACGTTGGCAGCAGAGTTGGGCCAGGAGTACCGGGATTGGTCTCTGCTGATTAATAAAACCATTACGGAGCAGATTTCCTATCCTAGTTTAGGATAGTGGAGTAAACAGGAAAATGTGACAGGTTCACCAACATTGGCCACCATTTCCGAGATTTACCACTGGAAGTGATGGTAGACAGTCACCCAGATTAGGGCGGGCAGAATCAAATAATCGACGAATGACGGGAAATGCATCATCTGATGTATTTTGCGTCATTGACGTTGTAGCAACACCGGGTGCTATGAATTCATTGCCTTCTGGTATCCAGCATTGCCAAAGGTGACAGAGGAAGGGCTTTCAAAATCAAAGGGCAGCCTTGCCTGACACAAATGATCACAGATTTCACTAAGCAAGGCCCACTTTACAGAAAACATGATTTCCATTTTGTGTTTTTAATTCGGAGTAACTGTACTAAATCTCCCTTTTGCGCATGCATCTCCAGACGCATGCGCAGAAGCGAGAGTTAGGACAAATATCACCGACTCCGCCCCCCCACCCCAGCGCAATTCCCAGTAACACTATTCTGCGCATGTGTCCAATACCACATTGCCTCCAATCCATCTAGCAGCTGCCAAACGCATCCGGCGAGCCCCCGAGCCCCCCGCAGTGCCGAGCCCCAAGCGGGCCACCCGCTGCGGAGGCAGCACTTGCGCTGGGGTAATGGACTTTGGCTGTGGGAGGTAGCACATGTACTGGGGTAAGGGTCTTCAGCTGGCGGAGGGATGCACTTGCGCTGGGGTAATGGACTTTGGCTGGAACTTGGTGGCTTTTGGGGAGATCTATCCTCTGTGGCTTCTGAAGTCAAAATGGATCCAATTACAAATTGGAAAGTCGTTCAGAACTTGGGCTGGGTGATTCCAGTTACATATTCCAGAGGAACTTCAGGGTGTGGCTTATCCTCCTAGGGGATCAATCAGCAATAGATCATGTGGAAATGGAGAGTGAATCAGAGAAACGGCTGCCTTTCAGTTAGTACAAATAGATGCAGCCTTTTTAATTGTAGTCAGTCACACTACCTTGCAACAATTACCATATCAAATTATCTTCCCCTCCCCCCACCGGGGGTTGCCAACTCTGTTTAGCCGTATTCCTGGAGGGTTCATCACCTGACCTCCGCCTCCAACCGCCCCATCCCCACACTTCCGCCATTGGTCAGCCCACACTTCCATCCTCACAGGGGATTGGCCTTCCCACGCCAATTGGAAAGCAAACAGACACGATTGGATGATTCTTGACTGTCAGTCAAATAGCCTTTCTTTTTTTTACCCATCTCCAATATTTTTATAACTAACAAACAAAAGTGTTCATAGAAAATGGATAAAAAGAATGTTTTAATGCCCCTATGATTTTTCTCCCAGTTTGCTTGCAGCGGTGCCCTGGAGATTGGTTTTTAATTGCTGGAGACTCCAGGGCAATCCTGGAGAGTTGGCAACCCTATCCACCAGTATGACCCCCCGCCCCTCCTCCCCCTTAGCCAAAGCAGGTGAGCTAATAGTAGTGGGAATGTGCCCGTCAAAAAGAGAATGTAAATGAGCCTGAATCCAGAAGAGCCACTGGGGTCTGCTTTCGGGTAGATAGCCAGGCGCAAAACCCGTTCCAGCACCAATCCAGTGGGATTCCTGGTGAACCGGAATATTTAGCCCCACCATTTCTTGGAAGATAGGAACAGTAGTTGGCAATTCAGCCCCTCGAGCGTGTTCCAAAACCAATTGGAAGCCAGAGAGCCGGACTGATCGACAGCTCTGTGCATAGTTGTGCAGATCGATATACAAGCACAGTCTAAGGATAAGGGGTAAGCCATTTAGGACCGAGATGCGGAGGAACTTCTTCACCCAGAGAGTGGTGAACCTGTGGAATTCTCTACCACAGAAAGTTGTTGAGGCCAATTCACTAAATATATTCAAAAAGGAGTTAGATGAGGTCCTTACTGCTAGGGGGATCAAGGGGTATGGCGAGAAAGCAGGAATGGGGTACTGAAGTTGAATGTTCAGCCATGAACTCATTGAATGGCGGTGCAGGCTAGAAGGGCCGAATGGCCTACTCCTGCACCTATTTTCTATGTTTCTATGTTTCTAATACATACAGAGGTGGATTCAGATGATAAAAGTACCAAGTCGTTACAGAAAGCAAAGATGTTATAAGTGCAGGTCAGTTTAAAATATCACCAAGTTTGGCATTTAGTTATTAAGGCCGGAAGTGTGCGCAATATAGAGCAAGCTCCTCTTGGATGGGACATGCTTGGAGCCTTGTGATACAAGGACTCTTTTCATATGAAAATACTAATCCTTTCCAAATCTTTCCTTGCAGAGACATAAGCAACAATCAGATATCTACTTTAGAAGATGGAATATTTGCAGATTTATTTAATTTAAGTAAAATGTAAGTTTTGTGTAATTCCCTATCGCTATGTGAAACGATGTGCAGCATTAAAAGTCGACAAATGCATTTGTAGTGGGCAAACTGGACAAGCAGTACAAACAGCAGTCTTTTGAAACTGTGGAAAATTTTGCATTGAATTGGTTGTTTAAAATAAAATCACTGTACGAAGGGGTAACTGGTGGTGTGATTCAGTTTCATGTAACGGTGTCACACTTGGGAGTATTATGCTGCAGTTATGTTAGGCTTGTGAGATGCTGAGCAACAGATAAACGACAGTGCTCATGGGCAAAATCCCCCCATCGCCTGGGATAAGATATAACGGCAAAAAAAGACTGCGCTTTCGTCAAATAGTTAAAACTATTCCATGGGCGTGTACAAGCCTGCAACCATAACAGATCTTCCCCATGGAAACCCATCAAACCTCGATAAACAAGACAACTTCTTTTCATCCCATGAGAAAAAGGGAGAGAAAATAACAGGATGTGAGGCAAGGGGCAGTTATATGAGGAAGAAATTGCCAAGCAAAGATCCAATTTGGAAGCTGGGTGGGGAAAAAACATGAGCTGCTGTTCGCTCCAAAGCAGTATCTTAAATTAATGGTCAATCTAATTATAGTTGAGACTGTATTGCCAATTGGACGTTTAAATATTAATGAGCTCGTATGCAGTATCCTATTTTATGCAAAGTTAGCTCTGCGGCACGGAATGTGCCCTGGTTCTCAAGGCACCGAATAGAATTGGCGCAATTTTGAACCAGATCTACAGCGACCTGCAATAATATAATAAGGGTCATAACCAGAGCAAACAAACCTCTGGCGCCGAGATTCCATTAATGGGCTCAATTTTCCCTACAGTTAGGGTCAATATAGATAATATAGGATAGCTGGCTCTGCCATCCTTTGTCCTCCTTTATCCCTTTGCACATCGCAAACATAGATTACACTGAAGATGGAGGAGGGACGAAAAAAGAGTAAGGAATCAGCTGGATGCTGTCGCTGAAGTAAACCCTTCGTTTGTATTTACGGCAAGGAAAGTTTCTCAATGCCAAGATAAACAGCATTAGTACCAATGTCCCAGGCCTGTAGTCTATTGCCTTAGGAAGCTGATGTTAAGATCTCGTCATGGGAGGCTGGTAAAAAAGATGGTCAATGATAATGGTGAGCAGTTCCAAGTAAAAACAATTGCCTGTTATGGTCATCAAAGCTCAGTGAATGTGAGTCCACAGCTACCCGTTAATACAGATATTAAATACAAAGACATTAGGTTGAATTACATAGAATGTATAACACAAAAACAGGCTATTCGGCCCAACTGCTCTGTGCCAGTGTTTATGCTCCACATGAAACTCCTCCCACCCTTCTTCATCTCACCCTATCAGCTTTATACACACAACCCTATACACACGCAAAGGTGTATTGGTATGCTGAACAATTCGTTAAATATATTTCCCACGACATTACATTGCTAGTGAATAGCAGTTATTTTATTTCAGTCCTTACTTCTATAACACAACCATAGTAGGGAATTCAGAAGAAACTTCTTTACCCAGAGAGTGATGAGAATGTGGAACTCACTACCACAGGGAGTGATTGAAGCGAATAGTATCGATGCATTTAAGTTGAGGCTAGACAAGCATTTGAGGGAGAAGGGAATAGAGGGTAATGCTGATAGATTTAGATGAGGAAAGACAGGAGGAGGCTCGAGTGGAGCATAAACACCGGCATGGACTGGTTGGGCCGAATGGCCTGTTTCTGTGCCGTTTATCCCATGTAATCCTATGTACAACTGTCTTACTTTCATCTTTGCCCTTTTGTTGCATAACGCATTATGAATGTTTCAGTAACGTTTAAGGTGTGAACTGGCCGCAACTTTAAAGTTTAGTAAAGTTTCTTAACCGGTCTGTGCTCAGTTCTTTTGCTTTTACAGAACAAAGCAAATCAAGTAAGCGGCGGCCGCTGTTGTTCGGTGTGTGTGAGGGGAAGGCCCTGGGGGGCGGGGTGAGACTGGCGGCCGCGGTGGGGGGGAAGCTGTTACCATGGGGTCGAAGGCGGGGGCTGTAGGCCTTGCGCCTCACATCGCTTCCCCCACCCTCTTCCTCGCCGGCCTGTGCTGCAGCGGGGGCGGCGCTCCCCAGGCCTCCCGCTCGGTCTTGTTCCCGGGCAGAGCGGGAATAGGGCCGAGCGGGAGGCCTGGGGAGCACCGCCGGGGGGGGATGAGGCCCCCCTGGGTCAGTCCCTCCCCTTGTGCTGAGGTTCAAATGGGATCCCGCTGTCGGGAGAGAAATGGCCCAAAATGGTGAGGTGGATGTGGAGGTTGGGAATGAAGGGGTGGGGGGTGGTGAGGGGGATGCTGGCCGATGATTTTGGTCTCTTGGTGAAGCATGTTATAGTGGCATTGAAAGTTGGCATACAGGTACAGCAGGCGGTGAAGAAGGCAAATGGTATGTTGGCGTTCATAGCTAGGGGATTTGAATACAGGGGCAGGGAGGTTTTACTGCAGTTGTACAGGACCTTGGTGAGGCCTCATGTGGAGGATTGTGTTCAGTTTTGGTCACCTAATCTGAGGAAGGACGTTCTTGCTATTGAGGGAGTGTAGCGAAGGTTCACCAGGCCGATTCCTGGGATGGTAGGACTGACCTATGAGGAGTGATTGGATCGACTAGGCTTATATTCACTGGAGTTTAGAAGGATGAGAGGGGATCTCATAGAAACATATAAGATTCTGATGGGTTTAGACAAGTTAGATGCAGGAAGAATGTTCCCGATGTTGGGGAAGTCCAGAACCAGGGGTCACAGTCTAAGGATAAGGGGTAAGCCATATAGGACTGAGATGAGGAGAAACTTCTTCACTCAGAGAGTTGTTAACCTGTGGAATTCTCTACCGCAGAGAGTTGTTGATGCCAGTTCATTGGATATATTCAAGAGGGAGTTAGATATGGCCCTTACTGCTAAAGGGATCAAGGGGTATGGAGAGAAAGCAGGAAAGGGGTACTGAGGTGAATGATCTGCCATGATCTTATTGAATGGTGGTGCAGGCTCGAAGGGCTGCATGGCCTACTCCTGCACCTATTTTCTATGTTTCTATGTTTCTAACAGCACAAATTCTTAACCGTTCAATCTTTCAGAAACTTGAGCTTTAATGAGTTTGTTTGTGACTGTAACCTTTCCTGGTTACCGACCTGGATAAGTGAGGAGGAAGCAAATGGAGTAATCATCGTCGATAGTGAATTCATAAAGTGTGCCAAACCTTCAAAGCTAAAAAATGTGTCTGTGTTAAGTGTTAATCTTTCAAGCCTTTTCTACGGTGAGTATCAACCGCTTTAACAACTTGCAGTTAATGCTCATCAATTATTATCTTATGGTTTAGCCTGAAAATAAATGAACTTTGTCAAGCAGTACAATGGCAACAAGGATACTGCCGAGCACAAAGCTTGGAACTGGATCCGCGAGACTGCCAATAGGTCAGACTTGGCGGCAGAGGCCGTGACCAATGATTGTCTTATATCTGCAGCCAGAATAGGGTTGCCAATTCCTGTTGGTCGTATTCCTGGAGGTTTCACCACATGACCTCCTACCTCGGAACTGCCCCGCCCTCACACGCCCACCATTGGTCACCCGAGAGGTCCATCCTCACGGACTGGAAAGCGAACAGACACTTGGTCACTTGATTGGATGATTCTTGCCTGTCAGTCAAACAGCCTATTTCCTATCTCCACTATTTTTATAACTGATAACACAAAAGTGTTCAAAGAACATTTAAAAAAAACACAATTTTTTTTAATGTCCTTATCATTTTTCTCCTGGGTTGCTGGCAGCAGTATATGGGAGATTATTCTTTAATTCCTGGACACTCCAGGGCAATCCTAGAGGGTTGACAACACTAAGTCAGTACTGTAAGCAAATTGAAGCTAGGGCTCATCAAATGGAACTGCAGAGGAATGGAAAGTGCTTAGGCGAAAGCGGGGAGCCGTTAAACCTGCACTTAAAGCCTCTTTCGAACAACTAAGGTGCTACAAAGGCAGATAATGATGGGGCTAATCCTGAGGCCAAGAGGATCATTAGGGAAATGAAGCGGGATTGGTGTGTTGCGTTTGTCCATTATAGATTCAAACATGATCCTAAGATCACTATTTCCATTGGCTGAAGTCTTGTCAATCATTTTCAAAGGGGATAGTGCCAATGCTGGACAAATCACCTCCTTCATTGGGACGGGCCGGTAGCGATTACTTAAATATTTGATGTATGTCTGCATATATTTATCTATATAGACAGACAGTGTGAGATGGCAGAAAGGAATACCTTAGTACACTGAAACTGTACGTGATTTCCAATCATTTTTATATTAATGTCGTTGCAACACTTTTCAACAATAATGAAATTAAACAGTCATACAACTGCTTAGCTCCTCACATTTTATGCAAAATAGCTTTCCTCTTGTCCCCATGATCTCACACAGCCATCGCCTTGTGTTGCATACCGCACGCTTATTGTGCATGCCATTTATTGTTTTCAAATAACAGGTGCTGTGTGAGGACTGTGCATGACACTGTATATAGAATCATGGATACAGCACAGAAGGAGGCCATTCGGCCCATTGTGCCTGTGCTGGCTCTTTAGTGGAGCTATGCAATTAGTCCCATTTCCCTGCTCTTTTCACATAGCCCTGTAAATGTTTTCCCTTCTAGTATTTATCCAATTTGCTTTTGAAAGTTACTATTGAATCTGCTTCCATTGCCCATTCAGGCAGTGTCTTCCCGATTAAAAACGATTACCTTAAAAAAATGTTTCCTCATGACTGACCTGTCTGCCACTGGAAACAGCTTCCCCTTATTTACTCTATCAAAACCCTTCATGATTTTGAACACCTCACTCAAATGTCCTCTTCAGCTTCTCTGCTATAAGGAGAACAACCCCAGCTTCTCCCGTCTCTCCACATGAATGTATTCTAAGCATTAAGGGCTGGAATTTGATCAAAAACTGCCACCACCGGATTCATGACCAAAAATCGCTGAGATTATTCATTTAAGGCCGGCAGAAAATTGATCAAAAAATGGAAAAAATTCTGCCTGGCGGGAAAAATCGGTGTTTCATGTGAATTCTTGACGAAAAACACGATCCTGGTCAAATTGGGCAGTACTTACTCATAATTTAGTCCGAGGCTGTGAGTTGGGCCTAGGGAGGGGGGAAAACACAAAAAATATTTTTCAAAAAAATCCAAAAATTATAAAACATTCACAGGACCCTTTTTCAGTGAATAGAAACATAGAAAATAGGTGCAGGAGTAGGCCATTCGGCCCTTCGAGCCTGCACCACCATTCAATATGATCATGGCTGATCATGCAACTTCAGTACCCCATTCCTGCTTTCTCGCCATACCCCTTGATCCCCTTAGTAGTAAGGACTACATCTAACTCCTTTTTGAATATATTTAGTGAATTGGCCTCAACAACTTTCTGTGGTAGAGAATTCCACAGGTTCACCACTCTCTGGGTGAAGAAGTTTCTCCTCATCTCGGTCCTAAATGGCTTACCCCTTATCCTTAGACTGTGACCCCTGGTTCTGGACTTCCCCAACATTGGGAACATTCTTCCTGCATCTAACCTGTCTAACCCCGTCAGAATTTTAAACGTTTCTATGAGATCTCCTCTCATTCTTCTGAACTCCAGTGAATACAAGCCCAGTTGATCTTGTGTTTCTTGATATGTCATCGCTGCAAAAGAATGTAAAAAAACCTTCACTTACCTTTTTTTGCAGGGTTTCATACCTACCGTCGCTTCTCTGGCTGGTTTCTCCTGGGCTGTGTGTTTTTCAGCAACTACGGAACACTGCTACCACCAAACTCAGGCGGAAGCGGTTTTTCGAGTGTTGTACGCTGGTGGTCCGCTCCCCAGCCATATTTCGAAACCGCCGGCTGAACACTTTGACGAAACTCGCACCGGGTGCTTTTCAACCCTAAAATAGGAATACCGCTGAGAAACCCAGTGGAAATGCTAACCAAATTCCAGCCCTAAGTGTTCTAGATATATTTTGCATTATGTTTTGAATATACAGGTTGAACCTCCCTTATCCAGAACTTCCTTATCCGGAACCACCCCTCGACCAGAACCATTCCCGGCCACCAGGTGGCGCATGCGCAGAACTCCGACATGGACAAATTGAAGTCATTCCTTGCTGCCGACTTCCGCAATCACTGGCCTGACCCTGACCTCGCGATCCACCGCCGCCAGCGCCCCCCCCCCACCCCCTCCATGATCTCTGCCGTACACCCAGTCCTAAGCCAGCCAGCCCCATTATCCTCTTGCTCAGTACCTGATCTAATTTAACGTGACCACCCTTCGTCCGGAAAAATCCCTTATCCAGAACAGGCTCTATCCCGAGGGTTCCGGATAAGGGAGGTTCAACCTGTACTGTATTTGGGATGTTTCGGGCCGAGTTGTACACTACAATTTCTTGTTTTTTGTTTCAGGGTCTGAATTTGTGGCCTGCTCACCTGACAGACAGTCTATAGTAAATTTAACCTTGGTGACATCTTGGAACTCCAGCAGAGAAAACTGCATTGCAGTCTGTTTTAATGAGGGTGAACGGTATGCTGCCTTGGACAATGAGAGTCATTGCCTATGTGGCTCCAAACTTGAACCGGATTCAGTCTCTGTATGTACACAAGGGGAGATAGATAGAAAGTTTATTCAGGTCTGTGGCTGCACTATTATAGAACAAGCATTTGAAGTTACAATTGCCAATTTTGCTGAACTGCGCACTTTTAGCCTTTTTGAGGCTGCACGGCTGACTGTTAAGTCTTTAGTTAATGTTAGCACTTTCCAGTGGGACTTTGGAGATCTGTCTCCACTTTTCAACACTACCAGACATGCAGTGTTCCACAAATACGGTCTCCCGGGGACATATCTGGTCAGCGTCGCCTTCTCTGTAGGCAGCAAGGTTACCTCACTGCACGTAGAAATAAATGTCATCATTCCCCCTGGAAGGCTGGAGATGACTTGTCCTCCTGTAGTGCAGACGAATAAAAGCATTGACATTAGGATCTATAACTGGGACAGCAACAGTGTTACTGCATTGTGGAGTGTTACAGCATCTAATGATGGCACAGTAAAAGGTGAGTAAAAAGGAAAACTCATTCCTTTCTCCAATTTCCTTCTGAAGGTGTTGAGTCTCGCTAGGCATGGTTTCAAAGGCACTGGCTGCCCTTATCTTACCCAAGTAGCTACTCGTCACGTGGAGAGCGTAGAGAGTGGGTGTTGGCAGGCTATATTTTTAATATTCTTTCACGTGATGTGGATGTCGTAGGCAAGGCTGGCATTTATTGCCCATCTCTAGTTGCCCAGAACAAGGGGGCATAATCTTAAAATTAGAGATTAGACCATTTAGAAGTGAAATTAGGATGCACTTTTCCCACACAAAATGTTGTGGAAATCTGGAACTCCCCTGCCCCACCACCCTCCCTCCAACGTCTGGGTCAATAGAAATTTTCAAGGCTGCGATTTCTGTTCACCAAGGGTATCAAGGGATAGGGAGCAAAGGCAGATAAATGGAATTGAGGTGCAGACCAGCCGTGACCTAATTGAATGGCAGATCATGCTTGAGGGGCTGAATGGCCTACTCCTGTTCCTTTGTTCCAGCAAGATGTTGCTCTGGTTTTCCCTCAGCATCCCAGAGAAAAATTCCTGGATTGAAGTGCCCCGTCTAGTCACACAACCCAACTTTCTTCAACAGTAATCCACTACTCTTATCAAATCAACACCCTGATGAAGAAATGTTCCTAATTTACATTTTTTATTTGTACTTTTCCACAGAAATTCCATTTTGTCCATTAGGTGGACATCTGCGCAACAATCACTGCTATAAGCTGGTTACAAATAGTTCCACGTGGCGAATGGCTCAACACTTCTGTCACTCTCTCAGCAATGGTGACCTGGCAATTATAAAGAGTCCCGAAATCCAGAATTTTATAGTAAACGCTACAGGATGGTAAGCTACATATAAGCCTATTAATATTGTTGCCTATTGTTTCTTACATTTTGTTCTTACATTTTGTTCCTACATTTTGGGTTCTTCTCCTATGAGTGATTAGCTTTCAGTAATCCTTTTCGGCTGTGCCTACAGCTGCCTAGGCCCTAAGCTCTGGAATTGCCTCCCTAACCTATCTGCCTCTCCACCTCGCCTCTTTTAAGACACTCCTTAAAACCTACCTATTTGGCCAAGCTTTTGGTCAGCTGTCCTAACATCTCCTAATGTGGCTCGGTGTCAAATTTTGTTTGATCATCGCTTCTGTGCAGTCCCTTGGGACGTGTTACTACATTAAAGGTTGCTATATAAATGCAAGTTGTTGTTGTTACCCTGACAAAAAAACAAGAGCTTCATTTGGCCAGCACAACACATGCAGCTAATGCATTCAGGGTCAAAGAGCTAATCTGCACATGAATGATAATCATTCATGCAGCAAAAGGCCATTCGATGTTCTGAGCATTTGCCTTCTGCTCAGTAACATGGACAACAAGTGCCTCATTTTCCTTACTTCAGTGCTGAGGGAAACTTGTACTCACAGTGATTTGTCACTGTCAGACTGGAGTACTTGTTTGTAATTGTGACTCTTTTGAAGACTGAAGATAAGCTGTAGCATCTGATTTAAATGGATTACACATAAAATTTCAAATTCCACTTTCAGAAAACTGGGTTTTTGGGAAGAGGCAAAATAAAACCGAAATGTTCTAAGTGTCAAAGCTAAAATGAAAAAGATCCTTACTGTTGCATCTAGCTCACACTTAGTCATGGGGCATGACACCCCCTCCCCCCCAACAACTGTAATCTTTTCTTCTGTGTAAGGAGTAAGATATCTGATCATGGTCAGTGTGATATACCTGCTGTTACATGTCTACAGCACAGAAACAGGCCATTCGGCCCAACTGGTCCATGCCGGTGTTTATGCTCCACATGAGCCTCCTCCCATCCCACTTCATCTAACCCTATCTGCATATTCTTCCATTCCTTTCTCCCCCATGTGTTTATCTCGCTTTCTCTTAAAAGCATCTATGATATTTGTCTCAACTAGCCCTTGTGGTAGGGAGTCGCACATTCAACCACACTCTGGATAAAGTGGTTTCTCCTGAATTCCCGATTGGATTTATTAGTGATGATCTTATATTTATCTATTACCTCTAGTTTTGGACTCACCCACAAGTGAAAATATTTTCTCTGTGTCTACTCTATCAAACCCTTTCATTATCATAAAGACCTTAATCAGGTCACCCCTCAGCCTTCGCTTTTCTAGAGAACTTTTTAATCGGAGTTGGTAAGCTTTCCTGGCCATCCATCCACAGAAATGTAACTACTTACATTGTTGTCCTGCTGAATTATCCCTTACCTCTGGGATCACACCTGCTACATTCAGAGGGGGCCTTTATGTTGGGTTATTTTGTAATCCCTCTGAACGCTTTAACTCCCTCTTGTTTTTGTTGCAGCGAGCATCCTGTGTGGATAGGCCTCAGTGATACTGCTAGTGCTGGAACACTGCAGTGGGTGGACGGGTCTACCCTTGAAAACTTTCAGGACTGGTTTCCTGGACAAATAAATAGGCTACACAATAATACCTGCGTGCTCATGGACGCAAACCTTGCAGGAGAATGGAAGACAGACCTCTGTACCACGAGGAGAAATTTTGTTTGTGAATACAGAGCCGGAGGTTTGTGAATAAAATTATTAAATGGCTAACAATAGGCTTCTTCCTCAACACAGCACCAGTCTAGGGGTCCTCATTGCAGTCTTTCTGTGACAATAATGATAGCTTTTCTCCCACAATTTTTTCACTCTTCCTCCTGTTCCCTTCTGAAGGCACTGACTCATGGTTGGGCATGATTCCTTGGATGTCGTGCCATGTTGTCATACCCAAGTCTGGGGCACTCAGGCCCGTTGCTGTGGGTGAGATCGGCTAACTCAGCACAAATCAAGCATGGTGACTGTTATGTATGCATGCTTATAATGTAATGATGTACTGTAACACTGAATGTACCTTCACCCTATACACACCTTACCTGTACACCAGAGGGTGCTGCTGCTGGAGACCTAAGGGTCACCTGTACACTGCAGGTAACCCACTATAAAAGGGAGCTCACCCCTTGGTGTCCTCACTCTAGGAGCTGCAATAACCCTGCCTCGTGGAGTCATTAACAGAGTGCCTACATACACAACAACTGGCGACAAGGTCACGGCTACACGCACAACATGCTGAATCTCAGCAACTTTCAACAATTCACCGATGGGGAAGATTGGGACGCCTTCGTGGAAAGGTTGGAACACTTCTTCATAGCCAACGACCTGAATGGGGACACACCGGCTACACTGCCGAACAAGCGCAGAGCCATCCTGCTTAGTAGTTGTGGGCCCACTATCCATTGCCTCGTCAGGGACTTCCTAGCCCCAGCGAAGACAACAACCAAGAGCTATGGGGAACTTGTAACCTTAATACAAGAGCAACTAAAACCCAAAGAAAGCATCCTCACAGTCAGGCACCGTTTCTACACTCACCGGCGACCCGAAGGCCAAGAAATTGCTAAGTATGTGGCAGATTTAAGAAAGTTGGCCGCACCGTGTGATTTTGGCGACCACCTCACCGAAGCACGAAAGGACATATTTGTTATTGGAATCGGCCACGAGGGCCTCCTCCACAAATTGCTCTCTGCGGACATCACAGTTACCCTGCAGAAGGCAATCAAAGTGAGCCAGGCCTATGTGATTTCAGTCGGCAACTCCAGGGAATAATGACCCACACACAGGGCTCTAAACTAACGAGCACAGTGAACTGAATGCCGACTTCTAAAGGCAGAAATGCTGCCCCGAGTCCCGCAACCCTGAATCCGCCACATGGGCCAACCGGCTAGCCCCATGCTGGCACTGTGGAGGAAACCACAGGGCCCAACAATGCCGCTACAAAGATTATACTTGCAAAGGCTGCAACGTGAAAGATCACCTTCAGAGAATGTGTATAAAAAGCTTTACTCACCAAGAGTTGGCTGATCACCTGGGCTCCGACACAGATGAAGGCGAAGCTGCTCAACCCCTGGCAGAAGAGTATGGAATTTATACCTGCTCCACCGAAAGTTCCCCGTGGAAGATGGAAGTAGACATCAACGGAGTTCCAGTTTCGATGGAGATCGACACACGGGCGAGCCAGTCCTTGATGAGCCCGATGACGTTTGAAAAACTTTGGATCAATCCCGCCAAACGACCAAACCTGTCTCCTGTCCAGGCGAAGCTGCTCACCTACACCAAAGGTAAAATCCCAGTCGTTGGCAGCGTGGACGACTAGGCCTCCCAGGGCGGCGGGATGAATAAACTTCCCCTGTGGATCGTTGCCGGCGATAGTCCAACGCTGCTGAGAAGAAGTTGGATGAAGCAGGTCCAAGTCGGTCGAAGTGATAACGGCCTCCGGGCTCCAGCCATCGACACCACATGCAGTGCCGAACATGGATCTATCGTTGCACCTAGAAATCCTACCGTCCAGCTCGACTGCGCAGCGACGACGTCACAACACCAAAACCGAACGTCCGGACTTCACCTTCAAGGCCAGGGCAGGACTCCGAGGGAAGAACATCGTCAAAAAAAGTGGATTCCCGATGTCTGTGGCTGAACCTGAGAAGGAAATGATCACCACAGCCTACCTGGAGGAGAGCGAGAAGATGACGGTCGCACCACAAGGCGAAGAACCTAAAATCAAAATGGCCACGACCAGACCACGAGAGACAGCGTTGGAGGAACGACACATGGCACCGAGCGGCGAACCGGATTGGTAGGCCCCCTTCCAAAGAATTTAAAGGGACAGTTTCACTCTAAAGATGACAAGGACTTTAAAGTTAAAAATGCAGTTAGCGAATGCAGGCATGACAATGTAACGTGGAATTGTGATGCCGAAGTAACTGATGAGAAAAGTGTAATGTATGCTTGTGTAAGTGATGTTAAGAACAAGTTTGTAATGCTTAATGATGATGATAGAAATTTTAAAATTACAAAAGTAACCATGTATGGAGAGACTGAGATATAAGAAAGTGATGTAAATGCTGTAAGTAACAATGTAAACAGAGATAACAATGTAGATTCGACTATGTATGATTGGAGCCAATGTGTCATGTATACAGGAAGTAGACTGTTGAAGGACACCGGGTTTTACAGGGACAGTGTAGATGCCAGAGATATCCCCCTGTGGGAGACCCCCAGGTCCAGCGGGCTACCTGACCATGTAGCTTGGACTTTTGGGACAAATGTGAGTCCCCAGGAAGGGCTCACACACACCCAGTGGGAGCAGACCCACTGCAGAGACAGCGGTCAATGGGCAGCACAGCCACCACCACTGGCAACCTGCCCCAGATCGGCCCTACTCCCCCTGGCCACCGGGGCCAGCACCAGGAGCGAGAGGCCAGTACCCTCCAGCTTTCCTGGCGGACCCTGGGATGACTAGACTTCTACCACCAATGGAGGACAATGAGTCCACACAGTCCTGTGGCCCTGCCCACCACCACACAGAGTATTTACCCTACCCACTGCTGCACTAGCTCCCCCACTGAGGGATCTCACAACAGTGATAACCACCTGGTCTGTGTGTGAGGAGAGGGTAAATGTATGAAGCCAGCCTCAAGCACAGGGATCACACCTGGCACCCACACAACCCTCATCACAACCTCCCACAGCCCACTACTGATCACCTCCCCAGGTCATGGCAATAAGGTCTTGCAAAATGCTTAGGGGGGAGTGTTGTTATGTATGCATGCTTATAATGTTATGATGTACTGTAACACTGAATGTACCTTCACACTGTACACACCTTACCTGTACACCAGAGGGTGCTGCTGCTGGAGACCTAAGGGTCACCTGCACACTGCAGGTAACCCAATATAAAAGGGAGTTCACCTCTTGGTGTGTTCACTCTAGGAGCTGCAATAAAGGACTACAGTCTTCACAGTTTAAGTACCATAACCCTGCCTCGTGGAGTCATTAACAGAGTGCCTACTTACACAATAGTGACAATTTAACTTGCTTAAATGTTTCAAGGTGGGAAGATTCCTCTCATCAATGTTCCTCCCACTGGGTTTATGATGTCGCAAACACAGAGAAACGAGGAAATCTTCCCGCTAGGTTTATGACCAAATGCACCATGACAATCTCACAATAAGCAGGAGACAAAACATGTCCAGTGTAACTACCTCAATGATTAAGACTCACCAAGTAAATAATTGATAAGTTGGAGAAATATCTTTGGATAGTGACTCATTTTTACATTAGAATCCCCTCGTATTTAACGGTTATTTTGTGACCATTTACAACTTGTATTTGATGGGCATTTTTCATGTGTTTTATAAAGCAGAAAAGATACCAGGTGCCGCTTACTTTCTCTTGGGAACTCCAGCATTTAGTACATATTTACCTGTCAAGAATATCACCATGAACAACAATGTACCGACATCTACAGGACTGGTGGAGGTAAGTTATTGTCTACCTGCATTACATTTGGGCACAGTCAGCTTTTAAAGGGGTGTGGTGCGTCAGATGATCGTGAGGTGAGTGTGTTTACAATGTGCACATTTTATGCCTGGCAGATTTTGAAAATTGAATTTTGCTTGCACCGTGTGGAAAGAAAGACTTGCATTTCTATAGCGCCATTCACAACCCTCAGGATGCCCCAAAACGCTGCACCATCAATGAAGTACTTTTGAAGTGTAGTCACTATTGTAATGTAGGAAATGCGGCAGCCAAATTTCACACAGCAAGGTCCCAGAAACAGCAATGAGTTAATGACCAGATCATCTGTTTTAGGTGTTGGTTGAGGGAATTTACACATATTTTCATTACTTAATAGAGAATGGGTTTGGGCCGTCTCAATTCAGTTCCAAATGGGCATGGGCTCAGAGTGCAAAATTACTCCAAATCTGTCTATCTCACTGAGAGAGGCCACTGGAGGGCTTGTGTAGGAAATGAAAGAGGACACGTTATTGCAATAGGGGTGTTACTCCAGTGCAATAGGGGTGTTACTCCAAGTTTGCGGCTGAGACATAGAAGTCGTTTTCAAATTAGCCGGCTGGGCAGAAACCTGGCAGAAAGGTTCACCCACCCATTGTAGAACCCGCCTGATTTTCACCCCATTGAACTGATCTAAATTTACCCGGCAGTCCGCCACACCAAGATGCCACACAGGTGGTAGCATTGACAATTACCCCCCGTCAATTTTGGGCAGAGTAGAAGGGGTATTAGAAAGAAAGAAATAGCTTGCATTTATATAGCACCTTTCATGTGCTCAGAACATCCCAAATAACAGTCACTTTTATAATGTAGGGAATGGCATTAGCCAGTTTGTGCATGGCAAGGTCCCACAAACAGCAATATGATAAATGACCAGATATCCATTTTAGTAATGTGGGTTGAAGGACAAATGTTGGCCAGGACACCAGGCAGAGCACACCTACTCTTCTTCCAAGTATTGCTATGGGGTGTTTTATGTCCACCTGAGAGGACAGACGGATCCTCAGTTTAATGTCTCATTCAAAAGATATCACAGAGTGTTGGGGTTGGAGATTACTGAGACAGGGAGTGGCGAGGTCACGGAGGTAAATGCAATTTTTACTAAATGTCATTTTTAGTCAAGGTGTTGCTAGAAACGGGAAAAGGGAGATGATTTGTTTTCGCTTCTCTATATCAAGCCAGTTGCTAATCCTTTTGTCTATATTTTGGCCTTGTAGCTCATGGTCTTCCCGGGCCTTTGGTTCAAATATAAAGCTTTCGTGTCAGTGGTTGAATTGGCCACACAAAATCTGAACCATCCTGTCCAGGTGAGATTTAAGATCTACCGACCAAGATGTGGTGGAACAGACCTGCACCTCGTGACACCAGGTAACGGCTTAATAATGGAAGTCACTGCATGAGAAATTTGTCAGGAGATCTCAAATTCTTAGCTTAAGTAGACAACAATATACAACACAGAAACCGGCCATTGACCCAACTAGTCTGTGCTGGTGTTTATACTCCACACAAGTCTCCCATTCCATCTCAGACTTTCAACATATCTTTCTATTCCCTTTTCTCTCATGTATTCATCTAGTTTCCTTTTGAAAACATCTAAGCTATTTGCCTCAACCACTTCCTGTAATAGCGGTCCACACATATAAGTTCCACGCAAAATTCTACGCAGTGATCGATTATAAATGTTAAGAAAATTTAACCTGAAAATGTGTATTTTTTTTCTGTGCAATTGCGTTGGGGAATGTTTCCAAGAATATATATACTTTCAAAATAATTGGACAATTTATTCTTCCAGACAATGAAGAATTATGCACGCCTTTTGCTTTGTGCTTACCTCGAACTTCCAGCAACTCCACCCATGGCTGTGTCAGTGGCACCAAGTGGTGCAGTTTGTCTGAATCCTGCTTGCCGCTCAAAAGACCCTGCACTGCTGATGTCTTTACTAAGTGTCCGAATTTAATCCCGTCACGCTACAGTGGAAGCATTCCAAGTTACGATTTTGTGACTGAAGTTACCTACACAGTGCCAGCCGACAGCTCCACTCACTATGTGGTAAGATCTTTCACTTTCGCAATTCTTGCCTTTGATGCCTTTTCCATTTCTGTTTGTAGCCTGGGGCGCAACCAATTATCTCGATCACTTGAGACAGTCAGTCAGGCCTGTAGATGGACAAACAGCCTGCCTACCTAAAACAAGTGTGTGACTACTTAAATAGGCAAGCTGCGGTCCTGCGCTGGTTGTGGGATCACGATTGCAATTTCCATGTAGGAGTGGGCAGACTGACCAAAAGTCCTTAATGGGACTGCTGGAGGTCACTTATAAAACAGCCCAGGAAACGTCTCTTTTTTGGTGGTGGTGTGTGTGTGTGTGTGTGTCTGGTTGGGGGGGGGGGGGGGGTAAGGGTGGCGATGGGCGGGACTTGGGCATCCCTCTCACTAAAGCAACTCTGGCCAGCTGCCACCCTGTTTGAGGACCCCACCCCTCCCCTCCCCACCCACCTGCCTCAAACTTGACCTGCCGGCTGGCTCAAGTTAGTAGCCACCTGATTCCCCGCCCTCCCACTAACCGGTGAGCTGCTGCAGAGCACCCTCTTGGCCCTCATGGTGGCTCGGCACCAATGGGCAGGCAAGCACAGGCTGACTCGGGGGGGGGGGGGGGGGAAGTCAAAGATCACCCCTCTTCATTCCTTCTAATTTTGAGTCTGGCGCGAGGTTTGTGTATTCTGTGCTGGTTCTCTAGTTCTAAACTCCCAGTCAGATCCTCACTACTGATTGGCTATCATCCCAAACTCAACCTTTTCCTTCCGCTAATGTTACCATCTAGATATTAGCGGAATATTAGAAAGTTGATAATCTTTCTCCCTTTTAAGATACTGCTGAGAAATGAAAGCATTGAAGTGCAGTTCAATGACATCATAGCCATTCAACACGATGGCAAGCCCGGAACCTTCTTACAGTGTCAACAGAACGAATTGTCACCCTGGCAACAAAGCTACTTCAGTATAATCTATTCCAGTGGGACCATGGATTTCCGGAGCAACCTGACCAATGTCAACTGGACCGATGGTAAGGTGTGCAACGTGCGCGTGCTCTACATCCGCAGGCAAGAAACTGTTGTGAGCAGTCCGCTGCTTCAGCACGGGCAACAATCACCGGGCTTTTATACCTACCAAGCTACAATGGAAAACAGGCCATTTTACAGCAACCTATCCTGCACTGTTCAGGTCGTGGCCCCAATTACCGACTTCAGTGTTATTTACCCGCAGAAACAAAATGGTGTGATCTATGTGCCAAAGAATCGAGCCATCATTATTGTTAAGGTCAAGTCTTCTGACGGGACGTCAACATGTTGGTCTGGGAGCAACCAGACTTTCAGCTGCGAGGCGGCCTGCCCTTCGGAGCTTTCCCCCAACTGTGAAAGAGATAATAACGATACTTGCTTCTCACGTATCCCTCTTGCTTTCAAAGATTGCAATCTAACAGGTATTGTCATCACTGCAAAGAACAAAGTTAGTTCTGTAAATAAGACGGTCGCAGTGAAAGCTGAAGATCTGATTGAAGGACTGACGATCGTGCCTGACCCAAGTGTGCGGGTGTTGTCCAACTCTCTGGTGGTAAGATACATTTTGTAGTTCATAGAAATTTACGGCAGGAAGGAGGCCATTTCGGCCCATTGTATCCGTGCCGGCCAATAAGAGGTGATCTAGCCTAATCCCACTTTCCAGCTCTAGGTCCGTAGACCTGCAGGTTACAGCACTTCAAGTGCACTTCCAAGTACTTTTTAAATGTGGTGAGGGTTTCTGCCTCTACCACCCTTTCAGGCAGTGAGTTCCAGACCCCCACAACCCTCTGGGTGAAGAGATTTCCCCTCAAATCCCCTCTAAATCTTCTACCAATTACTTTAAATTTATGCCCCCTGGTTGTTGACCCCTCTGCAAAGGGAAATAGGCCTTTTCTATCCACTATATCTAGGCCCATCATAATTTTATACACCTCAAATGAGGTCTCCCCTCGGCTTCCTCTGTTCCACAGAAAACATACCCAGCATATCCAATCTGTCCTCATAGCTAAGATTCTCCACTCCCGGCAACATCCTCGTAAATCTCCTCTGTACCTTCTCCAGTGCAATCACATCCTTCCTGTAATGTGGTGACCAGAACTGCACGCAGTATTCTAGTGTTTTATACAGTTCAAGCATAACCCCCCTGCTCTTGTGTTCTATGACTCAGCTAATAAAGGCAAGCATTCCTGCTTAACCACCTTATCTACCTGGCCTGCTGCCTTCAGAGATCTGTGGACATACACTCCAAGGTCCCTTTGTTTCTACCATTTAATATATATTCCCTTTCCTTGTTAGCCCTCCTCAAATGTATTACCTCACACTTCTCCGTTTTATTAAGTCTTTCTTTACTCTGCAGCTCTTTTCAGACATTATTATTGCAAAGTGCTGCAGTACAGAGGGACTGGGGGTCCTTGTGCAGGAAACACAAAAAGTTAGTATGCAGGTACAGCAAGTAATCAGGAAGGCAAATGGAATGTTGGACTTTATTGCAAGGGGGATAGAGTATAAAAACAGAGAAGTCCTGCTACAATTGTACAGGGTATTGGTGAGGCTACATCTGGAGTACTGCATACAGTTTTGGTCTCTGTATTTAAGGAAGGATAGAAACATAGAAACATAGAAAATAGGTGCAGGAATAGGCCATCTGGCCCTTTGAGCCTGCACCACCATTCAATAAGATCACGGCTGATCATTCCTTCAATACCCCGTTCCTGCTTTCTATCCATACCCCTTGATCCCTTTAGCCGCAAGGGCCGTATCTAACTCCCTCTTGAATATATCCAATGAACTGGCATCAACAACTCTCTGCAGTAGGGAATTCCATAGGTTAAAAACTTTCTGAGTGAAGAAGTTCCTCCTCATCTCAGTCCTAAATGGCTTACCCCTTATCCGAAGACTATGTCCCCTGGTTCCGGACTTCCCCAACATCGGGAACATTCTACCTGCATCTAACCTGTCCAGTCCCGTCAGAATTTTATATGTTTCTATGAGATCCCTTCTCATCCTTCTAAACTCCAGTGAATACAGGCCCAGTCAATCCAGCCTCTCCTCATATGTTAGTCCTGCCATCCCAGGAATCAGTATGGTGAACCTCCGCTACACTCCCTCAATAGCAAGAACGCCCTTCCTCAGATTAGGAGACCAAAACTGAACACAATATTCCAGGTGAGGCCTCACTAAGGCCCTGTACAACTGCAGTAAGACTTCCCTGCTCCTATACTCAAATCCCCTAGCTATTTGCCTTCTTCACCGCCTGCTGTACCTGCATGCCCACTTTCAGTGACTGATGAACCATGACACCCAGGTCTCGCTGCGCCTCCCCTTTTCCTAATCTGCCATCATTCAGATAATATTCTGCCTTCGTGTTTTTGCCCCAAAGTGGATAACCTCACATTTATCCACATTTTACTGCATCTGCCATGTAGTTGCCCACTCGCCTAACCTGTCCAAATCAGCTTGCAGCCTCTTAGCGTCCTCCTCACAGCTCACACTGCTACCCAGTTTAGTGTCATCTGAAAATTTGGAGATATTACATTCTATTCCATCATCTAAATCATTAATATATATTGTAAAGAGCTGGAGTCCCAGCACTGAGCCCTGCGGCACTCCACTAGTCACTGCCTGCCATTCTGAAAAGGACCCGTTAATTCCGACTCTCTGCTTCCTGTCTGCCAACCAGTTCTCTATCCACGTCAGTACATTACCCCCAATACCATGTGCTTTGATTTTGCACACCAATCTCTTGTGTGGGACCTTGTCAAAAGTCTTTTGAAAGTCCAAATACACCACATCCATTGGTTCTCCCTTGTCCACTCTACTAGTTACATCCTCAAAAAATTCCAGAAGATTTGTCAAGCATGATTTCCCTTTCATAAATCCATGCTGACTTGGACCAATCCAACACTGCTTTCCAAATGCGCTGCTATTTCATCCTTAATGATTGATTCCAACATTTTCCCCACTACTGATGTCAGGCTAACTGGTCTATAATTACCCGTTTTCTCTCTCCCTCCTTTTTTAAAAAGTGGTGTTATATTAGCAACTCTCCAGTCCATAGGAACTGATCCAGAGTCGATAGACTGTTGGAAAATTATCACCAATGCATCCACTATTTCTAGGGCCACTTCCTTAAGTACTCTGGAATGTAGACTATCAGGCCCCGGGGAATTATCGGCCTTCAATCCCGTCAATTTCCCTAACACAATTTCCTGCCTAATAAGGATATCCTTCAGTTCCTCCTTCTCATTAGACCTACGGACCCCTAGTACTGAAGGCTGTTCAGAGAAGGTTCACTAGGTTGATTCCGGTGATGATGGGGTTGACTTATGAGGATAGGTTGAGTAGGTTGGGCCAATACACATTGGAGTTCAGAAGAATGAGGGTGATCTGATTGAAACTTATAAGATAATGAGGGGGCTCGACAAGGTGGATGCAGAGAGGATATTTCAACTCATAGGGGAAACTAAAACTAGGGGACATAGCCTTAGAATAAGGGGCCGCCCATTTGAAACTGAGATGAGGAGAAATTTCTTCTCTGAGGGTTGTAAATCTATGGAATTCTCTGCCCCAGAGAGCTGTGGAGGCAGGGTCATTGAATATATTTAAGGCGGAGATAGACAGCGAAAAGGGAGTAAAGGATTATGGGGAGTGGGCAGGGAAGTGGAACTGAGTCCATAATCAGATCAGCCATGATCTTATTGAATGGTAGAGCAGGCTCAAAGGGCCAAATAGCCTACTCCTGATTCTATTTCATATATTCTTATTTTAAATTAAAAGTCTAAACAGTGCTCCAGCTACATTTATTGACTGTGTTGATTTATTTTCATGTATAATGGTGAAGGATTGGAAATATCAGTCAACCGCAGAACTGTAGATATCACTCTTTCATTGAATTGGCAGTCTTCCAATATTGGAGCAGGTCGACAAAATATAACATGTAAAGATTGGGGAATTTAGATAATACAACGAGTTAAGCATGCTATCCTTTAACCTCCCGTACTTGTACTGTGCCAATCTTAATAGATGGGAAGCCGGTTTCTGGTCTCTTGTGTTAGAAATGGCATTCCAAGTCAGTGTGGGTCTGCAGAATGATCCTGTTCATTACGCAGTTCTAAATTGGTATTCTTAATCACAGAGGCCCCAAAATGACTTGTGTGGGAAATTGAAAATTCTTATGAGTTGAATTTGGGGTGCTCTTCAGGGGTTGGGGTTAAGGGTGGTTAAGATAATTAGTAGTATAGAGAAAGCTTCAAGCTGCGTCTAACTTGTGTTGTACCTGACCAGGTTGTTCTTCATGCTGATACTACGGGGGCACTTTTGATTTTGGGCAACAGTGTAAAACTGGTGATATCAATTCAGCCGCCCGTTATACACTTTCACTGAGAGATGTATAACAGGAACCCGAATTGATATCGCCCGTTTTGCCCTGTCATCCAAGATCAAAATGACCCCCTACATGCGTAAAGTGGCTATATGCTCCATTCTCTTTATCCTTGATTAGTACAGAAATCACCCCCTGCCTCTCCGGAGATATTCTATACAAAACACTGTTTGCTGAACTGTAGGAGCGAGGAGCTACATTAGGGTAAGGCTTGTGTAGAATACAGAATCAGCAAGAGAAAAAGCGTATTTTCATTTAATCATACAGCACAGAAGGAGGCCATTTGGAAGAGCTATCCAGTTAGTCCCACTCCCCCTACTCTTTCTCCATGGCCCTACAACTTTTTTTCCTTTTCAAGTATATATCCTATTTCCTTTTGAAAGTTACTATTGAATCTGTTTCCACCAACCTTTTAGGCAGTGCATTCCAGATCATAACAACTTGCTACATAAAAAAAGTTTTCCTCATCTCCCCTCGGGTTCTTTTGCCAATGGCCTTGAATCTGTGTTCTCTGATTACCAACCCTCCTGCCAGTGGAAACAGATTCTCCTTATTTACTCTTAAGCTTCCCTGCTTGAAGGAGAAAAATCCGATAAGTATTACACTTCATACCACAACTTATATTGTAGACAACTGAGCTGAACCAACACAAAAGAGACAAGATTACTCGTGGTAGCCAAAATGGATTGCAGTCGTCAAATAATGTTTGGACATGAATTTTTTCTCGTATTGCTAGAGGTGATAAACAGTAAATTCTGTAACAGGATAGCACAGCACCCCTATTATTCTGTAATAGTTTAACCATATTTCTGTGTCTAGAGCTATACTGCAAGAGTGAGTGCCGGAACAAGCGTCATGTTTAAATGGACCGTTGATGACAAGGCGTCCTTCATACATTACAATCAAGTGTACAAAGTCATCTACCGAACTGAAGCCGTTTATAAACTCTCCGTAAGTAGAAACGGCGGCTGGAATTGGTTGTTTTGTCTTCATTACTCTCACAGTTTTTAAACTTTGCGGCTAAAGCAGGAGGACGTCCTGTCATGGTAAACGGCTATGTTTTAGTGCTGAATGAATTTGAAGCTTTCCTACATGTTGGTATCATCTGAAACCAATGTGGAATCCATGATCCTCAGTCAAAGAAAGAAAGAAAGACTTACATTTATATGGTCTTTCAGGACCACCAGACATCTCAAAGCACTTTACAGCCAATGACGTACTTTTGGAGTGTAGCCACTGTTGTAATGAAGGAAATGTGGCAACCAGTTTTTGCATAGCAAGCTCCCACAAACAGCAATGTGATAATGACCAGATAATCTGTTTTTGTTATGTTGATTGAGGGATAAATATTTGCCAGGACACCAGGGATAACACCCCTGCTCTTCTTCAAAATCTTCTTGCGTCCAACTGAGAGAGCATACGGGGCCTCGGTTTAACATGCCATCCGAAAGATGGCACCTCAGACAGTGCAGCACTCCCTCAGTACTGCACTGGAGTGTCAGCCTAGTAGTTTTGTGCTCAGTGGGACTTGAACCCACAACCCTCTGACCCAGAGGTGATTGTGCTACCCACTGAGCCACAGCTGACAATAATCATAATGTGGCAGATGGGAGAAAGATGCCATTGTTGAATATGCCCTCAGTTTCAGAAGGCCAAAAAAATAGCTAGATGATGTTGTGGGGAGCCAATAGAGTTGGTATTCTGGAAGGATGAGTTCAACTGGGCTTGAAGGCTTTCTTCAACTAAACTTATGTTGAGATCTTGTGAATGGGAGCAAGCCAGCTAAAAAAAAAATAGGAGGGGAGGTGAAAACAGGAGCGAAATACAAATCTTTGAAAATTGAACCTAGAAGATTTCTGACTATGTCTTGATTGTCACGTAGACGTCATCCATTGAATGCAATGTTGTACGAAGTACTGATTTAATCGAAAGAAGGACTTACAGTTATATAGCACCTTTCACGACTTCAGAGTTTCCCAAAGACAATGAAGTACTTTTAAAGTGTAGTCACTGTTGTAATGTAGGGAAACACAGCAACCAATTTGCACACAGCAAGCTCCCACAAAGAGCAGTGTGATAATGAGCAGATAATCTGTTTGTGATGTTGGTTGAGGGATAAATATTGGCCAGGACACTGTACAAAAGGAAACACCTTCTTTGCTTGGGTTTTCACTGTTGCAGCTGACCGCATCCAATCACGTGAGCAGCCAAAGGATTATATGCAATGTTACAGTGGACAGGAAGAATCCCTTAGCCGAATTGAATGTCTCCGGTGTCGCAGCCATCCTCGTGCAAGGCACCCCGTACACATTTGTTGCCAGTGTGAAAGTAGATGCAGCCATCAATGCTACCTTCAGGTAAATGGTAGAAACTATTTCTTTTCTTTCTAAATAGTGATTGCACCCTGCAATCCCTGAAGAAGCCGACTGAAGATCTTTGCCTGCTGACCTTGGTTACTTTTCAGTGTAGTCTCTGTATGCATAACCGAGGAAGAAGGGAGTGGACTTCCTACAATTCCTGGTTAGCAATGTTTGAATAAGGCGGCCAATGAGATTGTTGGGTACTGTTAAAGGGTCATGGACCTGAAACGTGAACTCGGTTTCTCTCTCCACAGATGCTGCCTGATGTGCTGAGTGTTTCTGTTTCGGATTTCCAGCGTCCGCAGTATTTTGATTGTGTAAGATTGTTGAGCGTCTGTCCGTTGTGTTTTGCCACTAGGGCAGGTCCTAATTGAAGTCACTCGTGTGAGATTGTTACTGGGGAAGGGCAGCTGAGGCGGTTTCCAATTGCCTTCCTCACGGTCGTTATCTTCCAAGTACTTTCTGTGAGGGTGGGCTGCAACCTAAGCTAAAGAACCCTTACCTACAGACCTGCAGCATGACGAAGGACCCTGAGATGCCAATTCAGTATTTTGATCCTGCGCTCCACTCACCAGGGCTCTTAGGAGTAGTCCCCCAAATCCAGCCCTCTTGATTCAGAGGCAGGAATACTACCACTGAGCCAGTGGTTGTTGGATATATAGATGCCAATTGGAAATGTGAATGACTTCAGAGGATTTATTTTTGTGTCGACTCCAGTCTAAGTACTTTGGAGCCAATGGTGCGCCCTAGAGTTCAGTGTATGCCGTGACTGAATGCCAATATGAAGCCAGTCCTTCATTTCTGGTACTTAGCACACAACTAGTTGATGCAACATGTGCGTAACCAGGTCATAAGGGCTTTGTGTGGAGCCTCTGAAACCTGGAACGCCAATATGCTTGTACACGACAAAGCTCATACACATCTGTACATGTGCAGAAGTGGGGAAACTGTGCTAAGTGCTTCTGTTGCTTTGCAGGTGGTGTTTCGGAGATGGGAGCAGTGCTAAGGTTTATCAGTTCAGGTGCCCCTATAACCTCAGTCTCTCAGTTCCTTACCTGACTGTCAAACAAGCTGTGCTGCAACAAAATGTTACCCACGTATACCAAAACCCAGGTAAGGTGCGAGTATGGGCTCACTGGTGTATGGCTGTTAGTTTGTTAGGATGCCGTGCTTCTTGTAAGAATGTTGTGCACTGCAGTTACGACCGGCAAGGAAGTAATTCGGGGGCGAAATTCCTCTTGTAATGAAAAGCAGGAGAATACCCGTTTTATTTTTGAAATGACCCGATTCCCAAATTGCATTTTCAGAAAGCGGGATGGTGTGTGGGGGAGGGTAATTTTCCCCTTGATGCCCATGATAGGATCCACCTGATCTTAAGCCCATTAATATCAGCCGTTTGAAAATCGGGCGTGTTCTACAATGAGCAGGTGATCTGCTCTGCTAGTTCAAGGTGAAAATAACCCCTGACCCCCCTCCCCTCCTTGCAGGTTTTAAAGCCACACATAGCTGCTAGTTTCCTGTTGAAACCCATTTCAGACCCCTAGATTCAGGTTACCTTCCTAACCGCCTTTATTTCATCCAGCGCCGATTCATTAGTGTAAATAAATAATCATTTTGAAGTGCTTTAGTTAGCCAATGTCTCAGGGTGACATGCACTCACATTGGAACTTTTCCTACAACACGACAGAAGACCTTGATTAGCTGATCTTAGACTCCAAAACATAACAAAAGCGAGCTTGCGCCCGTCATTCTGAAGAATGTCACAGAGCCAAGGATGTGAACTGGGGGGATAAGGGGGTGAGGGGGCCCAAAAGCATGGTCAGAGAGATTAGTTTCGCAAGAGGCTTCGAAAGGAAGTGTCAGGCAATGAAGCAAAGTGGCTTTTGGAGAGAGAGATATATCAAAACAGATTGTAAGAGCTTCTACAAGTAAATAAAAAGGGAGAGAGTAGCAAAATTAAGCGTTGGTCCCTTAGAGGCTGAGACAGGTGAAATTATAACGGGGATAATGGCTCTTTCAAAGCGCCGGCAAAGACACGATGGGCTGAATGGTCTTCTTTTGTGCTGTATCATTCTATGAAGAATGTTGGTATAAGCAGGAGGGAGGGAGCAGTTTCTGCATTTCAGACAAGTATGAAATAAAACCAATTGTTTTGTCTGCTCTTCCTAGGTGAATTCAATCTCACCGTATCTGTATCAGATAAATACGACAATATCAGCCAGCTTGTTCCACTCAGAGTCTACAGCTATCTGAGCAACCTCTCCATTAACATGAACAGCGACATCCTTGCCACTGGTAAACCAGTTGAATTCGAAGCCAGCCTGCTTCCTTCCACGCACGGTGTGACTTACAACTGGAGTTTTGGGGATAATTCCACCCAATTGAGTGGAGGGGCTCTTCAAAAAGTCACTCATACCTTCCAGAGGACTGGAAAGTACAGCGTCAGTGTGCAAGCTGACAATATTATCAGCATCATCAGTGCTCAGCGAAGTGTCGAGGTTCTGGACGAAATATCGGAGCTGGATATCTCGGACAACAGCCCCACCGAGCTGTCGGCACCAACAATAGTGAGCGCCTCAGCGAGGAAAGGAACTCGGATCTCATGGATATTCGATATGGGGGACGGGACCCCGCCCACAACGACCAGTTCTTCGGTGATGAATTACACTTACTCAGCGGTGGGCAATTACACGGTGACTGTAACCGCCGTGAACCCGCTCAGCACGGCCAACACATCGCACGTTGTCCAGGTCTTCGTGCTGCAGGTCTGCAGGATCAATCCCTCCGGATGTGTCCGGGAGCTGCTCAACATCAGCTTCACCGCGTACACACCGGGAGATTCGGCCAACTACGTCTTCTTCTGGGACTTTGGAGACGGCTCGTCCAATGAGACCATCCTGGGCGACCCCAACATTGATCACAATTACACCAGAAGCGGGGACTTCCCGCTCTACCTGGTGGTGTCCAGCAGCGTCAACAAAGTCAATTATTACTCAAACATGTGCGTCCAACCTGTGGTCAGCAAGGTGACGGTCACGCCTTCGAATGGTTTCGTGAGACTGGGGGACGAGAGCAAATTTAAAGCCGAGGCTCTCCCGGAAAGTCAGTACACCTACTGGTGGGATTTCGGCAACGGGATCGACCCACAGGTCCATGGGAGGGAAGCAAACTTCACCTTCGGCACGTCAGGTCTGCATTCGGTCAACGTCACCGTCTTCAACAACGTGTCTTGGAGCAGCGGCGCAGCCTGGGTGGAGGTCCAGGAGCCGGTAACCAGGCTGGTGATCGAGCTCGGCGGGGTGCTGCTGCCGGACCTAGTGCTGGACCAGCTCTACACGTTCACGGCTGCCAGCCACGGTGACAAGGTCCAATACAGCTGGGACTTCGGCGACGGGCGCAACGGGACGGGCACCAATATCACACGGTCGTATCGCGTGGCGGGCAACTACACGGTCGGGCTCGCCGGGTGGAACATGGTGAGCAGAAGCGAGGCCGAGCTGCGGATCTGTGTGAAGACGCCGCTGCGGGGGCTGGCGGTCAGGGCCAGTGCCACGGTCACGCCAGTCAACCGGTCTGTCGGCTTCCAGGCCAGTCTTCAAGCCGGCGATTTCGTCCGGTACCGGTGGTCTTTCTGCGGCGGCTGCGACCCGGTCCCAGGCCCGTCCGCAGTCTCCCACACTTTCCCCAGTCCCGGAACCTTCAACGTGACGGCCGTGGCGGGGAACGGAGTGAGCTTGGAGCAGGCCAGTGTCCAGATCCGTGTGCTGGAGGAAATCGAGGGTCTGCAGATGGTGTTGGGAGACCTGGTCGAGGGCTGCTGTTTGGCCACCAATGAAACACTCTGGTTCCAAGCAGCAATTAGCTTTGGCACTGACGTGTCTTACAATTGGACTGTTCGGAAGGCGGGCTTTGTCCTATTTTATTCGAATGCAACGTCTTCTAAAATGTGCTTTGTTGACGCGGGCACCTATGAGATTGCCCTTCAGGCGAGCAACCTGCTGGGGACCGTGACTGTGAAGAAGTCGATTGTAGTTGTTGAGCTCGTTGGTAATATTGCATTGAGGGCCTCACCCGAGCCAGTGGCATTGAACGCATCGACCAGCATCACCTTGACCCTGGGCAGTGGCACAGATGTGAGTTACCATTGGGCACTGGAAGGGAGCTCTATTATTTCCACATCCCTCCCTTCCATTGATCACCGTTTCCAAAGTCCAGGGGTCAAGCAGGTTAATGTCACTGCAGCAAACAAGCTCAGTTCTCGCAGTGCATCCCTGCTGATCCGTGTCCAGGAGCCAGTGGCAGGGGCGGCGATCACTGTGGGCAACTCGCAGGATCAGTACTATGTGGCCACAAACACTGCGGTGTTCTTCCAGGCCAGCACACTAAGTGGAACCAATGTTTCTTGGCTGTGGACACTGCCATTCGCCACAGAGCAAGAGAGCAGAAAGGAATTAAATGAATCATTCCCTTTACCTGGCGTATATAACATCAGTTTAAATGCCTCAAATGATGTAAGCTGGGAGACAGCTTTGCTGAATATCACAGTCCAAGATGAAATACAAGGGCTTCAGCTTGAAGCCTCCAAGTGGGCAGTTGCTCCAGGCCAAGATGTGATTTTCACCGTTAAGTTGACCTCTGGGACTGACGTCGCCTTTTGGTTAAAGGTCAGTGATAATTTTGCAATGCTGCTCAACAGCACCAACTACAAGTACCATTTCACACACCTCGGGACGTACAAAGTAACCTTGCTGGCGCGAAACAAAGTGAGCTGCGACCGCACCAGTATCGAGATTCACGTAATACAACCCATCGTGGATTTAAGGCTAGTGAACTGTGACCAGCAAGCCATCCCTACAGGATTAATGAAAACCTTCGGTGCTGCAGTATCTAGTGGCTTTCAGGTAGTGTACCTGTGGCATTTTGTGTTGGAAGACTTTTCTGATACCATCACTGGGCAAAACGTTTCATACACACCAAAGGTGCAAGGTCGACTAAGTGTCTTCCTCAGAGCATTCAACAATGTATCGAGGGAGAACATTTCAGCTGTCATCCTAGTACAGAATCAGATTTTAACTGCTAGACTTACAGTGACACCATCCATCACTGTGGTCAATGACACAGTCCACCTGAGTCTCTCTGTGACGCCCAGTTTCAGCCAAGCAATTTTTTTATGGAAGTTTGGAGATGGGTCCCAAATTAACTCTGCAAACACATCAGTCATGACCCACTCTTATTCACGTCCCGGAGACTACCAGGTGGAGGTTAATGCCTCCAACTTTGTGAGTTTCTATGTTGTTCAGGCCACCGTGACCATCCTGTTGTTGAAATGTGATCCACCCAAGGTGAGCATGATCCTTGGTGATACCATGAAACGGTCTCAGAGGAACTACTTGGAGGCAGACATCGACCTCAACGGATGTACAGAGTATCAGGTGGAATATTTATGGGAGATCTACAAGACTTCGAGCTGCGTGACTTTGCGAGCAGTGAATGAAGTTCGACCGAGGAACGTTGACTTGAAAAGGCCCAGCCTACTGCTGCCCAACCTAGCGTTGGACATCGGCAGTTACTGCGTTGTATTTACCATTTCCTTTGAGGGTACCTCGTTTGTGAAGATCACGTATTCCAGTGTGACGGTCATTCCCAGTGCACTCATCCCAATAATAGATGGTGGAACATTCAGGTCATGGTCCACAATGCAGGATCTTGTGATGGATGGCACCAAGTCTTATGACCCTGACCAGCCTGCTGAGAGTCAAACACCTCTGAACTATAAATGGGCATGTACATATTCATGTCTGGTAAGGGTCTGTTGTAATTTCTAAATGTCTTCTACTAATGATATTTCACAGTCGGTTTATGTTGCAGGATAAAAATGTGACTTCTGGACCAAAAAATAGTTCTTATTCATCGCTTTAATTTTAGTCATTGGTCAATTTGTTGTATTGAAGGGAAAGCTAGATAAGTACATGAGGGAGAAAGGAATAGAAGGATATGCTGTTAGGATTCGATCAAATAGAGTGGGATAAGGTTCGTGTGGAGCATAAACACCAGCATAGACCACTTGGGCCGAATGGACGGTTTCTGTGCTGTAAATTCTGTGTAACTTTATGTATGTTCCAACCGAGTTGCTTCAGAACAGGCATTTCTGAATCAGCATTTGGATTTGTAGCCTGAAACTTCCACACGATGAGGGACCACTTGGTTGAGGGGCAGCTCCTCTGGGTCACTCTACAGCATGCCTCCGGACAGCCAACTAAGAGCTGCAAAGCTACGACCACCATTCCGCTCACATGTTCAACGAGCAATGGTTCAATGAGTTGATGCTCGTTGCATTTTGGCCCAGTTGGAAATGTATACGATGAAAGTGACGTCTCAACGAGTAAAGATTTCACAGCAGCTGCTGGCCTTCAGGAAATAATCATCATTTAGATGTTGAATACAGTATCCATCCCACGTGCAATGATCTCCTCCAGCCCTACAACCCTCCAAAATCCGTGCACTCCTCCAATTCTGGGCTCTTGCGCATCCCAGATTTCCATCACTCCATCGTTGATAGCCGTGCCTTCAACTACCTAGGCCCTAAGTTCGGGAATTCATTCCCTAAACCTCTCTGCCTCTCTGCCTCTCTCTCCTCTTCTATGACGCTCCTTAAAACCTACCTCTTTGATGCTCCTTAAAACCTACCTCTTTGATGCTCCTTAAAACCTACCTCTTTGATGCTCCTTAAAACCTACCTCTTTGACCAATATCTCTTTATGTGTCCCGGTGTCAAAATCTGTCTTGATAACGCTACTGTGAAGCACCTTGGGACATTTTACTGCGTTAAGGGTGTGATATAAATGCAGGTTGTTGTTGACGATCATAAGAAAGGTCCAAGCTGTAAAGAGACCAATCATCTCAACTCTCCCATTATAGCATCAGGCTTTCTCCTGAACTACCCGAATGTTTTTACACCTACTACACTACCTGGCAGCTTATTGGAAACATTTATCATTTCTTGATTGAAGAGGGTCTTCTTAAAATCCATTTCACTAATTTTAATTTATGACCTATGCTTCAATTTTTCTGGCTTAATTTATAAATAATATTCTGGTTTTATCCTATACTATTTAATATTTTGTATACCTGAACGTATGTCTCGTTTCCCATAGCACTGGAAATTTTTCCTTTTCAAATATTTTTCCAATTCCTTTTCGAAAGTTACCATTAAATCAGCTTTCACCTCCCTTTCAGGCAGTGCATTCAGATCATAACAACTTGTTGCATAAAATAAAAATTCTCATCTGCTCCCTGGTTCTGTCTAGACTCTCGATGACAGGGGTTGGGGGAGTAGGGGGGGGCTTCTCTTGAGGTGGGGATCCAATAAGGGATTCTGCGCGACCCTCTATATCTGCCCCATCCTATCCATTTTCCTGAGTCAGGGCTTATTACATACACACAGCGGGCCCCAGTGCAAAGGTGGAAAATCCTGGGATGGCAGAGGAGAATTCTGTACCCCCCACAACAACAACGCCCCCACCTCCCCACAGTAGCCTAATCCTCTGAATCTTTGATCATGGTTCATGCTCTTTACACTTGTGGATCAGCCTCATTTCTGTTCCCTGCACCATCTTTATGTACATACTTTTGGTGATATGGTGACCAGAATTCAAGAGAATACTACAATTATAGTCTGTCCACATCGCTGCAGCATAACCTCAGGAGATTTGTGATCTATCTTGCATCATATTTGCATGCAGCCTTGCCACATTGTCTAGATATTGAAAGTGATGAGACAACTATCCAGGTCCCTTTCTATGTCACTCCCTGCCAATTCAATCTCCTTCGTTGTATATTGCACCTTCAACCAATTTATCAGTGTTGAGTTTCATCTGCCATCTGTCTCCGCAACAGTATCTATCGAAATCATTCTGTAAGTTACTTACCATTACCTCAGTCTTTACTCTCTCTATTTTCGTGCCATCAACAAATCAGGCAAGATTTCAACATCTCGCTATGATGAAGGGAAGTGCTTGCACAATTCAAACAATTAAAAAAAAAATTTATGATAGATACATAAACTAATCACTTTAATTTTAAGTACTGCTGGCTAGCTTTTAACAGGCTGCAGAGAATGACTATATGGTATGCAAAAGGCCTCTTCAAAGTTTGATTGCAAGTCACGTAGAAACCACTTACCACAGACTTTGGCCTGAGATCGATCACATTAAGCTGAAGTGCTTGGCGATGCATCAGGATGAACAGCTGCCTCGAATTTGAAGGAAGTTCAGGAAACCTTCACATGAACTTGATAAACTTATTTCTACTATTGAAGGCGCCTTCTGTTTTTCTATATCCCAGGTTTTAACTGTAAAACACAAGGGATGTTTTCTAGCTGGAAGAATCTATTTTACTCTCAAAGGCTCCCGAGGTATGGAAAATGGTCCACGTTGACCAGGGCCGCGCCGTGGATTTTGCTGACCAGGGGGCAGTGCTGTGTGGCAGCGTCAGGTTGGTGGAGAACCTTTGTCTTACGGATGCTTAGCGTAAGGCCCATGCTTTCATTCACCTCAGTGACGGTGTTGACGATGGCTTGGAGTTCAGCCTCTGAATGTGTGCGGACGCAATCGTTGTCCGCGTACTGTAGTTCGATGACAGAGGATGGGACAACCTTGGATCTAGCCTGGAGGCGACGAAGGTTGAACAGGTTCCCATTGGTTCTATAGTTTAGTTCCACTCCAGCTGGGAGCTTATTGAGAGTGAGATGGAGCATTGCAGCAAGGAAGATCGAGAAAAGCATTCGTGCAATGGCGCAGCCCTGCTTGATCCCGGTCCGGATGTGAATTGGGTTTGTAGTGGATCCGTTGGTCAGGATCACGGCTTGCATGTCATCGTGGAGCAGGCGGAGGATGGTGACAAACTTTTGGGGGAAGTCGAAATGGAGGAGGGTGCTCCATAGTCCCTCGTGGTTGACAGTGCCTAAGGCCTTTGTGAGGTCACAGAAGGCCATGTACAACGGTTGATGCTGTTCCCTGCGTTTCTCTTGTGGTTGTCGCGCGGTGAAGATCATGTCCGTTGTACCCCCTTAGTGAACGGAATCCGCATTGCAACTCTGGGAGGAGCTCTTCAGCCACAGGGAGAAGACGATTGAGGAGGACTCTTGAAATGATTTTCCCAGTAGCCGACAGCAGGGAGATTCCTCTGTAGTTACCGCAGTCGGACTTGTCCCCTTTTTTGAAGATGGTCACGATTACGGCATCTCTGAGATCTCATAGCAAGCTCTCCTCCTTCCAGATAAGAGAGATGAGGTCATGCATTCGTGCCAATAGTGCTTCTCCGCCATACTTAAGTGCATCGGCGGGGATTCCATCTGCTCCTGATTGGGTTTTGTTGTTTTTGAGCTGACGGATGGCTTTTTCTACCTCGTGCAGGGCTGGGGTTTTACTGAGATTGTGGCGGGTAGCATACTGCGGGATGGAGTCAAGGACACTCGCATCGAAGGCAGAGTCTCGGTTAAGGAGATCTTCGAAGTGCTCCTTCCAGTGGGCCTTGACAGCCTTGGTGTCCTTAATGGGTGCCTCTCTGTTCTTGGCCAGCAGTAGGGTAGGGCCTTGGGCCGTAGGTGCACTGAAGAAACCTTGCACGCCGTAGTTATCGGCCAACTGCTGGATCTCCTGCGCTTTCTCCACCCACCAACTATTCCTTAGGTCGTGGGTTTTTTGTTGCACCTCGGCCTTCAGCCGCCTGTTGAGCTGCTTTGCTGCTCCCGAATTGTGTTGCTGCTTTAGGTTCAGAAATGTTTTGCGCTTGCACTTATTAGCTCCTGGATCTCCTGGTCATTCTCGTCAAACCAGTCTTGGTGTTTTCTGGTTGCAGGCGCTGGTTATGGAGGCCTTGAGGGCAGACCAGGCGCTGTGGGCACTCTGCGTCTCAGGGTCATCGAAGGTCGTCAGGTTAGCAGTGAGGCATTGGCTGTATAACTCACCTTAGTCCAGAACCAGTGCGCCACAGTCATCAGCGCGTACGCCCCAACACTCGACGCAACAGATGAGACCAAAGAAGAATTCTACTCCACATCGAACATTCCCTGTCCCGAGTCCCTACAGACGACAAACTGATCCTCCTCGGCGACTTCAACGCCAGAGTCTGTAATACACATATATAATGCTTTCTTAACTGTGTTTTTGAGTGCCCCAGCATTGATTTTTCTGCGGTATTGTTTCTGTTGCCATTGCTGTTTTGGGGCTATATTGATAATAACAGAGCGGATTAGGCGGTGGTCCGTCCAGCAGTCGTCGGCTCCTGTCATGACGCGGGTGATGTGCACGTCCTTGCGGTCCCTCACACAAACGATGATGTAGTCGAGCAGATGTCAGTGCTTGGAGCGAGGGTGTTGCCATGATGCCTTGTACTTGTCCCTCTGACGGAACAAGGTGTTGGTGATGACAAGGTCGTGTTCTAGGCATTTTGTCAGGTGCAGGGCACTGCTGGAGTTGGGTTTCCCTACCCCCTCTCTGCCGATCATGCCTCCCCAGAGGTCTGTGTATTACAGACTCTGGCGTTGAAGTCGCCGAGGAGGATCAGTTTGTCGTCCGTAGGGACTCGGGACAGGGAATGTTCGATGTGGAGTAGAATTCCTCTTTGGTCTCGTCTGTTGCGTCGAGTGTTGGGGCGTACGCGCTGATGACTGTGGCGCACTGGTTCTGGACTAAGGTGAGTTGGAGAGTCATGAGGCGTTCGCTTATCTCACAGGGGGAGTCTCTTGATGGCGAAGCCAATTCCATGAAGGTGGCATTCTTCTGGTTTGTCTTTCCAGAAGAAGGTGAAACCACCACCTTGTCCTTGAGCTGGCCTTCCCCTGCCCGCCAGGTCTCACTTAGGGCGGCGATGTCAACATCGAAGTGTCTGAGCTCCTGGGCAACGATAGCTGTGCGGTGTTCCGGTCTATGCTGTTGGGGTTGTCCATGAGGGTCCTGACGTTCCAGGTCCCGAACTTCATTTTGAAGGGTGGAAGATGCCTGTGCGTGAGTTCTTTTAACGTGGGGTGGCCATTGCACACCAGCTACCACACGGGCTTAGCAGAGTAAGGTCTTGGTCCAGTGGCAAGGGGGGTCCGAGGCGACTGGAGACCAGGCTCTACTGTATGGGCTACTGCCACTCTCAAAGGGTACAAGAGCTGTATCTCTGGCTAATAAGCATCTCCTGCGATTTGAATCCTATTGATGTTAGCCTAATTCAATTGTGAGAGATACAAATTTGATTTCTTTTAGCGCTGGGCTGGTTGCACTTAAGAAGCTACAGAAAGTTGTTTTTATGAATTAATTCTTGGGTTGTGGGCATTGCTGGCAAGGCCGACATTTATTGCCTATCCCTAGTTGTCCTGTGAAGGTGGTGGTGAACCTTCCTCTTGTTGCAGTCCATGTGATGAAGGTGCTCCCACAGTGCTGTTAGATAGGGTGTTCCAGGATTTTAACTCAGCGACGATGAAGGAATGGCAATATATGTCCATGTCAGGATGGTGTGTCTTGAAGGGGAACGTGAAGGTGGTGGTGTTCCCATGTGCCTGCTGCCCCTGTCCTTCTAGATGGTGGAGGTTGCAGGTTTGGGAGGTGCTGTCAAAGAAGAAATTATGTCACAAGTTAGTCTTGCTCCAATAGAGATTGGAGATTCCATGTGACCAGTGAAATCCCATGCATAAATTACATCACAGATGTTGAATCAGGTCAAGTATTGCTGAAATAATTAGCGAAGAATCACATTGTTAGTTTTAGATCGAAGATGTCCATGTAAAGTATGAGATACTTAAAGATGACAAGTGGCATAGTGGAATCAACAGCCCTGTGCTTTCTCCTTCAGGAATTTTCCAACTGCAAAATATCTGGCATGGGAGGCATTTTCTCTATTCCCAGAGAAGAACTGAAACGGGACACAAACTACACGTGCTGTCTGAGTGTCAGTAAACCTGACGGGGATCCCCAGTCAGTCAAACAACTTGTAAGTAAAAGTGCCCTAGAAAGTAATATTAGTCGTATAAAAGTGCTTTCTTGCAGTCCTCTGCAGTTGACTAGTTTTTCTACTTTTGTGATTAATTTGCCAAGTACTGTAATGGATTGGTTAATTCAATAACTTGTCACCAAAACAGATTGACATAGTGACAAAAAACAGGACAGAAAATTAGAAAGAAGACATGGATTTATATAACATCTTTCACAACCTCAGGACATCCCAAAGTGCTTTTTTAAAGTGTAGTCACTGTTGTAATATAGGAAACGCAGCAGTCAATTGGCACGCAGCAAGATCCCACAAACAGCAATCTGATAATGGCTAGTGATGTTGGTTGAGCGATAAATATTGACCAAAGGATCTATTACATCCATCTGAGAGGCCAGACGATTTAACGGAGGAATTTCTTCTCTCAGAGGGTTGTAAATCTGTGGAATTCACTGCCTCAGAGTTCTGTGGAAGTCGGGACATTGAATAAATTTAAGACAGAGGTAGACAATTTCTTAACCGATAAGGGAATAAGGGGTTATGGGGAGCGGGCAGGGAAGTGGACCTGAGTCCATGATCGGATCAGCAATGATCGTATTAAATGGCGGAGCAGGCTCGAGGGGCCATATGGCCTAATCCTGCTCCTATTTCTTATGTTCTTATCTGAAGGATAGCACCTCCAACAGTGCAACACTCCCTTAGTACTGCACTGGAGTGTCAGCCTGGATTATGTGCTCAAGTCTCTGGAGTCGAGACTTGAACCCATGGCCTTCTAACTTAGAGGTGAGAGTGCTACCAATTGAGCCATGGCTAACACTTAGTTAGTCATTGATAACCAAGTCTAAAGATCATAGGGTGAGAAATTCGGTATCGTCCCGTTTGGAGGCGGTAACACTTAGCGCCAGACACAGAAGTCTCTCCCTCTCGATAAGTTCAGTTTACCGCCCCTGGAAGTAAGTGGAGCGCTGAATCAAGCGCTGCATTTCCTCTCTGGGGCACTAACGGGGTGCTGCCTCAACACTTGGCCGCGCATCGCTGCCGCATATGAGAGGCCCTTCCCTCAATTAAAGGGAAGGGCCCTCGCGGCCGACTCGGCAAAAGAAAAAGTCACCTACCTGGACCACCGGGGAGCGGAGATGTTGCGCGATCAGTCCAGCACTCAAACACCGTGACCCCGTGAAGAAACTGCATCTAGAGCGGCAACAAAATGGTACGGCTTTTTTTTGCACTCGGCCACTTCGCCTTTAATTTTGGTTACAGTAGCGGCCGCCCGCCTGATTATGCATTCCCCTGAAGCTGTCGCTGTTATCACCCGGCGCAGCTGCATGGGGCGAAAGCCAGTTATGGGGCCTGGGCGCTAACAGGGTGATGCGCACTGCGATGACGTCACGATTTCCGGGCGCAGGAGATCGGAGCACAATGCTGTGGTGCCGCTGCTAAACTCCTGCCCAATATGGCGGGAGTCGTTGACAGCACCACGCCCGGTCGCAAACTCATTTGCGCCCCGTTAGCGTCCCCCGCGGGTGCCACCGGGAGGCGCAAAGGAGCCCAAATTTTCCCCCATAGAATGATACAGCACAGAAGGAGGCCTTTCGGCCCATCGTCCTTGCACCGGCTCTTTGGTGGAGCTATCCAATTAATCCCACTCCCCTGCTCTTGCCCCACAGTCCTGTCATCTTGTTCCATTCAAGTATTATGCAATTTTCTTTTGAATGTTATTATTGAATCTGCTTCAACCACCGTTTTAGGCAGTACATTCCAGGTTACAAGTTGCTGTGTAAAAACGTTTCCTCATGTCGCCTCTGGTTCTTTTGCCAATCCCCTTAAATCTGTGTCCTCTGATTACTGACCCATCTGCTACTGGAAACCGTTTCTCTTTCTTTACTCTTCTCAAAATCATTCATGATTCTGAACACCTCTTATCAAATCTCCTCTTCACCTTCTCTGCTTGAAGGAGAACAACCCCTGCTCCCCTGGTCTCTCCACAAGATGATCTGCTGTTTTTTTTTATTCAACCTCACAGATTTCGGTGAAGGGTGGCAGCTCGCCACTGGTGTCACTGGAGTGTGTCTCCTGTAAAGCACAGGCAGTGTACGGAGTGAGCAAAAGCTCTTATGTTTACTTGTCTGGAAGTTGCAGCAACTGTGAAAGCAATCCTCAATATGTGGTAAGAAAATCAACGTGCTTATTCTGATTTGGAATAGAGTTACTGTGGTGTAGTTACCAACCACGTGTTTTTAGTGAATTGACTATTTGTGCTGATCAAACTAAGGTCTCTCAGTGCTGGGGAATGAGTTTTGACTTTTGGCATCATATACTCTTGTCATAAAAAGCACATGTTAGATGCAGAATAGAACTTCATCTACTCTGTCCCAATAAGGCCCTGAACCCCACCTCCACTAATGTTTTTGGTTCCACTTTCCAGATTTCTTTGATTGAGACAGCCAATTGTTGTCATTTTTTTGGTGAATTATTGGCCATTTAGTGCTGTGGGCACACATCCACCAGGACCTGAGTCCAAACTCCATTCGCTTACACCAAACAAAGAGAGCTTCTCAGCTTTAGTTTGAGTTGCAATCAAACCCAGATCTAGGGCTCTCAACCCTCCAGCCGTCTCCAGGAATTAAAGATTAATTTCCTGGACACTGCCACGAGCAAACTGGAAGAAAATTTATAAGAGCATTTTTTTTTTTAAATGGAGTGTTCTTTTTATTTGCTTTGAAACCTTTCCTTTATCAATCGTAAAAATATTGCAGATGGGGAGGGGGAAAAAGTTGTTTGACTGGGGGCAGGGTGGTTGGAGGTCATGTGATGAAGGCTCCAAGAATACGTCCAATCAGAGTTGGCAACCCTAGCCAAATCGCTGAGACGAAAGTGCATTGCACTTACACATTGCACCACCCAGTTGCTCACAGGCACTGCGTCCAATTTGGAAGAGCTTCTTTGTAATTGCTTCAAACAGCAGACTAAAAAAAGACATATGTGCTAGGAAGGGAAAATATGAGAGAATCTGGAATGAGTTGCATCAATTCCTGCCTTGCACAGGAACAAAATGCCACTCCAGTTCCATGGTACTGACCTTCAATGAGACCACCAGGCTCCCAGCTCTGCATTTGGAAGCAGTTTAGTGCAACAAATTCTATCCAGTGGTGAAAGCATACAAACTAATATCAACAGTTGCAGGAAACCATTTAATAAATTTGTCAAAAAAGAGTCAAATATTTGTGCAGGTGTAATGTAATTGTGGGTTAGTTAGATCTTTGAATTCTGAATCTAGAAGTGTATCGGACTCCCAGACCCAATTTTTAGAAGCCACTGCAGTCCTCACCACTTACACTGTCTGCACTTATCAGGGATGGCAACCTATGTCGGGCAAATGCGCGAACCATTTGTCATCGCTGTTGGAATTTCAACATCTCCTGGACAAATGGTTTATTCGGACATGCCTTTCACCTGCTCTTTAATCTGACTGTTTCCTGTTTCCTTGTCCCAACAGTGGAAAGTGGAAAACTCTAATAAGGTGCTGCTCACCTTGGACAATGCCACCACTTCCACTGGGAGCACTGAAATGAATCTGGTCATAAGACATGGGGTTCTGGAGGATGGAGATGGTTACACCTTTAGCCTGAATGTTACCGATTCACTGATGGAGAATGTGGGATCTGCATCTATATACATCCCTCCGATTCAGCTCCCTTCTGGGGGCAGTTGTCTGATCTTTCCTACAGAAAACATCAGTGCTTTGACGACCAGTGTCACATTCACATGTACTGGTAAGCCCTCTCGCAAGCAGCTCTGCTGAGTGTTTGAATTCTTTGTGTAGACTTGGATTGCGATAATTCCAGTCATTCTCAATCATCTTGGTTGCATCCTGTCGAAGTTAAAGAGAAAAGAATGAGTTGTGTTTCCACATTTCTCAGGAACATCTGAAAACACCACATAAATGCCTCTTATTTTGTATGCAGGCATGTTTCATACAGAGCAAGATCCCACAGACAGCAGGTAGATAAATGATCAATTAATTTGACCTGTTTTGTTTGCTGGCAGAGCCCTGGCTTAACATTTCAGCAAAAGTACCGCACCTCTAACAGTGCAGCACTCCCTCAGTACTGCATTGGGATGTTGGCTTATGTGCTCAAATTCTGGACTGGGGCTTGAACCCATAACCTTCTCGGAGGCAAGGAAGCTGCCGCGTCATACATGCCAACCTAGAAGATTACCCAAGATGACCCAATACCTTCAAAAAAACTGATATCTCAAAAACAGCCCTGATTATAAGCCTATGGCGTGAGAACAAGTAGTCAAATGGGCTTTGCAACTTAAGCTGTAGATTTGATGTACGTTTCCTTGAGAGAGATTTTCAACTTCACTACCTGGGTGGTAATCTGGTGGAGTAGGTACCCTGTCTTTCGTAGAACTTGAACTTACAGCCTTCTGACTCAAAGGTCAGAGCACTGTGCTTATTTTAATGTTATGCGAAGGTACAGGGCTTTGGGAGGGAGCAGGACACTGAGATTAGTTTGGAATTGCTCTAGCAAAGAGCTGGCAAAGACCCAATGAGCCAAATTGCCTCCTTCAGTGTTTCCTACTTCTATGGTTATGATAGAATCAGAACATAAAGAATAGCAGGAGTAGGCCATTTGGCCCTTCGAGCCTGCTCCGCCTTTTAATAAGATCATGGCCAATCTGATCATGGACTCAGCTCCATTTCCCTGCCCACTCCCGATAACCCTTTATTCCCTTATCGCTCAAAAATCTGTCTATCTCTGCCTTAAATATATTCAATGACCCAGCCTCCACAGCTCTCTGGGGCAGAGAATTCCATAGATTTACAACCCTCTGAGAGAAGAAATTCCTCCTCATCTCAGTTTTAAATGGGCGGCCCCTTATTCTGAGACTATAGGCTCAATTTTCCCCAAAGCTTTTTGTTTTGGCGTACTTGAAGAGTTACGCCCTTTTTCTTGGGGCCCAAGTATGCCAAAAAAAATTTTTCTAAATTTCCCCGTTGGATTTCTTCATTTTGGCGTGGCTTAACCTGTCCTATAGTTTTGGGGGTGGAGCCTTGATTTGCACCAAAAAGATTGGCTTGCCACGGTAACCAGGGACAGAATGCGCGCTGAGGCTGCAAAGTGAAACATACAGCCAGCTCGCAGCACATTAAAACACATTGCATCTACTTAAAAACACATAAAAATATATTGCAGCAACTTACCTCCAATTATTAAAGCCGGTCCCACTCCCTAGCCCTGGCTGAAAGGCCTTGCCGGTTTGCTTGCCTAGCCCGCTCCGAGCCCCTTGCCAGTGCCGGTTCAACTCCAGCTCCCCCCCGCAAACCCCCCCCCCCGCCACCCCCCGCCAGCCCCGAGTACCTTGCCGGTCCCAGTCCCCCGCCCCTAGCCCTGGCCGAGTGGCCTCTGGGTCCACTCCCCTGCCCCTATCCTAGGCTGAATGGCCTCCTCCCTCCCGGTCCCCGCACTTAACTACACCCGAAAGGCTTTTCCCAACCCCCTCCCCCTCCCCACACCTCTCTCTCCCCTCCCGCCCACCTCTCTCTCTTATTTTTCCTGCTGCTGCTGCTGTGCGGGCATCTGCTGCACTTACCTGCGCCGATTTCTTTAACTCTCCAGAAGGTTTTTCTGCAGAGGCCACATACGCCAGCCTAAGCAAAACTGGAGTAACTCTCAGCTGGCCAAACTTGCCCAGATGGCCAGAATTGTCACGGGTGACAGGTTATGCCCCCTTTGGCTGAAAAAAAAACGTACCTAAAAAAATCGTAACTAACCGAGTTATGCTGGTGCAAATTGATTGGGGAAACTGGTTTTTTAACTTAGGCCAAAAAAAATGGCCTGCTCCAAATAAACGGCGCAAATCAGTAGGGAAAATTAAGCCTTATGTCTCCTAGTTTTAGTTTCCCCTATGAGTGAAAATATCCTCTCTGCATCCACCTTGTCGAGCCGCTCATTATCTTACATATTTCGATAAGATCACCTCTCATTCATCTGAACTCAAATGAGTATAGGCCCAACCTACTTAACCTATCTTTATAAGTCAACCGCCTCATCTCTGGAATCAACCTAGTGAACCTTCTCTGAACAGCCTTCAATGCAAGCATATCTTTCCTTAAATACGGAGACCAAAACTGTTCCTCGTACACTAGGTGTGGCCTCACAATACCCTGTACAGTTGTAGTAGAACCTTATGAGTTACTATTTTATACCTGAATTGGTATCAGTAGTACAGGCACAAGTCTAGTTTTAAGATTTTGTTGCCTGTGTTTAACACAGATGTTGGGTTTAGGATATTAAGGCATATACCAATATTAAGGCATACACATGGTCCTTTGTCTTTGGGTCCACATGCACAAACCAGCCCCAACTTAAGACCATACAGGTTTTTGTGATGCTTGCCAACAATCTACCTCATTCTCTCTTTTACCTCTTGTAGGTTGGGAGACTACTGGGGCTCCTCCTGTGTACAGCTTCATCCTTACTCGCTGTGGTCTTGGGGGAAATCACTGTGACGAGTTCTATGTCTATAAGGGCAGCCGATCCGAATACTGCGCAGTCCTCCCCCCTGGCTTCAGGTCAAACCAATTCATGGCTTACATCGCCGTCACAGTGCAGAACCAGCAAGGGGCCTCTGTTGTAGCTGTGAACCGGTGAGTAGGCACATGTCCACAGCTGAGAGTAATTACATTTTCACCGAATGTGACTCCTTTGTGAATACATATACGTATCAAAGTTATTTTAAGTGTATTCCGAGTTAAAGCATTTTCTTTCATTTCATCCAAAAATCCCCAGTGATGTGACACAAAATCATTATGTACATTATGTGACAAAGTTGTATGATTCATAAATAGAAACATTCTTTCACTGCTACTACAGAGTATAAGGCACTGCGTGTTGCTTCTTTATGTTCTATGTTTCATCGACAAGGTTAAATCTCAGTAAAGTTCCAAATGCTTTGGACTCATTCTGAAGTTTTCAGTTTGTTTTTTGCCGCATTGAATCACGTTAGTATTGACAGAGTTATGTTTACTCGATATCTTTGCCTTGGGGTAACCTCAATGCATTTAAGATAGTGAGACGGATCAACGACCTGTTGCCAGGTAGAGTGCCTGAGGCTGGGAACTGGACAAAAAAAACCAGTTGGATGTTATAATGGGAAAACAGTAGGGTGGCATTTATGGAAAACGAGATCAAATTGGCTGAAAAACCTTCTTCATCTGAACTGATCTTATGATCAGGTGAGATCCTCCAGTTAATTGGAAGGATTTGAGCCAGACATAAATACCTTCAAGCTTAGGGCTCTGTTTGTTTACCTAGCTGGGATGAACTACTTGGGCAGGGTGCTTGATGGAGCAGATTGTGCACGACTGCGGATAAATGGGCTTTGTTCACCGTTGCTACTTTCATGCTTGCTTATGCTGAATTTGCATTCTGTACTTCAACGAAGTATTTGGTTCACTATCCCCATTGGTTTCTGCAGGTCCGTGGTCATTAATATAACAAACACTCCTGAAGGGTTCCGAAGTCTCACTGACTGGATGAAGCTCGAGACTGAGACCAAACTGCAGGAGCTGTTGAAACAGGGTGACCCCCAGCCCACCGTGGAGTATGCGCTCGCCCTGGTCACCGTGCTCAATGAGGTAGTGTACTGCTCACTGACTTCCTCCAATCCCTTTGCCCCACCATTGGCAGCCATGCCATCAGCCGTCTGGGCCCTGAACTCTGCAATTCCTTCCCTAAACCGCTCCGTCTCTCCACACCTCTCTCCTCCTTTAAGATGCTTCTTACAACAACCTACCACTTTTGGTCACCCGTCCTAATTTCTCCTTCTTTGGCTCGGTGTCAGTTTTTGTCTGATTACGCTCCTGTGAAGCGCCTTGGAACACTACGTTAAAGGCGCTGAATAAAGATGTTATTGAATGAGATGGCATGAGCTATAGTAGCACGTCCTGTGTTTGAGGCTTCTGCGCTATCCCTCAAAGAGCATCAAACTTCTTAAATGGTGCCACAAGTGTTCACACTAAAGTCTGTGACACATTTCTGGTACCTTCCAAAACTGAGCAACGAATCAGACGAGGATTTCCGCTGCCACATTCCCACACCAGCCCTGTGGGCTTTATGAGTGAGATCACCAGTTAGCGCCGAATTATGGGCAGTCTTTATTGTGTGGGCCCATACCTACTTCAAAGCAGGTGGATAGCCATCAGTCAGGTCCCAGGGCCACAAGGCAAGTCTGCCAATCCCACTTCACCACCCAGCCCTGCCACCCTCACCTAAGACGTGAAATCCCTCCTGCCAATAATTTTAATGAGAAAACCATATTGATTTGCTTTTCTTTGCTTAATGTTATCAACAAGAGGAATTTCAGTCCCATTTTGTCTAAGCAAGTATATTTAAAGAGTTGCTAACATCATTTTTGTTACAACAACAACAACTTGCATTTATATAGCACCTTTAACATAGTTAAAAAAAACAAGGCGTTTCGCAGGAGTGCTATCAAACAAACTTTGACATCGAGCCACAAATGGAGCTATTGGGATGGATGACCAAAAGGTCGGTCAAAGAGGCTTTAGGGAGCGACTTAAAGGAGGAGAGGCGGAGAGATTGAGGGAGGGAATTCCAGAGCTTGGGGCCTATACGGTTGAAGGCACGGTAAGTGGAATATATTTTGTAGCGAGCTGGATTGATAGCAAACACGTAAAACAGTGAATAGAATTTAAACAGAATTGACTTCACAGAGGTGAGTTTGGGCACATCGCTACAACAAGAAGCTCCGATGTGAAAGATCATCACTAAACAGGGGAGTGTAGGAGATGAAAAGGGATCTTTTATGTTTGAAGCAGAGAGAAATATGTAATATGAATTGATGTTATATCATCTGGTTTTGACTAACGATTACCTTTAAAAAAAACTTCCCGTGCAGTACGAGAGGAGCAAGAACTATGAAACGGAGTCGGTGAATGAAACGATTAGCAGGATTAACATACGCAGTAACATCACGCTGGCCCTGACGTCACTGAAAGTCACCACAGTGGATGATATCCAGCAGATCGCTGCTGCATTGGCACAGTGTACGGTGAGGGCTCTCTCATTCTCTACACGGAAAGTAACGGCATAGTCTTCAGTAATCGCATCAAACACGAGCAGCCTCTTGGAAATTTAGCTGGAGCGAGACGTTAAATGATTTGGGTTTAAGATGGCATTTTATGATTTTGGCAAAAGAACCAGAAGGGAATTGAGATTTTTTTTTACCCGGGGAATTGTTATGATCTGGAACGCACTGCCTGAAAGGGTGGTGGAAGCAGATTCAATAGTAATTTTCGAAAGGGAATTGGATATCACAGAATCAAACAGCACAAAAGGAAGCCATTCGGCCCATCGTGCCTGTGCCGAAAAATTTGCAGGGCTATGGAGAAAGAATTGGGGCAGTGGGACTTATTAGATAGTTCTTTTAAAGAGTTGGCACAGGCACAATGGGTTGAATGGCCACCTCCTGGGCTGTACAATTCTATGATTTCAGGTGTTTTCATTGCACCAATTTAGGGCCACAGCCACAGCATAGGCTATAATAGCAAATCAATTTGTATTTTACAACTAGCGTATAGCAACACAGCTCCTGCCACGTTCACGTGTGCATATGGGGATAGTGCAGGCGAGTGCGGTTGAGGTAGAAGATCAGCCATGATCTAATTGAATGGCAGAGCAGGCTCAAGGGGCCAAATAGTCCACTCCTGCTCCTATTTCTTATTTTCTTATAATGCTCAGAAGGAATGGCCCTACGCAGTGGGAGTGAATTACCTCATATTCTCTCTCTCTCTCTCAGTGAAGTTTGGCGGAAATCCTATGTATGTTCCCCATAAGTTGCGGTTGCAGAACGGGAGAAAGGCCAAGGGAATTCACCCCACTGTGTCATTTACCTCTTCTCTTTGTCTTGTTTCTTTCATTAAATGCAAAAAGGGAATTGAGTTGCAATAGGATACACCCAGATAAAAGAGATCAATTTTTCCCTGTAAAATGAACCTGCTGATGCTGACCAGGAAAATTGATCAGATCAATGAGCCAGACTTTGGCTCAATCAAACTTTGCGAGCAAGGAAGGACTAGTAAGAGCCTTTCCTCAGAGGAAATTAGTTAGAAAGGGTTCCTGATGAAAAGAGATTGTAGAAAGTTTGTGAACAAAACTGGATTTCCAAAGCCAAATGGTCCTTTTTCATTCCATTCTCTCGTCTGTCCTTCTTTCTAGGTTATCAGTAAAGAGTTTATCTGTGGCGAATGTCAGAAACAGACTTTGTTTGCATTGGACAACATGATAACAGTCCTTCAAAAGGAAACTGGACAGGGTAAAATGACACCAACCTCCATAGGGGATAATATCCTTGTTACTGTAGGTGAGTGCAAAACATTATGGCGAATGTAAACACAAGAACACTAGAAAGTTAGCTCCTTGTCTAGATATAATGTTGCCGTCTCTAAAAGTCGAAGTGGTAGATCTTGGTATTATGCGATCGTGTAAAACAGGTGATAACGAGCTGGCAACCCGTCATACATCTCTCCTGATTTGTCTTCATTGACTTCAGAAAGGACGTGGTTACGAATTCTTTACACGCAACACACAGGAAGGAAATCATTCGGTCATTAATCCTCTCTACTTACTAGCATCAGACAACATGTTTGAATGGAAGCGTTTGACATTTCAATGTATTTGTTTGTTCTACAGGAGGCCTGATCGATATAACTAACAAGTTGGTTCCAGTAGCGAATAAGATCACCAGCCCGCCTACCTGCAAACCCGAACTGGTGGCAACCAAGGCCTATGATCTGTCCATGAAGTTAATGCAGATTCTGATGGGCACACGGGTCCTGAACGAAGAGCCCTTAAGTGTGTCGGGCGCTAGGATGCGAGCTCAGGGCAAGCGTGCCGACCCATGCCATCTGCTCTGCTTTGCCAACAAGTCAGGCTGCCAGTTCTCCATACCACCGTCCTTCAACAGCGTATTCTCCAACATCAGTGACGTAACTCAGGTCATGATCCTGGTGGACTCCAACCCCTTTCCGTTCGGCTACATAAAGAACTACACCATTTCCAGCAAAGTGGCTTCCATCGAGTTCAAGACCGACAATGGGTCGCAGATTCCAATCGAGAGCCTGGATTCGGAGAAGGCCATCACCGTTACAGTGTCCACTAACTCCGCAGTGAGAAACGTTATAATTAATACAACGGTTATTGCTGCGAGGCGTTCAGTAACCGTGAACGTGACTTCTGGCAATTTGAATAAAAAGGCTGGGCTGCACATTCAGGTCACGTATACAGTTTTAAATGGTAAGTCTCAGAAAATTGAGTAACTTTAGATGACAAGAGCTATATATGTATATATATGTGTATGTGTGTGTTATACAGTTTATGACTGCTGTTTCTCTTCTGATAATTCTATTGTAGATTCAGGAGTTTTCATTTCCAATGAAGCCGAGCCCTTTATTCAGGTTCTCCTCCACAACTCAACAAACCCAGATGAGAATAACTTCAAAGCCAGGAAGAAGATCTATTTGGAATCAGTAAGAGGATCAGATCACAAGCTGTACACCTTCTTCTTGTCCCCAGAGTAAGCATTCTTTAAATATGTATTTCAAAATGTTTCCCTCTAAATTCATAATTGGGTTTAACCGTACTGCGAGATGTAATGGGAGATGTGACTAAGATCAGAGCTATATTAGCTCAAAATTAACTCAACATTAACTCAAAATCACATAGCATAGATGTTGATACTGATATTGATGGGAGCCCGATCCAAATGTAAGGAATTAGGGCATCAATTTTCATCGTACAAATTTATTATCCTTTACGTGATGAACATTGGCAGTTAGTGGCCAGGCAAACTAATCAAGCATCATTGGGTGCCAAGTTCTGTCACTGTGGGGAGATGGGAAAAGTAGCAAAGCTGAGCTGCCCTTGGTTTGAACATCACTGTTCATCCATCAGCCAATCACCAGGGTAGCACTGAAAGTAGCTTTGGAGAACATCAGGACACAGGCTGCCCTCCCTGTTTTCACAAAGATTGCGCAGAGATTAATGACACTTCTGAGGGAGGAAGCCTTAGAAATGAATGGAAGAAAATCTCTAATTATAAAAGTTTTAAATTTTGAAACGCATGAGGAATTGGCATTCTGTCTGAACAGCCAACCAACTCGGACAATAAGTGGGAGCAGCCCCAGGTTCTCTGCGCTGGGCTAGGGCAGGCACAAATACCATGAAGCAAGAAAACAACTTAGATGAAGTGGGTGTGTGTGTATGGGTGTGTCTAACATAGAAACATAGAAAATAGGTGCAGGAGTAGGCCATTCGGCCCTTCTAGCCTGCACCGCCATTCAATGAGTTCATGGCTGAACATGCAACTTCAGTACCCCATTCCTGCTTTCTCATGTCGGTGTGTGTGTGTATATGGGTGTGTGTGCATATGGATGTGTGTGTGTATATCTGTGTGTGTAATCTGTGCATATATAGGTGTGTGTCGGTTGTATGTGTGTGTGCAGCCCGACTGCCTGCCTCTCTTCTGCGGTTACATCCGAGCCAGACAGCTCTGCAGCTGCGCAGCTTATCGGGAACATTGGTGGCACACCGCAAGTGATTCACACATACGATGGAAGAGAATAGAGTTCCAAACAGTGGGCCAGGAGTAGAGACTGGAGCCGAATCTACCCTCTGAACTTGGCTGCCCTGGAGTTTTTCTTGTTCATGGCTGTACCTTTCAGTCGAGTCAATTGCAATGGACCTCTGACCCCCGAATGTGTGACTAAACCAATGGTACCCCACAGAACAGCACTTCTTCACTGTCCAAGAAGCATCATGGGTAATAGCTGTGGGAAAGTCATGGGCCTAGAGACTCCAGACATGGTATATGTGTGTTTGGCAGGGGTGGGTATGTACAGACAGTAAGGTAAGAATAAAAGGTTGGCATAGTGTTCAAATTCAAAGTGTACCATACCGATAGATCAAAATAATTACAATCCAAAACAGAAGTTCTATTTTTATTTTCAGTACTGATGACACAACGAAGGATTATTATTTGAACATCACAAACTATTATACCTCGTCCTCTGTGCAAGCTGCTGTCGGAGTCTACACTTCCCTCTGCCAGTATTTCAATATGACTGCAATGAGCTGGAAAACTGATGGGATTTTGCCATTAGAAGATACCACACCAGACATGGCCGTATGCTTAACACAGCACCTGACTGCCTTTGGAGCAAGCCTTTTTGTGCCACCTAATTCGGTCGTATTCATCAATCCTGTGAGTACTTAACGCCTGCGTGCAAAAATCTCTGCGTTGCTCCAATTCTGGCCTCTTGCGCATCCTGATTTCCATCGCTCCACCATTGGCGGCCGTGCTTTAGCTGCCTAGGCCCTGAGTTCTGGAATTCCCTCCTTAAACCTTTCTCTCCACTGTTAAGACACTCTGTAAGATTACAGTCAATTTACTTATTAATTTGTTTGTTAACACTTTCTTTATACACACACACATATATATATATACCTGTATATGCAGTTACTCATTTGTTTATTAACACTTATACATACATGCACATTAGAATTATCTTAGAAGGCAAAATAACCAGCTTAGTGAAAAAACTAATAGGAAAATCACTAATCAGCTTGACATTTTTATCACAGTAGTCGATAACTGAACAAAACACAGTAAAAAGGCATGAAGTCACAGACCTTGAATAAACAGGAGTTTAATAACTTAAGAAAAACAGGGCTCAGCTGGGGTGAGAATCTACTCAACCATAGAAGGCAGACTGATAAGTGAGGTTCACTAGACAGATAAGAAGGGGCCCGTGTACCACAATAACATTTCTTGAAAGAGATGATTTTCAGTGGAATGTAACAGAAGGGGAGGGATGGTGTGAGATCAGAAGGGAAGAAAGAGGGCATGTCAGAGGAGAAAGGGAAGTTGAGTGGTAGATCCGAGGAGAGTTCCATAGGTTTGAATTGAAAGAAATGGGATAAGAAAGGGACACCAGCAGGGGTTAAGTGTTGAAGTGAACAGAGGAGGATTCAAGTAATTCTCAGAGACACTCAGAGCCCAATACAGGCCTGACGCATGGCTGGAGAGAAAGAAAGAAAGAAAGAAAGACTTACATTTATATAGCGCCTTTCACAACCACCGGGCATCTCAAAGCGTTTTACAGCCAATGAAGTATTTTTGGAGTGTAGTCACTGTTGTAATGTGGGAAATGAGAGGGGTGCAGATAACTCTTACTGCAACATTTACCCAAGACATGAAGGCAGTAGTATAACTCTTAATTCGATCTTGTAAACTGCTGTAATGTTGAATCAATGTTGAATCATTTGGAATTAAAGATCTCATGAAGAGAATTTTACAGCTCCTTAAAACCTACCTCTTTGACCGAGCTTATGATCACCTCTCCTAATATCGTCTTGTGTGGCTCCGTATCAAATTATGTCTGATAACGCTCCTGCGAAGCGCCTTGGGATGTTTTACTACGTTAAAGGCGCTATGTAACTTCAAGTTGTTATTGTTTTATGCGCTAACGGAGGTAAAATCAAGATGGAATGGACTGCCCAACTGCGCTGCCCTATGCCCACTTAGCCTATGAGCTGGCAGACAACTCGGCAGAGCACAGGCTAGATCCATGAACTCATTGAATGGCGGTGCAGGCTCGAAGGGCCGAATGGCCTACTCCTGCACCTATTTTTTCTATGTTTCTATCCTGAGGCTAGCCATGAGAAAATGCATCCCACAACTGTGCAGCCACCTTAAATGTAGCCAAAACATCTGTGGCGCAGAGGGCAATTCAAATGAATAATGTGTGTGTACTCCATCTGCAGCTGGAGAAGAACCAATTGCTGTAGGCCTCCGACCTAAGGGCCCACTCCACCCAGCCCCACTAAATACTCAAAACAGTCCCCTCCCTGCTCAACCCAAGGCTTCCTGGCAAGCAGTGTCCTTGACCCGGTCATGTGTAATGCTGTTCAGAATTGTACGAAAGTCAATGTGCCTGTGATATAAAATAACTCAACAAATTGCATCAATTTTGAACAGCACCATTACATTTTTTTATATGAAAACAAAATCAGTTTATTAAAAAATTGCTGTGTCATGCTAAAGGATTTGATCCTTTAGAAGATGACAGATATTGAATGATTTATTGTAAGTAGATAGTTGTATCAAGTCCTCCACTATATATAGTCAGCTTCTTGTCAATGCTCAAGGAGCAGAATCTCCATAAATGCTTTCAATTTGGCTTTTACGCCACTGGTAATTACAGCTCTGCTACTGACAGTGATTGTGAAGAGAGCAATTTGAGGTGATGTATTAGGCTAGGCATTGCCTGGCATTGAATTGGATTGGGTCAGGAATGACTTTGGCTTATTTTACTGTTTTCAAATAGGTTAAATAAGGCCAAGTGACAAAACTGTCAGAGTTATGTTTAACTTTTTCTTTGATTGAGAATTGCTGAGGATTTTTCCTATCCTTCACTTTACATTTCCTCTAGTTTAGAAACATAGAAACATAGAAAATAGGTGCAGGAGCAGGCCATTCAGCCCTTCTAGCCTGCACCTGGATATTCTTACTATAAGAAATGTACAAACATTATTTTGAAGATTTTAGATGGATAATGAACAATAATAGGTCACCAGGATTTGTGAAGATCACTAAAATCTCCAGATGATGGGCTCAATTTCCCCAGTGATCTGCGCCGTTTTTTTGGCGTGCGCCACTTTTTTTGGCCTAAATTTTAAAAATCCAAGTTTCCCCAAAGATTGTGCACCAGCATAACTCAGTTAGTTACAATTTTTTTAGGTTAGGTTTTTTTTGCGTCATAACCTGATGTCTGTGCCAGTTTTTCACAATTATGCAATTTTGGCCAACTTACATTTCTCCTGGGACCACTCCAAAAAAACCTTCTGGGCACTTGAGAAAAGCCAGCGCACATCAAAAAATTGGTGCAGAAAGACACCATTGTTTTTAGGCGAAGTTTTGGAGGGAGTCAAGAACATATAAATATGCATCGTCAAGCTTAAATTTTTCCAACTGAAAACGCAGAAAATGGAAGTTTCATGCAATTCTTTAAGTTTGGATTTTTTAAAAAAGTGTCACGCCATCACCGAACTTCTCCAAACCGGGCTCAAGGGTCGGAACGTCGGCCGGCAGAACCAAACTGAAGGCATGAAAAGCCTTAAACTATTCAGCAAGCAGCATCAAATGAAGCCCGGGGATTTGAGGGGTGTAGAAGCCGAACTGAAGGGATGAGAACCCTAACACTATGCCACTATGCATCAAATGAAGCCCGGGGTGGGGATGGGGGGGTGCGAGGGGTGGGGGTTGGTGGAAGCCGAACTGAAGGAATGAGAACCCTTACACTATGCCACTATGCCTTAAATGAAGCTCGGGGGGTGTTTCCCGATCTAAGCAAGCCTATTTCACATGCTCAGACCTGAGAGTGGTCCAAACTAGGGCATCGACCTTGGGGAGAGAGACAACAAAGAAGCTTGTCCTGCCTGCCGTTTTGAGCTTCTTGCAAAGGTACAATTTAACTATGGGGGCAATGCTGACAATGCCATGCCTCGTGCAAGCCTTCTGCATGATGGTGCTGCGGAGGAGACAATTGATTCGGCATCATTGCATGAGGAACCTCAGAGCACGTAGGATGATGGGCAGGAGGCCTTACCCACGTCAGGTATATCGTGACAGGCACCTGAGTGTTACAGACTGTGTCAGAAGGCTGCATTTCCGCAAATAAGTTGTAACCGAGATCTGTGAGTTAGGAAAAGCAGACCTGCAACCTAGAAACATCAGGAGGACCGCTTTGTCAGTTGAAGTGAAGGTTACAGCTGCACTTTCATTCTATGCATCTGGATCGTTCCAGGCCAGAACTGGGGATGTGTGCTCCATTTCTCAACATGCAACACATATCTGCATTCGGCAGGTGACTGTTGCACTATATGCCCGGAGGAATGACTACATAAAGTTTCCCATGACAGTGCGTGAAAGGGCTGTGGGCTTCTCCAGGATTGCTGGCTTCCCAAAGGTACAGGGCTTTATTGATTGTACCCACATCGCCTTGCGAGCACCTTTGTAGGATTCCCAGATGTACAGGAACAGAAAAGGCTTCCACTCCGTTAATGTGCAACTCATGTGTGACGACATGCATTGTATTATGTCAGTTGATGCAAGATACCCTGGGAGCACCCATGATGTGTTCATCCTACATGAGAGCGTTATATCTGCCATGTTTCAGCAGCAGCTAGAAGGGCAGAGCTGGCTACTGGGAGACAAAGAGTATGGCCTCACCATCTGCCTCATGATGCCCCTACGCGTAACCCAGACAAAAGCTGACCGGGAATACAACATGTTGCACATTGCGATGCGCAGCATAATAGAGAGGACCATTGGTATCTTGAAACAGCGTTTCCGATGCCTGGACCATTCCGGAGGCTACTTGCAATACTCCCCTGAGATTGTCAGTCAGTTCACTGTTGTGTGCTACATGCTGCATAACTTAGCTATCATGAGGCAGCAGCAGCTGGTAGTAGAAGACCCACCTGAGGTGAGAGTGGCTGATGATGAGAAGGAAGATGCAGATGACGAGGAGGAGGAGGATGACAAGGACAAGGAAGCCATGCAACTACCTGAACCCGGAGCATGACGGCGGAGGAGGGCGGGCCATCGTGCCCCTTTAACGATTGCTCGAGCCTTGCGCCTGAAGCTCATCTGTGAACGCTTTGCTGCCTGAAGGCTCAATGACAACTATTCCACATGGACCATGTTTACTGTTTGAACCTGTTCCGTCATGTTGTGTTGTGTTAATGGAACAAATAATGAAATTATTCTTCTTGACTTCAAAAAGTTGTGTTAATAATGGAACAAATAATGGAAATGATTCAGTTATAATGTAAAATATATTTTATTCAAAAGTTTAACACATTTGTTTGTACTTAACTTGAATAAAAATATTCTTGTATCAAACTTTAAAGTTTTCAGTTAAGATCACTTTCAAACTTTAAGATCACTTATAAACTTTTAAACTTGAAAATTTACATAACTTACAAAAATCTTTTAAATTGGGAACAGTTACAACAACAATAATAACAACAACAACAGCAGCAGCAAAGAAAGGCTGTCGTGCTCCGGGTTCAGGTAGTTGCACAGCTTCCTCATCCTTGTCATCTCTCCTCTACCTTATACTAAGACTGCCCGCTGTGCTTGATCTCGTTGACTCCACCCCTGCCTGCAGGCGGTGGCGCAGCATTTCTTGGGTTGGTACCAAGCTTATTCTTTCGAACACCTCGGGTAATGCGCACTTCTTGTTGGGGGGGGGGAGGGGCAGGCGGTAATGTGGAAGGCCCAGCTTGGGCCTCTTCAGAGGCTGGTCTGGGGATTGGAGTGGCCGTGGCAGTTGATTCTGTCAATGGGCGCGGGGTCTGGGCGTGTTCCCTTATTGCAGCAGCTAACTCCGACATTCCCTCCCTCATGTGCCCTGACAGTGTGTCAACTACCGCCAATATTCCCTCCTTCATGTTCGCTGACAGTGTCTCAGCTACCTGTGACATGCCCTCCCTCATGTTGAGCAACAGTGTGTCAACTACCTGCAACATTCCCTCCCTCATGATCACTGACAGCGCATCAGCTACCTGCGACATTCCCTCCCTCATGTGCACCGACATTGTATCAGCTGCCTGCGATATTCCCTCCCTCATGTTCCCGGACAGTGTTTCCATTTCTCGTGAGTGTGCTGTTACTTCTTCCGACAGTCCCGATACCTCATCACCCACCACAATGATGGTGTCCAGGAGTGATCGGGTAAGGTCAATGCTCTCCGCTCTCATTGTCAATATCTGAACCACATCTGTTAGATCCTGCACCTCAGGAGAGCGTTGTCGAGCTCTCCTTCCCTTCCTCACCCTGGGTGTGGCTCGCTGCATCTCACTGGGACCCGCAGCCTCGAACGTTGAGGCCCTGGGTGTGCCTTGCTGCATCCCACTGGGACCCGCGGCCTCGGACGGTGGGACCCTGGGTGTGTCTCGCTGCACCACACTGGAATCCCCAGCCTCAGACTGTGGAAAACCATGGAATGTCCCAACAACACTTGTACCAGGAAAGGGGCTGGCACTTCAATGGGTGGCACCTGTACCTCCTCCAAAGTGAGTATAACAGTGGGGGCTTCATCTATCACCCCCCCCCCCCCTCCCTCCCCCTCAAGTGGGGGGTGCTCTTGGTCTGGAAGGTGGGATTGAAGATGTTCTCTTCAGGCTCGTCCGCGTCTGAATCTTCTGCATCATCAGGGTTGGCCTCAAGTTCTGCAAAATATAACAGAACACACAAAGGGCTAGCAGCAGAGGAGGGGGCAGGGTGGGTGGCATGAGTAGGCTCACACAGCGCAGGCATCAGGCTGATTTGAAGGATCACAATGAATTATAGCACATTGCATCAACCGAAGCGTAGCTGACAGAGACATCCCCATGAACCGAAGCATGGCTAGTCCACGCAGTACTTAACATTTAGCAAAGCCAGACTGTGGAATTTGCAGGATTTACCTTCTCCCTCGAGTGTGGGCCCAGCTTGTTGTTGTGCCACCTTCCTCTGCAAAGATGAAAACATAACTTTTTAGGGAGGGTGTCTTTCTGTTGGGTGGGACATATACAGCTGGTCACATTTACAATTGCACTGCCATTGAATAAATGAAAATATTACTTACACTACTTGACCAGGGTCCTGCCACTTCTTTTTGCACTGCCCTCCAGACCTCGGGGTGGTCACCATTGCACAGTAATCTTGTGCAAGTTGGTTCCAGCGTTTCTTCATTTCTTTTGGTGAAACTGTTATGTGACCTCTGCTGGTGCCCAGCTCCTGCCATCTGCCCTCAATCACAGTAACCAGTACCTCCACTTCATCCTGTAAGAAATTCTTGGTCCTTGCGCCGCGTTGCATCTTGTATTGCAGCTCCGATTTTTCCATGAGAATTAAAGTTCTCACACACAACTGGCTCTTTAAAAATGGCCGAATGCAGACCGGGAGCTGTACTGGGCATGCGTGCCCATAGCAATCACATCATAAACATCCTTTTTTTTCGCGCATGTGCAGAAGGGGGAGCATCGTTTTTTCGACGCAGACATTAGGCTCCACCCCCCCCCCCCCCCCCCGAAGCTACAGGACAGGCTGTGCAGCGCCAATTTCAAAAAATAGAACGGGGAAACTTGTTACTTATTTTTTTGGAGTAGTTGGGGCCAAAAAAAACGGGCGTAGCTCTGGCAATACGCCAAAAAACAGCATTGGGGAAAATTGAGCCCATACAGCCTGTTTTATATACATGGTCAGAATATGTTTGTACCTTTGCACATCCCCAATTTTCATCGCTCAAAGGGTTGTCAATCTTTGGAGTTCCATACCCCAGAGGGCTGTGGATGCTCAGTCGTTGAGTCTGAGATTGATAGATTTCTGGATACTAAGGGAATCGAGGGATATGGGGATAGGGCGGGAAAGTGGAGTTGAAAGTGAAGATTAATTATGATATTGAATGGCGGAGCAGGCTCAAGGGGCTGAATGGCTTATTCCTGCTTCCATTTCTTATGATATATATGCGTTGGAATTCTTTCCCTAAACCTCTCCACCTCTCTTTCCTCCTTCAAGATGTTGCTTAAAACCTATCTCTTTGACCAAGCTTTTGGTCACCTGTCCTAATATTTTCTTAACCTGACTTGGTGTCAAAATTTGTTTGAAAAGCCTTGCAACGTTTTACTATGTTGAAGGCGCTATATAAATGCAAATTGTTGTTGCATCGATTAAATCAACCGTAAGATCTGTTCTTAGCGCCGGCTTGGAGCAAACTGGCTCAACGTATGTTTTTCAAAAAGTATTTGATCTGTCAGCGCCTGGTTTTAACGAGGCACAGAATGGGAGAATCAATCAGTCGCTGTAAAATGCAATAAGCTGCAGCAAATGGCTTCCATGTGGTTATCGAAGATGGACAGAAATGATGTGTTTACCTTTGAGTGGCTGGGTTTTGTTTTGCTGCCGTGTAGAGGGTGTCTGAGCTCCTACCTGTAGTGCTGTGTTTCATTTGCTCCGAGCTCCAGCTTTCTCTGTCGTGAGCTAAGTTTTCCTCAGCGGTACAGCTAAAGAGGGGGTTAACGTTCGGAGGCCCGCTGCCAGCAGGGAGCCTCTCTAGATAAGCGCAGACCATGGTCGGAAAATGGTAGGCCGGTGGTGGAAGCTCTCCCCGCCCCACCCCCTCCCCCCCCATCCCCTCCCCCCCTTCACCTCCAGCAAGTTGACTTCTAAACTTACCCCGCCCCCCAAAATGAAAACCCCACCAATACTGGACTTCTGAAGTAAAATACATTTTTTCTAAATGGTGTAAATGTATGGCAGGCCGATCAGCGCTTGAAAGAGGCAGACAGATTAACCCTGCTTCCCCTGGAACTTTAATGTCTTTTTTATTTTTCCCCAACATTATCAGGGGGTGAAATTGGTCTTGGGTGGCAGCCTGTTTTACACCCTGCCCGATTTGCGATTCCATTCACCCCCTCAGTTCCTACACAGTTGCTTCTACGTGATGAGTATTTGTGTGATTGAAACATGTGTGTCTCAACAGAGAGACTGGCTGCGATTTAAATGTCTTTGAAAACTACAAATTGGAGAGATAAAAAGACTTGGATTTATATAGCGCCTTTCACAACCACTGGAGGTCTCAAAGCTCTTTACAGCCACTTTTGGAGTGTTGTCACTGTTGTAATGGAGGAAACACTGGGGGAAGAGTTGCTCTTGTCGCTAAGTCAATGCAGTCAAAAGCAAAAATGTGTTTTTGACATTTGTTCCGACAACAACTTCTGTAACAGCACAAACAATGTGGCTCAAAATGGAAAAGGAACCAAAAAAACTAATAATTAACTTTTTGGTTTCCATTCACAAGATAGATAGTGAAGAGAGAGGCCATTCATTTTCTCTTAGCACAGATAGGCAGAAATAAACGCACAGTTCATCAACGCAGCATTCTTAATGATTTCCAGATTTCCACCTACCACTCTTTGTGTAAAGGTATTATTCCATTAAAAAGCAATTGTGTCATTGTAAGCTGCTCATGAGAGCAGCTCCCCCCCTCCCCCCCCCCCCCCCCCCAGCCAGGTTGCTGAGAGAGCTCTTGAGTTACAGACTTCTCCGCAAAGGGAGATCACAATTAGCTAACAGTATCTCCTCGCCCAGAGAGAGAGACAAATGAAAACTCCCCAAATGTATGTTGTCAGATATTATAAAGCACAAATTGGGGCTGTCAACTCGGAAGGTTGCTTGAGCTGTGCCTTCCTAAATTATAGAGACAACCTTAATTGAGGGTCATTTTGACTCTGGGCGATAGTGTAAATCAGGAAAAAAAATTTTTACACAGAGTTATGATGTTCTGGAAGGTTGGTGGAAGCAGAATCTATAGTAACTTTCAAAATGGAATTGGATAAATACTTATAGGGGAAAAGATTTACAGGGCTACAGGGAAAGAGCAGGGGACTGGAATTAATTTGATAACTCTAGCAAAGAGCTGGCACAGGCGCGATGGGCCAAATGGCCTCCTTCTGTGCTGTATCATTCTATGATTCATCGACTTCAATCGGGAGAGATGTATAATAGGCAGCTGATCAGACATCACCCGTTTTATCTCACAAAGTCAAAATGACACCACCCTTTGGTTGCTTTTTTATCAGGTTATGTGCTTAAGGGTTTTGTGCACAAATCGTGGCACCCTGCTGAACCCTCCCTCCCCTCCTCTCCCCATCCCCCAACCGCCCCCCCCCCCCCCCCACCACCGCCAAAACCATAAAGGGAATTATTTTCTTTTGGCCTCCATGCTGCTTGAATAGTTAATGAAGACCTGTGATGGGAAGAAAACGCTTAAAATAAACTTTCCTTCTCTCTCTTGTTATTTTGATCAGCCTTCGCCTGTTATAAGGAACTACATCGTCCTCATCACGTGTGGCATCTGCTTTGTCATCTATGCTGTCTCTGTCGTCATTGTTCGGAAGTTGGACCTGATCGACATCAATCGAGTAGGAGTCATCCCCCTATGTGGAAAGGATGGATTCTACAAATATGAGATCCTGGTGAAAACAGGATGGGGCAGAGGGTCAGGTGAGAGGTGGTGATGTTCATTCAATGATCACATGTCTTCCGTTTCTTAAGTCGTTCTAAACTGAAGGAGTCATTGCATTGAGGAGTGTCATAAAGCATTAATCCAAGCTGTAATGAATGTAATGACTCAAAAGATTTGTTACTGTAAACTGCCTCAGGTGTAAACCTGATCCAACTTTATTCGCGCCCAAAGTAACCCGCGTGACATGGTACCCGCGTTTATATACCAGTGACCGCGCACGCGCGCGTACAGCCCGATGACCTCTGACAGTGGCGCCCTCTGCTGTCTGGTGACCCCACGCATAAATAATAACAGAAGCAAAGGCAGAATAAACCCAAAGAATATTGGTTGCAATGGTGACATTTACGAGATCCACTTTTTAGAATGTAATGCAGACCAGTTTTCTCTCGATTGTGTGAGCCCACTCCTTAGGGAGCAGGCAAGGAACACCAAAGAAGAGGAAAGCTTTTGGGTTTTGAGTCCAAATTGTTTTGGTGAAATTTCTGATTTTCAAAATATCAGATCACTTCTGAAGAAGGCTGCAAGGCCCCCTCACAGGACTGTGGGGTGAAACTAAACACACTCCAAGCTTACACTACACCCTACGAGCAGAACAGTTAAAAGTTCAGAGACTATTATCATTGGCGTAAAGATATTTAATAGGTCACTGTGGAATAACATGGTGTTGAATGCAGACTTGGTGTTGCACCGTAATTGCAGCCAGCCTGTAGCCATGCCAGAGAGAATATGGCATTCAACTGTAGTTATCTTTTTTCCAAAGGGTCTTGACATTCTAACAGGCTACTTGTGGCAAGGTTGTGGCATTAAAAACTGTTAAACAAAACAGTGACATAGGTTAGAAACTGTAATGTATTTGCTTCATGGGTTCTTTGCTTAAGAATTCATAGCAACACATTGCTATTAAGAACTAGTTGGTTTATTAGCAAAAGGTTTAACAATCACACTACACATTACGTTCATCCACCAGGCTCACAACCACCTACCTCATTGTGGATCCCCCTGAACCCAACTGGCTGGGGTTTTATTGAGTCTTGCGAACATCATGTGACTGGCTAAGCCACTCACAACTCGACAGCTCTGCGAACCTGTGAGCATACTCCCAGGTGCATACATTACAGAAACCCATTGAAGTGAATGATTTTGTTTAGATTTTTAAAAAATTAAGACTTCCACTGTGCGGTTTATAAGATAGATTTTCATTGCTTCTAACTATGCAGTCTCCTCACTCATGGGATACGAATAACATCCCCAGTTGCTCATTCGAGTATGCTTTGTGTTGTCGGGTTTGTAAATGTAAGAGCACACATCTTGTGCTTGAGCCCCAGCACACTCCTCCCGTATCTAGCTACTATGTACAGACTCGTGTCTCCCATTTTATCTACACAGTCCTGAGTTTCAGAACAAACCTTTCCCAATTACTACCTGTATACACTCACTAATTGAGGCTCCAAGATTAAATATTTGTAAATGTCAAGATGGAATAAGATTAATTAGGAGTTTTCAACAAGAGGGATTTTGTTTTTTTAACCAGTATTTCTCTCTGTCAAAGATATTGTTGCATTTGGGTGGAAGTTAAATACTTAATGCATAGAAAACGAATCCAGTTCCACATACAGGATATTCTGCTTGGGCTGTGCTGACATTAGAATTTTAAATTGAGACTTCCTTTCTCACCTGAAACTCCTCACACCACAACCACATTATTTCGCTGGTATTTGAATCCTTGGCTAAGTGAACAATTTGCTTGCATCAGTTTTCTGAATCCCCTTCACAATGTTGGAAACTTTAGTTAGATTACCATCAAAGTCATTTCTTCCGTGGAGTAACATGCCCAATTTCTTTGGCGTTCCACGTATCTAAAATTCTACAATGATCTTTGCTGCTTATTTCTGTACCCTCTCAAGAACAATAATATCCTCCATATGATTGGGTTGCCGAGAACTGTGAATAGCCTTTATACAGGCTTGGATCAAAGTAAGAATTGTGAAGTTAATAGTTGACGAGAGTGCTGTGTTAAGTTGCCTTTCACAAACCAACAGGCACATCATCTCACGTGGGAATCAGCCTGTACGGCAGAGAGGACAAGAGCGGTCACAGACACCTGGACAATGAGGATGCTTTTCACAGGAACAGCGTGGACATATTTCAGATTGCGACTGATAACAGCCTTGGCAACATCTGGAAGATTCGTGTCTGGCACGATAATAAAGGTAATGGAAATTTTGACCAGTCACCAACAAGAATAGCTGAATGTCATATCTTGGGTGTTAATACAAAGCATGTGATTTAACATAAAAGTGTAACACTCGAACCAAAAACCACTAGAAACCTGAAATAGAAACAGAAAATGCTGGAAATTCTCAGCAGCTCAGGCTGTGGAGTGTTCGAGGTCAGAGCGGGGAAGGTAAAAAGGTGTAGTGAAAACATGGCAAGGGATGAGATTGGAAGGAGGGATGGGCTCAGACAAAGTGAAGGGGAAGAAGGGTCTGGAGGGGCGTTGGTATCTAAGAGTTGTTGAAGCTGACACCTGAAAGAAAGAAAAACAGTTTTGTGTTAAAGCACCGGATGAGGCGAAGGATGAAGTGGATCTGCGGATCAGGACAACTCTGAAAGACCGAGAGTCGGTGTTGCTGAAGGGAGAGGTTGAGAGCGTGCATGTGACGGCCCGTGGTGTTGATCATGGATCTCAGGAGGCCGTGAGAGCAGTGGTTTGAGGGATGCTGAATATCAGGCAGATATCTGTAATCATTGGTTGAATCGGAAACATGAAGAGTGGAATTTTAGTTGGAATCCACATGGAATAAGTCGGAGCCGGAGACTGTAAAACACTTAATAGTTAGTACTATTAGTGGGCCGGGGTGTACTTACTTATCTCACTCCAAGGTTGACCATCGTTATGCTGACTGTCCCTGTTTTTTTCTCACTAGGTCTTACCCCATCATGGTACCTGCAGCATGTAATAATTAAGGATTTACAGACCAATAACAGCTATTACTTTTTGGTGAATGACTGGTTGGCTGTTGACAATGAGGGGAATGAAGGACTAGTGGAAAAGGAGGTCCTGGCTGCAAGTAAGTCCGTCTGTTTGGTGGGGAGATCGACACTGGCACGGCCATACCTCTTGTGGAGGTCAGAATATAGCATAAGATAATGGGGTTCTTCCAAACATAGGAACAGAAGTAGGCCATTCAGCCCCTCAAGCCTGTTCCTCCATTGCCGATCTGTATCTTAACTCCATCTACACGTCTTTGTTCCATATCCCTTAACACTCTTACATAACAAAAATATATCAATCTCAATTTTGACATTTTTCAATTGATTCCCCAGCCTCAAAGAGCTTTTTGGGAGAGAGAGTTCCACATTTCCACTACCCTTTGTGTGAAGAAGTGCTTCCTGACATCACCCCTTTTAAGGTTATATCCCATTGTTCTGGAATTTCCCCATCAAAGGAAATAGTTTCCGCTATCTACCCAATCAAATCCTTTAATTGTCTTAATGTTGGAATCAATTATTAAAAATGAAATAGCAGTGCATTTGGAAAACAGTGACAGGATCGGTCCAAGTCAGCATGGATTTATGAAAGGGAAATCATGCTTGACAAATCTTCTAGAATTTTTTGAGGATGTAACTGGTAGAGTGGACAAGGGTGAACCAGTGGACGTGATGTATTTGGGCTTTCAAAAGGCTTTTGACAAGGTCCCACACAAGAGATTGGTGTTCAAAATTAAAGCACATGGTATTGGGGGTAATGTACTGACGTAGATAGAGAACTGGTTGGCAGACAGGAAGCAGAGAGTTGGGATAAATGGGCCTTTTCAGAATGGCAGGCAGTGACTAGTGGGATGCCGCAGGGCTCAGTGCTGGGACCCCAGCTATTTACAATATACAGTAATGATTTAGATGAAGGAATTGAGTGTAATATCTGCAAGTTTGCAGATGACACCAAGCTGGGTGGCGGTGTGAGCTGTGAGGAGGATGCTAAGAGGCTGCAGGGTGACTTGGACAGGTTAGGTGAGTGGGCAAATGCATGGCAGATGCAGTATAATGTGGATAAATGTGAGGTTATCCACTTTGGTGGCAAAAACACGAAGGCAGAATATTATCTGAATGGCGGCAGATTAGGAAAAGGGGAGGTGCAACGAGACCTGGGTGTCATGGTTCATCAGTCATTGAAAGTTGGCATGCAGGTACAGCAGGCGGTGAAGAAGGCAAATGGTATGTTGACCTTCATCGCTAGGGGATTTGAGTATAGGAGCAGGGAGGTCTTACTGCAGTTGTACAGGGCCTTAGTGAAGCCTCACCTGGAATAATGAGTTCAGTTTTGGTCTCCTAATCTGAGGAAGGATGTTCTTGCTATTGAGGGAGTGCAGCGAAGGTTCACCAGACTGATTCCCGGGATGGCAGGACTGACAGATGAGGAGAGACTGGATAGATTGGGCCTGTATTCACTGGAGTTTAGAAAGATGAGAGGTGATCTCATAGAAACATATAAAATTCTGACAGGACTGGACAGGTTAGATGCAGGAAGAATATTTCTGATGTTGGGGAAGTCCAGAATCAGGGGTCACAGTCTAAAGATAAGGGGTAAGCCATTTAGGACTGAGATGAGGAGAAACTTCTTCACTGAGAGAGTTGTTAACCTGTGGAATTCCCTACCACAGAGAGTTGTTGATGCCAGTTCATTGGATATATTCAAGGGGGAGTTAGATATGGCTCTTACGGCTAAAGGGATCAAGGGGTATGGAGAGAAAGCAGGAAAGGGGTACTGAGGTGAATGATCAGCCATGATCTTATTGAATGGTGGTGCAGGCTCGAAGGGCCGAATGGCCTACTCCTGCACCTATTTTCTGTGTTTCTATGTTTAAATACCTCAATTAGATCACCTCTTAATCTTCTATACTCAAAGGAATACGGGACCGAAATTGAGCCCCGCCCCAAACTGGGCACACCTACTGTTTTTGAATGTTTTACTCTCCCCCAGTCCATGGGGCAGAGATACTGGAGAAACTTACATCTTTGAAAAATAAATTTGGCTTGGGGCCGTGCTGACACGTCACAATGTCCCTCTCATTCAGTTAAAGGGGAGGGCCGCTACGAATTCTGCAGCCACTTCATTGGCAAACACTGGGCCACCAGGGAGGGTTTCGGCCAGGCCAGCGGGGTGCCAGGCTGCCTGTTGGCGGCCCGGCCGAACCCGCGGCCATAATTGTCGGCCCGACCTGGCAGTCGGCCGACAAACAAAAAAAGCATGGAGTCGCCAGCAACGCCACCTCCCCTTTAAGGGCAGCCATGCCGCCAAGCCACACAAAGGGTACTGACAGCAAAAGCTGGCAATGGCACCGGCCGTTGGCGGCGCCACTCCCGTGAGGCAATTCCAGGAAAGGGGCAATTTCCCAAGGGGCAATTCTGGGAAAGGGGCAATTTCGTGCACGCCGCAGCGGGAAAATGTGCGGCCCAAACGGGCGCCCCTCCACTGCCCCAAACCTGGGGAAGGGCAATTTTAAAAAATGGCGGCCCCTCCGCGGAGACGCGACAGCCATTCCGCGCTGACCTGTGGACGCTGATTCAGTCGGCCATGGGATTTATAGAAAGGGGCAATTTCGGCCCCTATAAGTCTAGTCTATGCAACATACTCCAGACTCAATGATACACAGATTAGAATGTGTTTACTAGTGAACTGTAACTATGTTACAGGTCAAGGCTACTTTTGCATCTGTATCCACCAGCCTATCAGGCAGTGCATTCCAAATCCTAACCGCTTGTTGCGTAAAAAAGTTTTCCTCGTGTCGCCTCTGGTTCTTTTCCCAATCACCTTAAATCGATGCCCTCTGGTCCTTGACCCTTCAGCCATTGGAAGAAAACTTGGGACAATTTTCATGGGGTTATTTTTCTCTGACCAGCTATTCCTGAGGTTAAGGCGTGATTAACATAGTCGGGAACTCCCCTATGTTTCTGTCTGAACTTTATTTGTATTTTCCCCGTGTAGCCGAGGCGAAACTAAAAGATTTTACCCGCATCTTCACTGCGGAAATCCAGAGAGGATTGTCGGAGGGCCATATCTGGCTATCAATCTGGGATCGGCCACCCCGCAGCTGCTTCACCAGAGTCCAGAGGGCCACCTGCTGCCTTGTAATGATATACCTCTTCTTCTGCGCTGGTGCAGCATGGTACGGAATCATAAGTGACAGAAGCAAAAGGTACAATCCATCCTTCTTTATTTTAACGGTAACTATTCCCTCAACGTGGTGCCGAGAAGCAGGACCTGAGTCCCGAGACTCCGCTGAGGCCCCGACTATCTTCCGCCGCTGATTCCCCAAGGACTTGCCCTCGCTAGGCCCCCGACTCGCTCCGTTTCTCCACCGCTGACTCTTTTCTTTCCCCCCCCCCCGCCAGCATTCGCTGAGGACTCGCTAAGCCCCGACTCGCTCCCTCACCGATAGCGGCGGCCCTGGGCCCGAGAGTGGTCGGCGTGGGCCCGATAGTGTGAGAGAGTTTGGGGGGGGGGGGGGGAAGAGAGAGAGGCTGAGGGGGGGGGGGGGCGGGGGAGGGAAAGAGAGGCTGGGGGGGGGGGAGAGACAGCGGCTGGTGGAGGGGTGGAGAGTTGGGGGAGAGAGAGAGGCTGGGGGTAGAGTGAAAGAGGCTGGGGGGGAGAGACTGAGAGAGTCTGGGGGGGGGAGGGAGAGAGAGAGAGAGACTGGGGAGGAGAGAGAGAGAGGCTGGGGGGAAGAGAGGGAGAGAGGCTGGGGGGAAGAGAGAGAGAGAGGCTGGGGGGAAGAGAGGGAGAGAGGCTGGGGGGAAGAGAGGGAGAGAGGCTGGGGGGAAGAGAGAGAGAGAGGCTGGGGGGAAGAGAGAGAGAGAGGCTGGGGGGAAAGAGAAAGAGAGAGACGCTGGGGGAGAGTGAGAGAGGCTGGGGGGAGAGTGAGAGACACAGGTGGGGAGAAGACGGATCACGTTATTCCAATCCCCTTCAAGGGACATCGTTGAAGTGGATGATATCCAGAAGTCATGACATTGTCACTATTCACTTCATACTCAATAAACCTGTTAACAATCCGTAAACAATGCCTGCCCCATCTATGGTGGGGGGAGGGGGGGCGGTGGGAGGGAGGATGCACTTGGACTGGGGTAAGGCAGTTTGGATGGCCCTTGCTGTCTTCTGGGGAGCTCTGTCCTCTGTTGCTTTAGGAAGTCAAAGTGAATCGAGTTACAATTTGCAAAGTCAGTGAGACCTTGGGATGGGCGGTTCCAGTTACACATTCCAGAGAAACTTCAGGGTGTGGCTTATCCTCCAAGGGGACCAATCATAGACAAAGGATGGAGCATGGTGGTATAAGCGGTTTTGATCCTAGCCCAATTGCTAGATGGATGGTTTGAATCGCCCCTGCCTTACCTATACCCGGGGATTATTATTCAGAGTGCAAATGGACTAAGTCACGGACATGAATGATTCGGTGAAAAATCATATTTAGATTTATTTAGTCTAACATACACTGGTTAAAACATGCACTACTAAATGAAAATCACCGTCTCTGTGGAGAATAAGACCCAGGTTACAAACAACATACATACAGTACAAAACTGAGGACTGGCAACATGCAGTAATTCCCTTGTTGCTATGGTGGATTCTAACTCCACCCCTACCAACGAATTAGCCAGTCGCAGCCCCTTCGCCTGGCTAAACCAAACAAAGCTTCCTCCCCAGAATAACCCCGAAAAACTTCACTTCTGAGAAAACCCTGAGCCCTTACACCTCATCCAGCTCGCCTGGGATATCTGGTTACCGGCTTGGGACACTCGTGACCATGCTCACCACCACACACAGTCGGTCTCGATCGCTCAGCTGAGCTGTGGAAAGTCACTGCCTGGAGCCGTACCCTGTGAGGGGTATGTGGTTCTCTGTCTCAGCGGCTTCTTCTGCAGAACTGCAGCTTCCTCCTCTGGTACTACTTCTTGTTACGTCGAGAGCGAGAGGGAGAAGGGTGTAGCGAAATGGTGGAAAAGAGTCTTTATAGGAGTCACTGATGGGCCATCAGACCCAATTGTATCTGGACTAATGGCCCTGAGTCTGGGACATATCTTGGTCTTTGTGTTGGGAAAAAAAAAATGGCTCCTCTTTGGCTGACCAGGCTAGTGGGTTCCTTGTTCTACTTCTCATCTGAGATGGAGGTGAGAGGTGCGTTTGCATATTCTGGATGACTGACAGTTCTTTTGTCACAGCCAACTGCCATGCGGTCTCTGCACAGGGTGATCCCATCACAGGGAAAAATACCCTCAGAAAAATCCCATAAAGTCCACAAAATATTCTCAGCTGAGTCCATTCTTTAATCAGAGACTTTGCGATCTCTTCAGTGGCCATTTTCACAGTACAAATAATCAAAGGCCCTTCCTTCATTGCCCTGAGAAGTGGTGGTTCCGGCCTGAATGGCTTCGTAGCAATTTTTTTTTGGCTTGCTAGGCCACTTCAAAGAGCATTAAGAGTCAATCACGCAATGCGAGATTGGGTAGAGGCGACAGTTCCCTTCCCTGAAGGAATTAGTGAACCAGTTGGGTTTTTAAGACAATCTGGCAGCTTTCATGGTCATTGTTTATGATGCCAACCTACAACTTGACAGATTTATTGACTGCCATTTTACAGCTTCACAGCATGAACCTGTGGCTTGCTGGATTCAGGTTTCAGAACGCTTACCATTATATCATGGGGCTTTTAACCAGGTACATATTTTCATAGTGGTAAACAGCTATATTTCTAGCATATCTTTCAACTAATTCCAGTGCACCTACTCTCTCATTTCATTCAGTCATGGCTGGGGTAACAAGAGGGGCATAGAAGCAGTTCTGTACACTATACTATGCCAGGAAGCCATGTCCCTGCCAATAAAGTGGGGGTCTCATTACAATACAGAGTGTGCAAGAACTGATTTATAACACTTGAGCTTTTATGTAGAACACTATTCTTCCCCAGCATCCTTGTAAATGTTCCAACTCGCCAAGGCTTCTTTGGAAGCACCTCCCAAAACCGCGACCTCTACCACCTACAAGGCCAAGGCTGCAGGTGCATGGGAACACCATCATCTGCTAGTTCTCGTCCAAGTTACACACCATCCTGACTTGAAAATATATTGCCATTCCTTCATCGTCACTGGGTCAAAATCCTGGATCTCTCTCCCTAACAGCACTGTGTTGCACCCTAACCCTAACCTTCACCACAAGGACTGCAGTGGTTCAAGGAGGCAGCTCACTCAATTAGGGGTGGGCAATAAATGCTGGCCTTGCCAGCGACGCCCACATTCCAGGAACGAATATTAAAAAAATTAATGAAAATGGCAATTTTCCCTACTATTTTTGACTGATATATTAATCAAAAAGAGCAGAGATTTCCATTTTCAATAAACGCCTGGATGGGTTCACGCGCAAGACTAAATCAATTTGCAGCAAATCTTTAATTTTCTCCACAAACAAATTATGCTCAGGTGTAGCATGTAAACCTCGGCTTGTTATAAGAGGGTTAAAGCTTTAAGTTGATAGTGATGGGGAGGAAAGGAGTTTATCTCAAGATTGTTTGCATAGGAACAGGAGGAGGCCATTCAGCCCCTCAAGCCTGTTCTGCCATTCAGTTAGATCATGGCTGATCTGCATTTTAACTCAATTTACCTGCCTTTGCTCTATATCCTTTGATACCCTTGCCTAATAAAACTATATTTCCTGACATTTTCTATTACCCAGCTTCCACAGCCTTTTAGGGGCGAGAGTTCCAGATTTCCACTACCCTTTGTGTGAAAAGGTGCATCCTGATTTCACTCCTAAATGGCTTTTTCGCCAGTTGGTTATTTAAGGATCTTACACGATGGCTAAACAAATAATTGCATGATTGTAACTTTTTTATTTTCCCAGTGCTGTTCCGGTTTCAACGCTAGTACCTCTGAGTGGAGAGAGTGTAGCGGCTGGCATTGTATCCAGTATAATCATCTATCCAGTCTATCTACTCATCATTCTGCTCTTCCGCAAAGCTCGGAGCAGGGTAAGCTCAAACATCCCTCATCTGGGAATGTAAACCTCTCTGTAAGGCGAATATTTATCCCATTGCTTCCAAGTTTGGAGTTCAATGTCACCTTTACTGATCAAACTCCCAGCAAACATGACTGATGTTGTGCCGATTCTCTTCAAAAAGTAGTTGGTTAAACGTCTGGTCGAGAATGAGATTAATGGCTATAGGGATGGGTGCAGATTCAGAGCATCAAACACTCCACAGGATAGGATGTCTCCTATGCCCTTGAACTTGGAGTACCTGTAACGGGCTGCAGGTTACAGATGAATTGTACAGAGGATGGATGAATGTTCTGGGTTTTTGTTTTAGTACCATTGGGGATCAGGGTGTACTTACGCATAACTTGCCCCCGAGAGATGACACAGGTAGGATAAAATCCACCATGGGATGGATTGTCCATATCTTGTGGAAGGAGTGGGCTCAATGTGTTTGTATCATTCAGTTGCTTTCCTATGATCTTAATCCGCTTGGCACCACAGTCATTAATAATCATTATGCAAAGATAAACTATATCAATTGAACTATGTGACTCTCACCCGAAACATTGCTCACAGAATTCACCTCACTGTGGAATAAAGCTGATTGGGGAATTTTGACCAAGCCTCATCAAGTGTTAAATTGGCCCACCTTCAGAGTTATTGAATAAGTGCATGTGTAAAAGATACAGAGACCCGTTCACAGGGAAATGTCACTGTACTACGCCTGGGTCCCAGTATTATACAAGTAGATATAGGACAGTGCGAGTCAACTCTCATAGAAGTAATACATCAAGATTGACTATGGGAGCAAGTGATACTGCTGAATCCGAAAAAGTATGGAATTATAGGACTAGAATGTCCCAAAAATCCACCAGCGCCGCATTGCCGCCCAAAATACCACTAAGATTTTAAGATTACCGCGGGCAAAAAATTTCACAAAAAAAGGAAAAAATTCCACCCGGCGGAAAAAATGGACCTTACACCCCGATCCTCGGCGGAAAACGCGATCCTGGGCCGCGATTGGGCGGAACTTAATCTAATTGGGCGGTAATTACTAAAACTTAGACCGAGGCTGCGGGTTGGGCGTTGGGAGGAGGGAAAACACTAAAAATAATATTTTCAAAATACAAAAAATAATAACAATACATTCTCAGGACTCTTTTACACATAATTGCTAAAAAAAAAAGTAAAAGAAAACTTGAACTTAGCTTTTTCTGCAAGGCTTCATACCTATCGCCCAGCTCCGGCTGGTTTATTGTGGCCGTTTTTTTAAAACTTACCTACAGGTCACTGCTGGGACAAAACTCGGGCGGTGGCGAACTATGGACGGTGCTCACCAGCGGTCCCCTCCCCAGCGGTATTTCAAAACTGCCGGCGGAATGGTTTTCCGCCCAAACTGACCAATACTGCCGAGAAACCGCGTGGAAATTTTGATACAGTACAGAAGGAGGCTATTTGGCCCATCGTGCCTGTGCCGGTAGAGCTATCCGATCAATCCCATTCCCTTGCTGTTCCTCATAGCTCGGTAAATGTTCTCCCTTCATGTATATATCCAACACTCTTTTGAATGTTACGACTGAATCTGCTTCCTCCACCCTTTCAGGCAGTGCATTCTAGATCACAACAACTCGCTGTGTAAAAAAATGTCTCCTCTGGTTCTTTTGCTCTTCTTTGTAAAGTGCCGCGGAATCTTTCATGTCCTCCAACTGAAAAAGCCTTGATTTACCATCTCCTCCAAAGATTTATCTTTATGATGTATTGTGTTATTTGACAGTTCAGCAGAATGTACTGCTGCTCCAATACAAAACTTAAATTGAATCCTTTATTCCCACTGCTGATAATTTCAACCAAAAGACTTGTAAGCCATCAAGACCTATCTAGTTTAGTTCATATTTAATTGCATCACTGCAGCAGTTAGCGGGAAAGTATGTCGCAGACCAAAGCTGTTGTATTCCCTAGTTGCTACTACATAATACATCCCATAGTTACCAACCATTTACTGGACAACAAGCCTCATTAATAGGTAGGTCAAGAAACACATTTCAGTAACCCGGTGAAGTTATTTTAGAGGATAGGTTTCAGAAACGACTAGGAACAATTCAGTTTACATCCTACCATTTTTTTATTCCCACAGGCAGCTATGAATGACCCAGGTCACCATGAATCAAACGTGCTGGAACTTGAGGATTTCATCAATTCCTCAACAGCAGGCAGCTCCTTTTTGACCTTTGCAGACAATGTGGAGGAGGTAAGTCGGAGACTTTAGCCACTGTGTGTTCGGCAACAAATGACCTTGCACAGGAGATAAATCAATTGATGCCATCCCTGCTAGACTGCCGCACAAGAGGCCAGAGGTTTTTTTTTGAATCCACAAACACCCAACCTGAGGCCACTCCATGATGCTACCGATGCCCAAAGAGTCAATTTTGGAGCTTTTACATTTATAGAAGGCACTGTCTTCATAGGAATAGGAGGTGGTCATTCAGCCCCTCGAGCCTACTCCGCCATTCAATTAGAACATGGTTGATCTGTATCTTAACTCCAGCTTGGTTCCATAACCCTTAATACCCTTACCTACCAAAAATCTATCAATCTTAGTTTTGAAATTTTCCAATTGACTCCCAGCCTGAACAGCTTTTTGGAGGAGAGTTTCCCAGATTTCCACTACCCTTCGTGTGAAGAAGTGCTCCTGACACCACCCCTGAACTGCCAAGCTATAATTTTAATGTTGGGTCCCCTTGTTCTGGACTCCCCCCGCCAGAGGAAATAGTTTCTCTCTATCTACTCTATTAATTCCGTTAATCATTTAAACACTCCAATTAGATCACCTCTTAATCTTCTATACTTAAGGAAATACAAGCCTCGTCTATGCAACCCGTCCATAATTTAACCCGTTTAGCCGCATGAAATACTTCATGGCAAAGTGTTTCGCAAACTTTTCTTGCTCAAAAAATCAGAACATTTATTTACATAATAGTCACAGCAACCCACACTACGAATTGCAGTCAGACGTTTGACAACATGATAAGGTGCTCGATAAATGCACATTTTTTTCTCGGTATCAATCTTGTTACCATAAAATTACTTACACAGTGATGCATTTCAATGCCATTTATGTCATCACGCTGTGTGTTTGTAAACACGTTAATAAAAGGTTTGCCCAACAGTTTTTCATGAAGTCTGTGACCCTTTAAAGGAGGTGTCAGAAGGTCGTGGGCTCAGGTCCCATTCCAGATACTTGAGCACATAATCTAGGCTGACACTCCAGCGCTGTACTGAGGGAGTGCAGCACTGTCGGAGGTGCTATCTTTCAGATGAGACGTTAAACTGAGGCCCTGTCTGGCCTCTCAGATGAACATAAAAGATCCCATGGCAGTATTTTGAAGAAGAGCAGAGGAGTTCTCCCTGGTGTCCTGGCCAATATTTATCCCTTAACCAACATAACAAAAAACGATGATATGGTCACTGATCTCATTGCTGTTTGTGGGACCTTGAAAGTCCCCGAGCAATCCAATAGACCAGCTGGGTGCTGTTTCATACTCAACTAGTTATACTGCCATCACAGTAAGATAACCCTGTTTGAAGTGTGTCTCACACTGCTTGGCTTTAACAAGCTCATATGACATCAGAACCCGGCGCATTTCGTGTTGATGCACAGCTGAAAGCACTTTGGCCCAATGCCAAGTTGGCATGTGAACTGCACTCCAAAAAGTGCCCACGAAGAGGTCTTTCCCTTCCTCCTGCAGTGATAAACATTCTTTAATTCATATTTTTTTTGTTTAATTTGAAAAAGATTCATTTTCTTTTAATGCAGGATTACAAAGAGAAGCTGAAGTCCGATATAATTTCAAAGAGGTCAGTGTGCCGCGATTATTCATCTCAGTTCTTTTAGTCTTTGCTTCTCTTTCAGTAAAGAAGAGAACTTCGATGTCGGTTGCAATCAGCAAAAAGTTTCTTTGAGATTCTCTTTTGAGAACAAACTTTAACTTTATCATATTTCTTTAGAGGAAAGTATTGCTCAGTTGTTAAGGGCAGCTGTGTCACTGAGCCATTAGCGAGCGTTCCCACCAATTCTCCCTCGAATTATTTTTTTAGTGCGCAGTCCCTTTTAACTAGCTGCGCGGCCCATTCAAATTCTCCTACAGTACAGGTTTCGTCCCTGCAGAAGCTGGTGAGCGGCCTGCATGGGACCTCCAGACTGCTGTACGGCCGTGCAGCTTAGCGGGAAGATTAGTTCCCATAAGAACATAAGAATTAGGAACAGGAGTAGGCCATCTAGCCCCTCGAGCCTGCTCCGCCATTCAACAAGATCATGGCTGATCTGTCCGTGGACTCAGCTCCACTTACCCGCCCGCTCCCCATAACCCTTAATTCCCTTATTGGTTAAGAATCTATCTATCTGTGATTTGAATACATTCAATGAGCTAGCCTCAACTGCTTCCTTGGACAGAGAATTCCACAGATTCACAACCCTCTGGGAGAAGAAATTCCTTCTCAACTCGGTTTTAAATTGGCTCTCCCGTATTTTGAGGCTGTGCCCCCTAGTTCTAGTCTCCCCGACCAGTGGAAACAACCTCTCTGCCTCTATCTTGTCTATCCCTTTCATTATTTTAAATGTTTCTATAAGATCACCCCTCATCCTTCTGAACTCCAACGAGTAAAGACCTAGTCTACTCAATCTATCATCATAAGATAACCCCCTCATCTCCGGAATCAACCTAGTGAATCGTCTCTGTACCTCTTCCAAAGCTAGTATATCCTTCCTTAAGTAAGCTAACCAAAACTGCACGCAGTACTCCAGGTGCGGCCTCACCAATATCCTGTACAGTTGCAGCAGGACCTCCCTGCTTTTGTACTCCATCCCTCTCGCAATGAAGGCCAACATCCCATTCGCCTTCCTGATTACCTGCTGCACCTGCAAACTAACCTTTTGGGATTCATGCACAAGGACCCCCAGGTCCCTCTGCACTGCAGCATGTTGTAATTTCTCCCCATTCAAATAATATTCCCTTTTACTGTTTTTTTTTCCAAGGTGGATGACCTCACACTTTCCGACATTGTATTCCATCTGCCAAACCTTAGCCCATTCGCTTAACCTATCTAAATCTCTTTGCAGCCTCTGTCCTCTACACAACCCGCTTTTCCACTAATTTTTGTGTCATCTGCAAATTTTGTTACACTACACTCTGTCCCCTCTTCCAGGTCATCTATGTATATTGTAAACAGTTGTGGTCCCAGCACCGATCCCTGTGGCACACCACTAATCACCGATTTCCAACCCGAAAAGGACCCATTTATCCCGACTCTCTGCTTTCTGTTAGCCAGCCAATTCTCTATCCATGCTAATACATTTCCTCTGACTCCGCGTACCTTTATCTTCTGCAGTAACCTTTTGTGTGGCACCTTATCGAATGTCTTTTGGAAATCTAAATACACCACATCCATCGGTATACCTCTATCTACCATGCTCGTTATATCCTCAAAGAATTCCAGTAAATTAGTTAAACATGATTTCCCCTTCATGAATCCATGTTGCGTCTGCTTGATTGTGCTATTCCTATCTAGATGTCCCGCTATTTCTTCCTCAATGATAGCTTCAAGCATTTTCCCCACTGCGGATGTTAAACTAACCGGCCTATAGTTACCTGCCTTTTGTCTGCCCCCTTTTTTAAACAGAGGTGTTACATTAGCTGCTTTCCAATCCGCTGGTACCTCCCCAGAGTCCAGAGAATTTTGGTAGATTATAACGAATGCATCTGCTATAACTTCCGCCATCTCTTTTAATACCCTGGGATGCATTTCATCAGGACCAGGGGACTTGTCTACCTTGAGTCCCATTAGCCTGTCCAGCACTACCCCCCTAGTGATAGTGATTATCTCAAGGTCCTCCCTTCCCACATTCCCGTGACCAGCAATTTTTGGCAAGGTTTTTGTGTCTTCCACTGTGAAGACCGAAGCAAAATAATTGTTTAAGGTCTCAGCCATTTCCACATTTCCCATTATTAAATCCCCCTTCTCATCTTCTAAGGGACCAACATTTACTTTAGTCACTCTTTTCCGTTTTATATATTGGTAAAAGCTTTTACTATCTGTTTTTATGTTTTGCGCAAGTTTACTTTCGTAATCTATCTTTCCTTTCTTTACTGCTTTCTTAGTCATTCTTTGCTGTTGTTTAAAATTTTCCCAATCTTCTAGTTTCCCACTAACCTTGGCCACCTTATATGCATTGGTTTTTAATTTGATACTCTCCTTTATTTCCTTGGTTATCCACGGCTGGTTATCCCTTCTCTTACCGCCCTTCTTTTTCACTGGAATATATTTTTGTTGAGCACTATGAAAGAGCTCCTTAAAAGTCCTCCACTGTTCCTCAATTGTGCCACCGTTTAGTCTGTGTTTCCAGTCTACTTTAGCCAACTCTGCCATCATCCCACTGTAGTACTGTAGTCCTTTTTGTTTAAGCAAGTACACTCTTAGGGACCAATTTTCACCAAGGCCTCCACCCGCCCAAGTGCCGCCCAAAATGCCACCGATGGCCACCGAGGTACCGGACGGTTCTTTGGGCGGGATATTCATGGCCGAGGTCCCTCGAAGGTCGGTGGGCGGCAAATGGACGACGTGCGTCGCCAATCTGGGCGGCAGCGGGTGGGAGGTCTCATTCTCGGCAGCAGAGGCGCTTGTCGCCCAAGTGCCGCCGAGGATGGAGTCGGGCCCACAGAGGGTCGAACACCTGAAAAAAAAAATCACCAATAAAAAATAAAAAACTATCCGAAGACCTTCAGGGGACCCCATGCAGGTAAGTCGCTGTTGAAATGTTTTTTTTAAATGTTCACTTACCTTTTTTTCAGGTTCATCAAACTTACCTGCGGGGACAGACTAGCCTCCAGCCAGCGGTCCACCCCCGTTCTGCCGCCGAGTCCCGTCGGCTCCCGCCCACAGGAATCTGGGAGCTCGGCGGGTGGGAGATCAGTTGCGTCGCTCGGCCGTCCGCTGACGTCAGCGAGCAGTTCCCGGCGGCTCTCTCCTCCCGCCTGCTCTAGGCCACCTCCAAAGTGGCACTGGGCGGATCTGCAGGAGGAATGTCGGCAGCAGTGGATGGCAGTCACTGGCCACAGGCGGTGGGTGGGCTGCTGAATTTCGGCCCCTATATCTCCACGTAGTGATCACTGATAGGAAGTGTGCACGTGCTGATGTGAGGTGAAGACAGGATTGGGCGTAGCCCAATGGCCTTCAGACACCTGGCGTTAAAGCTTGCACATGAAGAATGGCCATTTGGATGAGGTATTGGCTGTGGTACTATACCCCTTGCATGAGTCAATGCCTGCTTGGAGACCGCCCCCCCCCCCCCCCCACCCCTTCGATCTGGCTATAAAAGTTTGCGATTACCCAGTTCAGCTTTGGAGGGACACGATTCCCCTGCGGCACTTTGTTTCAGTCAGCTGGCTTAATTCGGAGATGGGCATCCTTGGACCATTCCTGTCGCATCGCCGAGAGCATGCAGAAATCAAGCGCAGGCAGCGGAAAGAGCGTGTGGCAAACCTGTCCCACCCTCCCTTACTCTCAACGACTCTCTGTCCCACCTGTGACAGGGACTGTGACTCTTGTATTGGACTGTTCAGCCACCTAAGAACTCATTTTACGAGTGGAAGCAAGTCTTCCTCGATCCCGAGGGACTGCCTATGATGATGATGATGTACACCTCCTAACATCTGTTCTCACAGATATAAAGCAATCTATAAAAGCTGATAGTTTCATTAACTACCGTCTGCATTTAAAATATCAATACTTTGATTCCCTGATTTTTCTTCTCAAGCTGAAGTGCTGTTCTAAAAGTGGCACCAGGTATGCAGCACCTCACCTAAGGGATCCTTCGTCCCATGAGTGCCCAGATAGCTTGCGCCAGCAAACTGTTGGTCCACAGATAGAATCAGAGCCGAGGCCCATATCTTGCCCTGTTATAACCTGGCTTCCATGCAGCCACATGTTTCAGCAGGACAGTGGTCAAGTTGATTTTATTTTCCCTTTCCCTGTCCCAGGGCATCTTGAGGCAAATATTATAACTCCCAGTTACATTTGTTCTTAATTTGTGGACTTCTGCATTTTCTTTTCAAAATAAAAAGTTAAAGCCCAGGAGATGGCTATTGTTTATGTTGGCAAGTCAAGTGACTTCGTTCCAATTACTGTAACATGACTGCTGAAACTTCATCTTCATCCACAGCCTGCCGAGCTGGCCTGCCTATGATAGCATGGTGAATTGGCCAGACTTGCTAAATGATCAGTCCATTATAGGGAGCAATATTCCGAAGCTAAGGAGAGGCCGAGGAACCCGCCACCTCGGAATAGAGACGCAACTGAGTTCAGACGATGAGCCCCTCTCCCTCGGCTTCGATCAAGTCAGGAACAAATGCTTCTCCGCTTCAGGTAAACTTTCATACTGTTACAAAGTTTTGTGAGTGGGGAATCAGGGGCTCCTTGAAGCAGTAAAAGAAAGAACTTGCATTTCTGTAGCGCCTTTCACAACCTCAGGACGTCCCAAAGCGCTTTACAGTCAATAAAGTACTTTTGGTCACTGCTGTAATGGTGGAAATACGCAGCCAATTTGCGCACAGCAAGCTCCCGCAAACAGCAATGCGATAATGACCAGATAATCTGTTTTAACTCTTACATGCTGACAGAAATCAAAGGGTTTGCCACACAATGGTTTCCAAATATCTAGACAGGCTAACACACTGCTTGTTATTTAGCAACTTCGGTTTAGCACATTAAGCGCCTTTCTTCTAGGTCCTTTTTAAAAAAAAAACTTGCTTTTAAAATAAAGGCCCAGAAATCCTGGTTGGCTGCTTCCCATGGGTGATCGAGGGAAAAAGTTAGAAAAGGTGCGCACCTACCTGTTCCTGCTGCGCTCACGCGACTTCCCGGTCCTGAGGTCTCCACTGACTGTGTCGCAGCACGTGCACGTCAGGACGTGCGCAGGGCTGGAGCTGCAGTCACATGGCTCTGGGCAACCAATCCAGGTAAAATATGTTCTCATTCATAATAATGGGAACTTCATAAGTTGGAGTTCCCATTATTATGAATGAGAACCACCCCCCACCCCCAGACACTCAAAACTCAAATAAAAAAATTGAAAAAAATACACCTCATATTTTTATTAATTTAAATTAAAGTTATTTATGCATTATAAAAAAAAATGTTTCCCGATTTTCTAAAGTTTTTATTATTATGGTTTAAAATAAACTTACCGTTAGTGGAGAGGGTTTTTAACAACATTTGTTTTTTAAATTTTATTTTATAATTTTGTGTATTTTAAAACTCTTACGGCTGTAAAAATTGGCTATGCGCCTGCTTTTATCAGGTGCAAGAGTTTTCAGGACAGCTGCTGCGAAAGATATGGGTAAAGGTGGGTGGGATGGCTTGACCCATCCACCTCCACGGAGGTGTGTGGGGGACCTGACCCATCCACCTCCATGGCACGAACCTGGTATTGCAGTACTTCCAGGAACGGTGCAGTGGCTCTAGGCCTTTTGGCTAAGAGCATTGGCGCAGAGTGATCCTTGACTGGTGCAGGGTGACCTCTGGCGTTTGTGACTTGACAAAGAATTGGAAACGATTGGCTACGAATTTATTTAAAAAAAAAAAAAAACCGCAATCTTGCCCATGCGAATGTCCTGGATGTGAAGATACGGAGGATCTGTCAAGCTGGAGCCTGATAGATCGGAAAAGCCGGTTTTCAGCGCATGCGCATTGTGCGTACACACTCCGTACGGACTCGGGAGGCAGGAATTTCTGGGCCAAAAAAATAGCATTTCAAAAAACTCTTTTTCCAACTCCTTTCTGTGGGAAAATGGTAAAAGAAAATCCAGAGATGTCACGAGAGTTGATTGTGTGATCTGGCGCTCCGACTGAGGAGCCCGCAACCAGGGTTCTTCCATTAAAATGGCTGGACAGGCTGCGTGCCCACGATTTCCTGAGCGGCTTTTCCTGCAATACCGCTCCTCGCTGGGAACACCCAACCATGGAATCACTCCAATGATTCCTTGATTTTGTTGGGGAGGATAATTACTTTATGTTTTACCATTAATTATTGAATATTAGCTACTAAGCACCCCTCTAATATGGCGTGGAAGGCTTCAATCGTCTTTCCCCATCAATTGTGAATTAGTCCTCTTATTCTGAGCGTGTAACACAATCAAAATGTTTTATCCTATCTACTTAGTCTTTTTGCAAATACAAAGCATTACGAGTTTTTGAAAGGCCAAAATATCACGGCCTACAAACCAGAAGCAGATGCTGTAGTAGCTTGCCCATTTCTGCTGATACAGTTGTAAATAATTTGCATGTTAAATCTTCACCAACTGCACTTTGTTACAATGTTTCCATCAGATGAACACCTGATACAAAGAATTAGCTTTGACGGGAACAACGAGGTGTCCACTTCGTACGATAGTGGAAGAGTCTCGCTCGATGACGAGAGTCACTTAATATCTAACCTGTGAGTATGTTCTGAAAATCTGTCCCTACTTCACTGCAGCATCAAGTACAGATTGAACCTCCCTTATCTGGAACCCTCAGGACCTGACCTGTTCAAGATGAGGGATTTTGCCGGACGAGGGGTGGTCATGTTAAATTGGACGGTACAGGTACTGAGCAAGAGGATATAGGGGTTGGCTGGCTTGGGGCTGGGAGTGCGGCAGAGAGATCGTGAGGGGGTGGGGGTGGTGGATCGCGGGGTCAAGCCAGCAATTGCGGGAGTCGGCAGCGAGGAAGGACTTCAATTTGTTCATGTCGGAGTTCTGAACATGCGCCACCCGGTGGCCGGCGATGGTTCCGGACAAGGGGTGGTGCTGGATAAGGGAGTTCTGGATAAGAGAGGTTCAACCTGTACTAGTTTATCGTTGACAATGGCTTAAGGATGTATTGTCGACAGGAACGTCTGGTTTGCCAACCAGAAATGAGTGTACGCAAACAAAATGACCATTATTATCCAAAATGCTAGTAGACTGCAAGTGCACCAGAAGCTTTTCATTTGAGTTGATGCTGTGCTGTGCAATATTAGCAACAAACATTAATATAAAGTTACCTTGTCAACTAATTTAACATAGGCATTAAATTATTTTAAATGGGTTAGTGTCTTTGTTTAAAAAAAAGTATTTGCCTCTTAATATCACATATTTCAACCCAATTAACATTTTTAACTCTTTGGATTTTATATGGAACATGAATCACGCTTTTGACAAAATGTTTCTTCTGTGACACTTAATTCGCCACATTGTGCCCACCACTCAGTCACCACCAGTACTTCCTTATAATGTTAATATTCTGAGCTCAGAATACTCTCTCCAGCCACAACTAGTGTTTGGAAAGTCCAGGGGATGGAACTTGCTGCCCGACATAAAACTGGCATTGAAATCGATGGGAATTAATTCGGGCGGTTTCTATAATGGGCCGCCGTTCTGTAATGCCAGCCTTATACCCGGGTGGCAAGTTGAAAATCCAAGGTTTGTAATTGCAATACCAGCCAGATGTCAAGCAGACTTGTTATGAAAAGGCCGTATGTTCACCATTACTGAATTCTTGCACCAACGCTAAGCGTTGCCGAGATATGTCATCAGTCTGGATTTGTTTCTCCCTTTCCCCCTTACATTTTCCTCTCCTTCAGAACGGAGATAATCGATGGGAGCGAACAGCCGCGAGCAGAAACAGCCATCCTGAACAAGACTGGTGATAATGGTCAAGTCATCAGACCTTCCCTAGGTATTGCAAGATCGGCTACTACCAGAAGAATAGGTAAATCGTTCAACTCCACCCTACACCCCGAATAAACAGGCCGTCTGATTTTTAAAAAACTGAATTTAGGTCAACGAGCTTATCATTGTGCTATTAGTCATCTCCCCTAACTGTTCTATTACTGCTCGCATCCTACATGAAAGGCTTTGGACAACTATTACACGAAAGTCATTGCATGCTATTGAAGGTGTCCTACAGTTATTGCACTTAGAACCTTTCCAACTATCAGAGAAAAGTACCAGCCTATTCATCTGGACTAGACTTGAGTTCACAAGGGGAGAATTTCCACCGGGTTCTCCTAACCTGCTGCTGTAACTCCAGAGCAAGATCGGCAGATTTCCCCCATCGCCCGTCCCCGAGAAATGGCGTATAAGTTTTGCACCATTTCTCTAGAGCTTCCATCGATCTACCGTCAACATTAATTTGGGAGATTGGGGAATTGCTGCAGAAATTCCAGGCATACATCCCTAAGTTGAATGGATAATGTGCTAAACTAGTGTCAGCTATGGCTGAGTGGTAGCACTCTCGCCTCCGAGTCAAAAAGTTGTAGGTTCAAAGCCTGTGCCTCAGTCTGGTGGACCATACACTCCTCCATCTCTCAAAGTGAAGATCATTTGATGACGTGATTATATTCCAATAAGCCAGAATACAGAACGAGATTTCTCTGTTTGAGCGCTGGGCTCTGCCAGATTTATCTAGATATTGAACACATTCTGGTTCACAGGACAAGTGAGGTCTGTTAATGAAATGACTGATTACACTGAGCCAAAGGAAATAACTTGCACAAAAATGTAAAGGGGTGAGACCAGAACTAGGGGCCATAAATATAAGAGAGTCACTAATAAATCCAATTGAGAAATCAGGAGAAATTTCTTTACCCAGTGAGTGGTTAGAATGTGGAACTCACTACCCCAGGGAGTAGTTGAGGCGAATAGCATAGAGGCATTTAAGGAAAAGTTGGATAAACACATGAGGGAGAAAGCAATCGAAGGATATGTTGATGGGGATGGATAAAGTGGGGTGGGAGGAGACCTTTGTGGAGCTTAAACACCGGCATGAACTCATTTGGCCTGTTTCTGTGCTGTAAATACTATGTAGTTGTAACAACCACAATAATGATTTTTCATTTTGTGCAGAACTATGAGTCTGTTGTGTCCCTATTATTGTGAGAGAACTACTGATCCAGGTTGGATTCCACTAACATTATTTTATATCCTTGTATTTCAACAGCTTTCACTGACCCGCCACAACAGTGTCTCTTCCCATTCTGGTGCAGTTATACCGCCCATGCCCTCTGTTTCCTCCTCTTCTCTGGCTGCATCAGCATGTCAATATGGATTGGCGTTAACTTCACCTCCAGGGTCGCCCTCATGTGGCTCATCTCAGGAATCTTCAGCGTCTTCTCTTCATTCTTCCTCCTGGAACCTCTGAAGGCAGGTTCTATCACAAGAAGGTGTCATAGTTTATGTCTGGGCCTTGCTAGGTTCCCTCAGGAATGTCGCTAGTCATGTGTCGCTGGGGCCGGTAATACCCTCGGAATCACCGCCGTAGCTTCGCCAGAAGTGTGTCGGAAACTTAGTTGCAGGGTGTAAATGAGCATTCCGTCACACTCCCAGCTATGTTGTGGCGCTGGAGTGTGAGCCACTCTCAGGAAATTCCTGGCCTCTGAATCTTTGCATCGAAGTGTCATACGGTATACCGAAAGATCACAAAATATCAAGGCTTCATCTACAACTCTCGTGATCTTACGGGATGTTGATGGGAAAACAAAGCTGGACATTTATTTTAGTTCTGCCTACGTACAAGAACAATTTAACCAGGCGTCAGAGATGTCTATAATTGCTCATCTGATGACTAAACAATGTTGTATTGCATGAAGATGTTTAATTCAACAATTTGCATTATATAGCGTAGTAAAACATCCCAAGGAGCTGCATGGGTGCGTTATTAAACAAAATTTGATACCGAGCCACATTGCAGCGAGTTGTTGTGATCTGGATTGCACTGCCTGGAAGGTTGGTGGGTACAGATTCAAAACTAGCTTCAAAAGGGAATTGGATAAATACTTGAAGGAAAAGAGCGGGGGAGTGGGACTAATTGGGTAGCTCGTTCAAAGAGCCGGCACAGGCACGATGGGTTGAATGGCCTCCTTCTGTGCTGTCTCATTCCATGATTCTATAATTAGCTGAGCGTGGGAGCCCTTCCCAACGCAGGGGCATTGAGATAACTGGAACGTCACATGGCAGCTTGACAGCTAACTGCATGTGGATTAAAAGTCAAACCGGTGGCTTCCTAGGCTGCAGCACTCGTTGAATAATCACTCATTCCTGTAACCATTCTCGTAAATCTCTTGTGAACCCTCACCAAAGCCTCCACGTCCTTCCTAAAGTGTGGTGCCCAGAAGTGGGACACAGTATTCCAGCTGGGTCGAACTAGTGTTTGATACGGGTTTAGCAATCACTTCCTGGATTTTGTAGTCTGTGCTTCTATTTATAAAGCCAAGATTCCTATATGCTTTGTTAACCTGTCCTGCCACCCTCAAAGATTTGTGCACAAGCACTCCTCAGGTCTCTCTGTTCCTGCATGCCAAAAAATGAGGACGTGTGACCCCCAGTTCCTCTCCATGGCTAGATACATGATTCCAGCATCCAGAGGGTGAAAGATTAGAGATTACAATTTTCTCATGCAAAAACTTGGTTATTCATGAAAACGTGATCCCAATGTACAGGGACTGACCTGAAGGCAATTGTCATGTATTGGTCAACGCTGGCTCCTGAGAGGGTCAGGAAATTCTCTCGTCCTAATTCCCATCGGAAGTCAGCGTAGTAAGTTCCGGAATGCATCTCGTTGTAATAGACCATTCAGCGCGTGACGTTTCAACGCCACTCCTTTGGTCATGAGGGCGCCAATCTCACCTGGACATGACCTCTCACCCCTGCACTCCTTCAACAGGCCATTAGACTGAAGCCATTCAATGCTTACCATGTGAGGGGGACCCACCAGGGGAGCTCAGGCAGTAGTTTCTTTGCAATGTCATATTTTCTTTTTCTGATGTGGTAACATCACAAAGAAGCCCTCGGAACGTAAAACACGACACAACTGAAACTAGTTCAGCTTGGATCAAATCTAAACATCTGTGGATAGAGTAGATTAGCAGCGACCCAGACCCCGAGGCCTTCCACACAGCGGACAGCTTATCGGAACATTTCGGGCGCATTGCCCATAACTTTGCACCTATGGAAGTTAATGGTGGGTTAAGGCCTGGGGATTTTCTAATAAGTTGTCTGTTGCCTGCAAGGAACTGCCATAGGTTTGGACCTCAGCAAGCTCTGCCTATCATCTGATCTTAAACATATCCCCTTGTATCAGAACACTGAAAGTTTAGGCGCTACTGCTATATTTAAACACTCATTACCTTTAATAAGGATGTTCCACTATAAATGACGGTGCCCTTTCTGATCATTTACTTGCAATGTAGGTTCTGACTGAAGCACTTTACTTTGCGGTGGTTGCTAAGCGCGTCCATCCAGATGAAGATGACAATTTAGTGGAGAAGCCACGAGTCGAACAGATCTCAGAAAAAATTGGGAAAGTGCGACCTCCTCAAGGATATGGCCTTCTGCAAGCCAAGGAAGAGGCCAAGAAAGTTCAGATACTTCACAGGATGCTCAAGGTATAACTCAACCCTAAATAGGGAACTTCCATCAATTGAGCTTCAACCAATAATAAAATAGGGAATTCAGGAGCAACCTCTTTAGCCGGAGAGTGATTCGAATGTGGAACCCACTACCACATGGAGTAGTTGAGGTGAATAGCATAGATGCATTTAACGGAAAGCTAGATAAGTACATGAGGGAGAAAGGAATAGAAGGATTATGCAGATAGGGTTAGATGAAGTGGGGTGGAAGGAGGCTTGTGTGGAAAGAAAAAAGACTTGCATTTATATAGCACTTTGCACGACCACCGGACATCTTAAAGTGCTTTACAGCCAATTAAGTACTTTTGGAGTGTAGTCACTGTTGTAATCTAGGAAACACAGCAGCCAATGTGTGCACAGCAAGCTCCCACAAACAGCAATGTGATAATGACCAGATAACCTGTTTTTGTTATATTGGTTGAGAGATAAATATTGGCCGGGACATTGAGGATAACTCCCCTGCTCTTCTTCGAAATACTGCTATGGGATCTTTTGCATCCACTTGAGAAGGCAGATGGGGCCTCGGTCTCATCTGAAAGACGCACCTCCGACAAAGCAGCACTCCCTGCAGCACTGCAGTGTCAGCCTAGATTTATGTACTCAAGTCCCTGGAGTGGGACTTGAACCCACAACCTTCTGACTCAGAGACAAGTGTGCTACCCACTGAGCCACAGCTGACACTTACGCTAGAGCACAAACATGGACATAGATCAGATGGGCCTAATGGCCTGTTTCTATGCTGCAGGCTATATGCAATTCTATGTCAAAAGCCCCTGTCCTCCAAACTTTCAGCGGGTCAGATAATTACCAAAACACTACAAGTGCATTAAACCACTTTTAATAAAAAACTGGGAATAATGAAAGGCATTGTAAGTCAGCCAACATCTGAAAGAGCAAATTAAAGGCGACTTCTGATGAAATGCCTCACTTGAACCATGAGTCTATATTTCTTTCACATGTTGACTGACTGGTTGCGTATTTTCAGCGCGTTCTGTTTTGGTTTGAGGTTCCAGCAATTGAGCTTTTGTAAAAAAATTTGCAATCTCTGACTTATGAGCCTTATATAATTGAGAGGAAAATGAAATATTCTTCACTTAAGCTATCGCTGAGATTAAAAATGTATTTTTCCTGAGGCAAGAACCAAGAATTGCATATTACTCGATCTTGGACGCAACTACTGAAATTTCCAGCGGTAGCCAAAACAAATATTGAGGAAAAAAAATGGTAGAGTAGATTTTTTCACAGTGAATCATGGCTTAGGTTAGTTTTTTTCCAGTTCATAGGCCAGCTGTTAATGGCAGCTGATCCATCAGTGTCAAAGCAACAGAGCTATCAAAGTACATTGCTAGTCTCGACTCCCAGTGTTCCTGGGTGCTTGACTGTCGGTGTGACACTGAGATTAATTTAATCTCCTGCCTGTTTATAATACATTTATATTACGCAGCTATCGAATGACTCCCTGTGAAATGTGGTTTTTATTTCTGCCTCGATAATTGTTCAGGAGTCGACATCAGTCTCACAAGTCGTAAAAATAAATTCACGGACAGCATTACACAGTGTATTTTTTTCTGGTATTTGTCATTTTCTTTAAGGTTTAAGAAATTCAAATTAACCATCCAATGCAGTAATTGCACACTTGATCCAAATTCTAATCCTCCCAACCCCTGTGTAGATTTCTAGAGAGCATTTTCTGCTGAAAAAATATTGAATTTTTACAGTAAAATGGTGCACCCTAGTTATTTCAAATGCTTTTTAAAAAACTGATAGATATGCAATCTAAAACAAATTTTAGGAAAAATAAGTGACAATCATGTTTATCTACATTCAACAGACCAACCAGGCCATCACTTTCACAATTGTTACCTCAACAGTCACATCAGAACTCCTCCCCCTCCCTCACTTCTCTGTTGTAACTTTCCTCCCCCTCCCTCACTTCCTGCTATAACATTTCTCCCCTCTCCCTCACTTCCTGCTGTCACTATCCTCCTTCCCCTCACTTCCTGCTGTAACTTTCCTCCCCCTCCATCACTTCCTGCTGTCATTATCCTCTCTTCTCCTCGCTTCCTGCTGTAACTTCCCCCCCCCAATCTATCACTTCCTGCTGTCACTATCCTCTCTTGCTCTCACTTTCTGCTGTAACTTCCCTCCCCTTCCATCACTTCCTGCTGTCACTATCCTCTCTTCCCCTCACTTCCTGCTGTAACTCCCTCCCCTCCATCACTTCCTGCTGTCATTATCCTCTCTTCCCCTCACTTCCTGCTGTAACTTCCCTCCCCCTCCATCACTTCCTGCTGTCACTATCCTCTCTTCCCCTCACTTCCAGCTGTCACTATCCTCCTCTCTCCCATACTCCCTGCTGTAACTATCCTCCCTCCTCCCTCCCACACTCTCTGCTGTAACTATCTTCCCTCCTTTCTCAGTTTCTCCCCCTGTCCTGTCCTAGCACGAGCATTTACCCCTAATATAGTACTAACATAACAGGGGAAAAAAATAATTCTCATCATTATTAGCTGGCCACTTCCTTCTACATAAGCGAGAGAACTATTTAGGTGCATAAGTATTAATCCGTGCTGTGAGCTATAGTTTCAGTCTTTCCTGCATGAAATTAGCATGTTATGCCTGGCATACAAGCGAAATGCTCAAGCATTCTACAAATGGTTTCTCACAAACAAAAGTGGGCAATTTTGCAGGATTCCTGCTTTGAGAACAAAAACCCTTGGCTGGCTCACCTTATTGGTTTTGCAGAGGCAGGGGGAGAGGGAATGTACGGTACAATGTTGCCAATCCTGCACAAACCTTACCTATCCTTAAGAGGCAAATACAGATCTAGAATTTGGATGCAACTATATTAATTTTCCATCTAGGTATAAAAAGAATTATGAACTTCCAAAAGTAAAAAAAATGCTAAAAATATACAGTATAAACACGGATTTTTTTTAAGGAACATTGAATCAGCTTTTCCTGTTTTAAAGGTTCAATTTTAATGCCGTTTGGGCGATTGCTGTCACAGCAGATCTGTTGAGTTGCACATGAGCCAGGCCTTGTCCTGTTGTTGCTTTGAGCTCTCTTGTGTCCAGGTGTCCTTTGTTATCAGTGTTGTGCTAATATTAAATGGAGCTGACTGGAATTGTCATCCCTTGTGTTTCAGAACTTCATTATTTATATGTTGTTTCTGCTGGTGGTCCTCTTGATTAATTACGGAGACTCATTTAGAGACGCCCAGAGCAGACTCTTGCATAATTCAATTAGACAAGGCCTGGTAGGGGTCAGGAAAGGTGTAGAATTCCAGAAAATCAAAAGGTAAGAACTCTAATGGAATTTAACCTAGAAATCTATTGTTTAAAACTTCACATTCGGCATATACCTCCTGCTTGCTCACTACGTATTGTCATGTTTTTGTCACACTTTTTAGGACATGTTTCCCCATTAAAGGGACTTGCATTTATATAGCGCCTTTCACAGCCTCAGGATGTCTCAAAGTGCTTTACAGCCAATGAAGTACTTTTAAAGTGCAGTCGCTGTCTTAATGTGTGAAACGCAGCAGCAAGATCCCACAAACAGCAATGTCATAATGACCTGATAATTTTTTTAGTGATGTTGGTTGAGCGATACATACTGGCAAGGACACTGGAGAGAACTCCTCTCTTTTTCTAAATAGTGCCGTAGGTATAAATTATTAAGAATAGGAAACAACCAATATTCCCTCTTATTTTTTGGATGTGTGCAGCCTCTTTTTAAAGGGACACGCGGTCATGCTGGTGATTTCCCACATGGCAGTGGGATCTCAGCCAGGCCACCAGTTGGAGCTGCTGAACCTTGGCCAAGCACTGGTTGAGGGACCTCTCTACATCTGTTAGCAGCCGGTTACAGAGAAAGTCAATCATATCAGCGCCGTATCTTCGCCAGAGGGACGAAGCGACCAGCCAGAAGGAACGAATGGCTGATTGGCTGAAACCAGAGATGGGCCACGCCTCGAGCGCCAGGATGGTGCATGATGGGAATTGAGAGATGTCAGGCGTGGAACGAGTACACAAAACTACTTTTCTCCCAGAGCGACAGCAGCAGCGTTTGGGAGATCAATCGCCCGTCCCTGGAGATTCCCAGGCACTCCGGGGAGGGTTAGCAACCTTAAATTACTACAAGGGCAAAGAAAGATGAACCTGTATTATTTCCATTAATTCCTTTAACACACTTAAAAAAAAATGAGCTTGATTGCGCAGGTGATCCACTCCACAGGTTATCGCCCAGGCAACGAGGTTGAAAATGTCCTGTACATATTTAATTTATTGTGTATTTGTGTTTAAGCTGGCAGATAGTGTTACTGTGTACACATGCAGCTCAGCTAAGTAGCATTTAGCCAAAGCGGCATTTACAGTCAATAACAGGTGGAGATGAGTGATTGATACAGATTAAGGCTATTCTTCTATCATGATACACTATCATAACTTTAAAGTCGCAAAACACTCACAGTGTAGTGTAGTGAAGAATAGATAAAAAAAGATCGGACTTTTTGTGTGTGTCAGATTTTAAAGTATGCCTCTTTTATTACAACGAGTTACATATTGACAGATTTATATTGCTAAATATCCTGAAGCTAAATTTAAGAAGTTTAGAAATCCACAGAACATTTTGCTTTCTTCCTCTGTGTGAATCACTCTTAATAATGAGATGTTTAACTATGGCCTTAGCCCACACTTAGTCATGTTGCCCTCTGTGGTACTGAAAGGCAGCTCTTCGGGCCGTTCTTTAGGTTGCTCTTCATGTTTAATGTTTTGTTTAATCCTTTCTGTTCAAGTCCATTTAAGTCCATGCTCTCTTTCAGATCAGGAGAGCTTTGGAAATGGATGGCAGAGGTACTGTTACCGTATCTCTATAACAATAGAAGCAGGACTCTGTTGGGATGTCCACGACTACGCCAAGTTCGTTCAAAAATAAATCATGGTAAATGAGTTTGCATTTATGTAGCGCCTTTCACACCACAGCATTTTATAGTCAATTAAATACTTTTTGAAATGTAGTAATGTAGGAAATATCTGTAATGTAGGAAACTCAGCAGCCAATTTGCACACAGAATGATCCCACAAACAGCAATGAGATAATGACCAGATAATCTATTTTAGTGATGTTGGTTGAGAGATAAATATTGGCCAGGATATTGCAGAGAGCTCCTCTGCTCTTCTTCAAAATAGTGCCGTGGGATATTTTGCATCCACCTGAGAGAGCAGATGAGGCCTCGGTTTAACTTCTCATCTATAAGACAGCACCTCTGACAGTCCAACCCTCATCATCATCATCATAGGCAGTCTCTCGAAATCAAGGAAGACTTGCTTCCACTCCAAAATTGAGTTCTCAGGTGACTGAACAGTCCAATACGGGAATTACAGTCTCTGTCACAGGTGGGACAGAGAGTCGTTGGAGGAAAGAGTGAGTGGGGAGTCTGGTTTGCCGCACGCTCCTTCCGCTGCCTGTGCTTGTTTTCTGCATGCTCTCGGCGACGAGACTCGAGGTGCTCAGTGCCCTCCCGGATGCTCTTCCTCCACTTAGGGCGGTCTTTGGCCAGGGTCTCCCAGGTGTTGGTGGGGATGCTGCATTTTATCAAAGAGGCTTTGAGGGTGTCCTTGAAACATTTCCTCTGTCCATCTGGGGCTCGCTTGCCATGTAGGAGTTCCAAGTAGAGCGTTTGCTTTGGGAGTTTTGTGTCCAGCATGCGGACAAACTGGGAGCACTGCACTGCGAGTGTCAGTCTGGATTATGTACTCAAATCTCTGGAATGGGCCTTGAACCCATGCCCCACTCATTCCGAGGCTAGCGAGCTACCCACTGAGCCATGGCAAATACCAATGGCACAATGAGCCTTTTATAGCTTTATACTGTGTTTAGGGTTCCAGTGTGGAATGATAAAGAAAAACAACTGTATAGTTGATTTCAACTTTAAATTCAGAAGCTCACCCCATCTTACAAACTCTATCTTGCAGACTGACCAGTTTGGATGTAACTGCTTTCTGCTTAATTAAAATATTGGTACTTAATAGAACATCTTTAAAGGCCCAAGATATAACATTACAGAAACAGTCATCTTAATACAGTTTTTCAAATCTCAGACCACTTTCTATTTGGTTTAAACTCTTTACAATTGGAGTGATTAATTGGCCTGAGGTTGTATAGGACACAAATGTTTCTAATTCCCATGAAACATTCTCAGCTGACCGCACTTTCTTTCCTGTTTCATGCATACCTTCCACCAGTTCAATGTCTTCAGCAACTTTCTCGATCCCCGGTAACTAGTCTGCATGACCATGTGCTTCAAGATACCAGCGATTATGAGCCTGGTTGGAAGAGTCCAGTAACAAATCGGAGTAATACATGGACATACACATCACCTGATCTACCCGGGTAAGGAACATGTTCTGGAATACTGACATGAGGGATGTGCTCTGGGTATACCTTGTATTGACGTACTGAGGGGCAAGAGTGGAGGCACTGCTCCCGGGCTAAGGAAACACCTGCCCCCATTTTTTCGGACTGCAGCTGTTGGTAATGATTCTGCCATTCCCATTTACACTTCCTCTAGACCCATCTTTTGTTTCTTTACTTGACCCATTTCCATTTCCTTTTGCCTTACACCATCATCCCCTTTGTCATTTAATCTCTCCTGCCTTCCACCCTAGCACAGACCTTCCCTTTTATCGTTTTCTCCCCCCTCCTGTCTTTTCCCCGCCTCTATACTTGCTTCAGACCTGTCACATCTCTTAACTTTTTACGGTTCTGATGAAAGGTCATCGGCCTGAAACGTTAACTCTGTTTCTCTCTCCACAGATACTGTCTGACCTGCTGAGTATTTCCAGCATTTTCTGATTTTATTAGATTTCCAGCAGTTGCAGTATTTTGCTTTTGTAAGGAAATGAAAAGTCAGCCTGGGTTCTTTCCCTGATCATTATCCAGTGAGCCCCGCCGTGCTGGCTGGCCGGTTTGACTGTGTGGGTGTTAGGTGAGAACGGAATCAGTCTCAGCTCTGACTTCCTTCCACACACACCCCCCCCAGTGCCTCGTGAGGAAACAGGCTATTGAAGCCCATTAAACATGGCCACTTGGGCCTAGACCCAGAGGTCCGGGTTTCCCATACAGCCATTCCCCAGCCTTCAGGACAGGAAGGGAAGAAACCAGAAAGAAAAATGGTTTAATATTGCTTGCAAAAGCATATGTTTTAAAAAAAAAAATTCATTCCTGGGGTGTGGGCGATGCTGACAAGGCCAGCATTTATTGCCCATCCCTAATTGCCCTTGAGAAGGTAGTGGTGAGCTGCCTTCTTGCATCGCTGCAGTCCTTGTGGGGAAGGTACGCCCAACAGTGCTGTTCGGAAGGTAGTCCCAGGATTTTGATCCAGCGACGATGAAGGAATTACATATTTCCAAGTCAGGCTGGTGTGTAACTTGGAGGGGAACTTGCAGCTAATGGTGTTCCCATGTCCCTCCTGCCCTTGTCCTTCTAGGTGGTAGAGGTCGCAGGTTTGGGAGGTGCTGCTGAAGAAACCTTGGGGAGTTGCTGCAGTGCATCTTGTAGATGGTACACACTGCAGCTGCAGCCATGGTGTGCCGGTGGTGGCGGGAGTGAATGTTTAAGGTAGTGGATGGGGTGCCAATCAAGCGGTTAAATATTAAACGAGACATATCAGTGATACAATGTTCCCCTATGTACAATCCAAATGAAGAGTCTTATAGTACTCTGAGATATTACACATTCAGAGAGCCAAAGCTGGAACTACCTAAACTTTTACTCAAAAATTAATAGCTCTGTTTATTGCAGTTCTGGGGAATATTGAAATGAATTTGGAGCATTGATTAGTGAGCTCATATTCATTGATAGAATATTATCATAATCATGCACCCATACCATTTCTTCTTTGGTTTATCTCAATACAAAGTACATAGTATTCACAGCACAGAAACAGGCCATTTGGCCCAGCAGTTCTAATGCTGGTGTTTATGCTCCACACGAGCCTCCTCCCACCCCACCTCGCCCAACCCTATTAGCGGAACCATCTATTCCTTTCTTTCTCATGTACTTCTCTAGATTCCCCTTAAATGCATCAGTACTATTCGCCTCAACTACTCCATGTGATAGCAAGTTCCACATTCTCACCACTCTCTGGGTAAAGAGATTTTTCCTGATTTCCGTTTGGATTTATTCGGGACTATCTTGCAGGTTAAAGCCCATGGGATCCCGGGCAAAGTGGCAAGTTTGATCCAAAATTGGCTTGGAGGGTGAAAGCAAAGGGTACTGATTGATGGATGTTTTTATGACTGGAAAGATGTTTCCCGTGGGGTTCTGCAGGGCTCAGTACTGGGTCCCTTGCTTTTTGTGGTATATATCAATGATTTAGATTTGAATATAGGGAGTATGATTAAGAAGTTTGCAGACGACACCAAAAACAGCTGTGTGGTTGATAATAAAGAGGAAAGTCATGGGCTGCAGGAAGATATCAATCTACTGATCAGGTGGGCAGAACAGTGGCAAATGGAATGTAATTCAGAGAAGTGCGAGGTGATGCACTTTGCGAGGACTAATAAGGAAAGGGTATACACATTAAGCGGTAGGCTACTTAATAGTGTAGATGAACAAAGGGACCTTGGAGTGCTTGTCCACAGATCCCTGAAAGTAGCAGACCAGGTGGATAAGGTGGTTAAGAAGGCATACGGAATGCTTGCCTTTATTGGCTGAGGCATAGAATATAAGCAGGGAAGTTATGCTTAAATTGTATAATACTTTGGTTAGGCCACAGCTGGAGTACTGCGTGCAATTTTGATCACTATTATAGGAAGGACGTGATTGCACTAGAGAGGGTGCAGAGGAGATTTACTAGGCTGCTTGGAATGGAGAATCTTAGTTATGAGGACAGATTGGATAGGCTGGGTTTGTTCTCATTGGAACAGAGGAGGTTGAGAGGAGACCTCATCGAGGTGTATAAAATATTGAGGGGCCTGGACATAGTGAATAGTAAGGGCCTATTTCCATTGGTGGAGGGGTCAATTACGAGGGGACATAGTTTTAAGATGGTTGGTGGAAGGTTTAGAGGGGATTTGAGGAGGAGGGGGGGCTTTACGCAGAGGGTTGTGGGGATCTGGAACTCGCTGCCTGGAAGAGTGGTGGATGCAGAAACCCTCACCACTTTTAAGAGATGGTTGGATGGGCACTTAAAGTTTAGTAACCTGCAGGGTTACGGACCTAGAGTTGGTAATTGGGATTAGACTGGATGACCGTTTGTTGGACGGAGCAGATATAATGGTAAGTACTGCAGGGAATCGAATATGGCCGGGGTGATCGCCTGGACTAGTTTCGATCGCCTGGATGGGTCGGAGAGGAATTTTCCCAGATTTTTTCTCCCTAAATTGGCTTGGGTTTTATCTGGTTTTTGCCTCTCCCAGATCATCACATGGCTCCGGTAGGGGTGTCGCAGTTGTGTGAGGTGGACTGGTTGCTCTTTGCCTTTCCATCATTGTTCATAGGTTTATATGTAACCTTCAGGGCTGCTGACCAAGGGCCGTGCGGCTCTTTGTCGGCCGGCGTGGACACGATGGGTCGAATTGGCCTCCTTCTGCGCTGTAAATTTCTATGTTTCTATCTTATACTTATGTCCTCTAGTTTTGGACTCTCCCATAAGTGGAAACATCTTGTCTATGACTAACGTAACAATCCCCTTCAGAATTTTAAAGATCTCTATTCGGTCTTTATGAAATTGTATTTTTTGCAAGACAATTCCAATCAGAAATTCATGAGTAAAAGCAGAGAGTGTAGCAGTAAACAAAACAGATCAAGAGATATTAAATTCGAATCCTAGACAATGCTGAATTAGCTCAGCTGAGCAGTTGGAAACAATTTGGATTCTACAAATCGGCTTTAGCATCCTTGCTCTGGGACAACCCCGATTTCTACCCCCCCCCACCCACCCTCCTGAGTGTTATCCAGTAACACCTGCTGGAAAGCGCAAAGGTATGGACGCCATGGCGCTCAAATAGCCTGCTTGCATTAATTGCGTAGACTCGCACGTGAAGAACGGCTGTCTGGATCAGTTGTTGAAGGAGCCAGATCCCCAAGCAGATTCAGAACAGAAGGGATGTAGATTGGGGAGCGGGACGAGGGGGTTGGGGGCAGGGAGGGGGGTGAGATGATTTGCTTTGTATGTTTATTGGGGGTCGAGGCTGTCAACAAATATGGATTTAAATGCTAGCGAAGTAAAGTGTTTTTGTGTGTATTACAACTTCTTGGTCCTTTTTGTCTTCCTAGGGTGTGGTACTGGGGCCAGAATGCTGTGTGTGACAGTGGCGGATATGTACAGAAACTTGGCAGGACTGTGGAACAGAGTAATTACACACTGTGGAATTTACAGGAAAGCAATTGGCTTGATCGAAAGTGAGCTTCATTTTACTGAGAGTGTTACCAAGAAATAAAACAGGATTTCGAACGTTTGGCAGTTCAGATACATCAAGATTCAAACACACTTTTTTGTACTATACTGCGGGTTAAGTTAGTTCAAAATCAGAATCACTTTATGCAAAAGATTAAGCACTGAATGTAGTCGCAATTCTGCAGATCTGACTGCTGTTAGCAACACTGAGAATTAAATTGTCTTTCCGTGTTCATTAAAGAAAGAACTTGCATTTATATAGCATGTTATGTCCCCAGGATATCTCGAAGTACCTCACAACCAATTATTTACTTTTGAGCTGCATTGACTGTTCTTTAAATAATTCTGCAGAGCAAGGCCCCACAAACATGATGAGATTGTCTGATTTTGGTGATGATGGTTTGCCAAGACATCAAGGGGCCGAAATTGCCCCTTTCTATTACACCCGTGGCGGGTCGGTACGGAAATATGACAGCGAGGGGCCGCCATTTTAGAAATTGCTCTTCCTCAGTTTTGGAGCGGTGTAGGGGACTGCTCTGCTCGTTTTCACTCCATGGCGTGCACGTGCCGACCCCTTACTGTTGGGCGGTCACCCCTTCCAGAAATTGCCTTGCGGGAAATTAACCCTTTCAAAAATTGCCCCGCGGGAGCGGCGCGGTCGGTGTCACTGACGGCTTTTGCTGTCGGTACTCTCTCTGTGGCTTGGTCCTTAAAGGGGAGGTGGCGCTGCTGGCGACATCATAGTTTTTTTTAATCGATCGACTGCCAAGTCAGGCCAATAATTATGGCTGCGGGTTCGGCGAGGCTGCCAACAGGCAGTCTGGCACCCCTCTTGGCCCAGTGTTTGACACTGAAGTGGCTGCAGAGTTCACAGTTGCCCTCCCCTTTAACTGATGGGGAGGGACCTCGTGACACGACAGTGTGATGATGTCATCAGCGCGTCAGCCACTCTGACCCACCCCGACTTTCGTCCCGCTAGTGGCAGCTACTCTGAACCGATCTCACTTCTGCCCTGGTGATGAGGCCACTTCCGTCCCGCTCAAAAAAAAAGCATTAAGTGCTGAATTTCTCCGGTTTGGCCGCCCCGTGCATTGGGGCAGACGGGACACTTCAAGAACGGTAGGTAATTTTGGACCCCAGGAGAACACCTCTGCTCTTCTTCGAATAGTGCCATGTGATCATCTACATCCACCTGAACCAGTAGATGGGGGCCTTAGTTTAATGTCTTATCCAAAAGAAAGCACTTCCAACAAAGCAGCACTCTTGCAGTACTGCTGTGATATTGTGTTCAAGTCTTGGACTGGGGCTTGTGCTCACTTGCTTCTGATTCAGTGGCAAGAAGTTCCATAACTAAACGAAACGATAATTTATAGTTGCTTCTCATCTTACATTATATAAATGGATTTTGTGGTGTATTAAAATTCATATGTCTCACACATTCCATTGAAAATTGCAGTGTAAACATTTCCGATGAAGACCATGCTACAATGTCCACACTTACCTGTTGCATTTCCTTGTAATGCCAGTATGTAGTGGTCTAATAGGAGCTCGAGTGTTTATAACTATTAAAGAGACGATGAGATTAAATATTGACTGGGACACTGGGAGATATTCCCCTGCTCCTCTTCAATTAATGTCATGAGAACTTTTACATCCACCTGAGAGGGAAGATGGGGCCTCATTTTAACATCTCATCTGATAGACAGTGGATCTCTCCCCCAATACTGCACTGAAATGTTGTCCTAGATTACGTGGTCAGGTTCCTGGAGTGGGACTTGAACCCGCGACATTTGCACTCAGAGATGAGAGTGCTACCCACTGAGCCATGGCTGACACCTTGATTGATCTCAATCCCTGACCTGTGATAAATTAGCTGATCTCAGCCCAGGGAACTGTTAGGAGTGGGATAGTCAGCTTAGCACCCTAGAGCTCGGTTGGAAAGCAATTCAGCCAAAGTTCCTGATCACTAGTGAGTGGCCCTGCTGGAAAGTACGTGTAGTTGTCGGGTGAGAACAAGGTTGGACTTGGCTATGACACCTCACATATCTTGTTGAAGATTACTGTCTAGGCTCACTTAAGCAGAACCTGGGTAAGCTACCAAAAGGAAGCCAGCATATATCGAACCTTACCCTGCAAGAGTCAATGCCATCAAGAGAAAATTGAATGGATTCAAAATTGCTATTACTTTTCACAAGGACATTGCATTTCATAATGAAAATAAAAAGCTAGATGTAAAGGCATACTACGTGTATAGTTAAAAAAGATAACTTGTAATTTTGTGTTGCTAGGACCAGGGTCATCTTTGTTGAGTTTACCCAGTATTGCTCCAACGTGGACTTGTACAGTGTAGTCACCCTTCTCGTTGAGTTCCCTATCTCGGGGGGAACATTCACCACCATTGATGTCAAACCATTCTCACTGCTGCGACTGAGTACTGGAGTGGATTTTCTGCTCGTCATGATGGTAAGTCTATCTCGCCTGCAAGAGCCACACGACTGGCATTAAGTATCCCGTTGTAATTATTCCTGCAGACACGGAGTAAGTAAGCAGGTAGGTGAAACTCAACGCTGAGGCTGGAAAGGTAGGTGAGACGTTAAACCATGCATTAAGCAAGTGCTGCGGACACTAGGACAAGAGATACCAGCGGTGCTTTGCCTCCAGTCCACCTGACAAGGCAGTTTTCTAAGCCTCTGGAGTTGTGTACACAATCCTGTGAGAGTGTCTCTTGGCCCGCTTGCTGTCGGAGGCACGTCTATAGTATAAATAAGCTATTAGGCTGCTACAGTTCTGGTACAAAAGCATAGAGTGCGGTAGGTAGCCTTAATGCAGTCACTCTTGTAGGAATTTGGAGTTGTAAACATTTGAATCCCCTCTGTCACTGCTACTTCTTTAGAGTGCCTTGTAGCCAACACTGAAATATTCTCCACTGGATGAAATATGTTCTGAAAGCCTGTTTATCTTGAAAGTGTGAAAAAAAAATGAAGTTCACATTTAGGCTGTAAGGCATAACCTTAAAATTAGTGCTAGGCTGCTCACGAGTGATGTCTGTTATTTTTTTGGCTACCGCACCAACCAAAGAAACATTTCACCCTTTGCTTCCTTGCAGGTTTTCCTCATGTTCTTCGTTCTTTATTTCACAATTACCGAATCACTCTTAATCAGTCACGAAGGCAAAACCTACTTTCTTCAGTTCTGGAACTACCTGCAGTGGTCCGTCATTATTCTCAGTATCTCCTGCGTGGTTGTGCATCTGAAACGTGCTAGAATTGGCGACAGGCAGTGGGCGATGTACCGTGCCAACCCAGACCACTTCACCAACTTTTACCAGATGGCGTACCTTAGCTATGTATTCACCAATGTGGCTGCCGTCCTCCTTTTTCTGCTGACGGTTAAGGTATGATCCCGAGAAACGTTAGCCTTAAACTAATGTTCATTCATGAAAATTGCATATCTGTACACCACTTTTAGCATCATATCTAACTCACTAGTACAACGTAATGTGGCCCCCTTTTTGGTTAATGTACCTAGGTAGTACAACGTAATGTGGCCCCCTTTTTGGTTAATGTACCTAGGCCAAATGTGACCTACAACACATTGGGATGCTGAGAGTCACAGTATTCTCTCTCTAAACACCAGATCAAATAGAAAGGAGAGAGGCTCATCTTACATCATCCATCCAAGGAAACAACATAGTCCCATCTACCTACCCACCCCCCACACCTTTTGCCATGCCATCACATTATTTAAATGCACCATGAATGAATCCAAAATTTATCACAATCCTACCTTGAAGCATATTTTAAGTATCACCCAGCACAAAAGGAGGCCATTTAGCCCAGCGTACCTGTGCCAACTCCTTGGTAGAGCTATCCATTTAGTCCCATTCCCCTGCTTGTTCTGCATAGGCTGTATTTTTTTCCCCTCCAAGTATTTATCCAATATCCTTTTGAATGTTACTATTGAATGTGCTTCCACCAGCCTTTCAGGCAGTGCATTCCAGATCACAAATTTTGATCACTTTGTGTGAAAAGCTCTTCCAAAACCTTCCTTCCACCAGATTTAGTCCACATCCCACTATTCCAGTGTCTTGGCTTGACAGTGCTCTGGATTCATCTTATCTAAACCATTTAAAATCTTCTAAACTTCTATAATGTCTTCTCTTGGTCACTCTCTTACAAGGCTAATGGTCCCCAGATTCTCCAGTCATTTCTCATCCTATAACAAAATTTTGGAAATGGTATTGAGTGAGAACAGATTGCAGACTAATAATGTTGTGGAGGGGGATGAAGAAATTTATTGGAAATATTACAGAATTTTTCTAAGTGAAATTAAGTCAATTTTAGCAAAATCCTTTTGCATGACATATAAAGCGCTGGTTAGACCCCATTTAGAGAACTGCATTCAGTTTTGGGCACCGCACCTCGGGAAGGATATATTGGTTTTGGAGGGGATGCAGCACTGATTGATGCCAGGGCTAAAAGAGTAAAATTATGAGGAGAGGTTGCATAGTGCCTAGGCTTGTAGTCCCTTGAGAAGATTAAGAGGTGATCTAATTGGAGTGTTTAAGATGATTAAATGATTCGATAGAGTAGATAGAAAGTATTTCATTTGGTGGGGAAGTCCAGAACAAGGGGGTATAAATGTAAAATTAGAGCTAGGCCGTTCAGGGGTGATATCGGGAAGCACTTCTTAACACAAGCAGTGGAAATCTGGAATCTCCCCAAAGAGCTGTTGAGGCTGGGGCGGGTGGCAATTGAAAAATTTCAAAACTGAGACCGATAGATTTTTGTTAAGCAAGGATATTACGGTGGGTAGATGGAGTTAGGATACAGATCAGTCATGACCTAATTAAATGCTGGAACAAGCTCGAGGGGTTGAATGGCCTGCTCCTGTTCCTATGTTCTTATCTCTGCCCCAGTCAGGAACTGGTCCAGCTCTCTTTTGAAACAATTGTCTACAGTTTGAAAAGATAAAATCAGATTATTAATTAAGATTCTTTTTCTCTGGTGGGGGTGAAATTAGGCTGCCCGACAATTGCGGTTTATCAGAAAGTGGTCCATCTTTGGAAAGACCTTGTATAATTCTGCAAAGGAACTGATGGTGGTTGGCGTTACATCAGCTGGCCTTGTTCTTGCCTTCACACAGATTGGTTATTTGGTAAGTTACTGGCCACTATTGGCGCCCGAGCCTTTAGTAGTCTAGGCCCTAAATGCTGGAATTTCCTCCCTAAACCTCTCCACCTCTTGATCCCCCTTTAAGACGCTCTTTAAAACCAAGCAATGTCCCCTCTCAATTTTATTTGGGCCTTGCAGCCCCTTTAATGGGCTGCACAGGCCATTCAAAATTCCACGCATGCGCGATTCTTCGATTTAAAATCGACTCACCGGCAGCACGGGGCATTCAAAGCCTTGCGCGGCTGCACAGCTTAAAGGAAATATTAATTGTCCCAATATCTCCTCGCATGGCTCGGTGTCAAATTATGATGGATAACGCTCCTATGAAGCGCCTTGGGATGGTTTACTATGTTGAAGGCGCTATATACATGCAAGTTGTTGTTGTTGTTGCCCCGATGAACAAACAAAAACTCCATTTGGCCAGCGCAACCCACATAGGTAATGCATTCAGGGTCAAAGAGCTAGTCTACGTCTGAATGATAATATCAGTGATGTAATGAAAAGCCACGGGATCTTTTACATCTATCCAAGGGGGCAGACAGGGCCTCGGGTTTAATATCTTGTGCTTGAGATGGTACGCCCGACAGTGCAGCGCTCCCTCAGTGTTCCATTGGAGTCTCAGTCTAGTAAGGACCAACTGTTAATTAATTTGTAGAAGATATCAAGAACAGGCAGAATGATTTCTGAATATTTGATTTTACATTTCAGCTTTTTTCTGCTAACCTCGATAGCTTCAAGACATTCGGAAGCAGCATTCTCTCCTTGTTTGCTGTGATTCAAAGAGGGATCCGCTTCAAGCAGTGCCTCTGCGAGTACCCAAGCTGCTGCTGCGTCTACTTCATCAGCTATATTGTCATTGAGATATGGATTATACTGCGGCTCTTCGCTGCCGTACTCATTCAGAATTATCGGGCAATGAAGCTGGAGATGCACAGGCCTGCAGTTGAAACACAAGAGTATGAGCTAGTGGAATTATTCGTCAGAAGACTGAAGATGTGGATTGGTATAAGCAAAGCGAAAGAAGTAGGTGTACGGTGTTTTAATACACGGGCAAATCTTGAGCTGGTAAACCAAGTCAGCGTTGTGAAGCATCTAACCTTGTTGGGGCACTGCTGCTACCTGCAAGGTGCCTTTGGCAAAAGCTTTCCCCCGTGCCTTAGTAGGATCGGCAACTCTGGTTGAACGTATTCCTGGAAGTTTCATCAAATGACCTGCCGCTGCGAACTTGTCCCTCCTGCACACTCCTGCCATTAGTCGTGCAACATGTCAATCATCACGGCGCACCGCCTTCCCCAGCCAGTCGGGAAGCGAACAAACTCTTTGTTATCCGTTTGGATGCTTCTTGACTGTAAAACAGCCTCTTTTCCCAACCTCCAATATTTTTATTAAACAAAAGTGTTCAAAAGAAAATTAAATAAAACATTTTTTTTTAAAAAACGCCCCAATGATTTTTCTCCCATTGTCCTGGAGACAAATCTTGAATTCCTGAAGACGCCAGGGGAATCCTGGAGGGTTGACCACCCCCACGCCTTAGTGGGTAAAGGCATCAGTCCATGTAGCGCCAACTCATATTGAACAGCAAGTACTAGGTTTGAGCACCTCTCTGTGCTCAGCTGATCATGGCCAAGGCAGTGGAGTCACTACAATTGGCCTCGGAGCCCTGGAGTTTGGGGGTGGGGCGGGGAGGGAAAAGAAATGAGTCAGGGTTCCCTCACCTGACTGCTCTCCGGTGCCCCCTGCTGGAAAGAGCGAATGGGTGAAGGTCGGGTTTGATGCCCTCTGTGTTCGAAATGCCCATGACACACGCACACGCTTGCAGAATGGCCACCTGGGCATGGTATTGCAGGGCAAGTGGCGCATGTGAAACAACGTCTTGGGAGGAATCGGTCTTTAGCAGAGGAGAGGAGGGGGAAGAGGGAACAAGGGACGCCATCCACCAACACAGACAATGACTGTACTCACTGGCATGCTTGCTCCCAAACTAGGCTGCTTTCTGGCATCTCAAAAGGCAGCTGCGGAACTACTAATCGCTTTTTAATAAACACACAAATCTATACAACACAATGATACGTGGGATTTCCATACTCATACGTAAATGTAAATTTCCCAGGGAATATATTCTGCTCTCCCCACCCATCAGGTCAGTGTACAACTGCTGCCAATGTCAATGTGTGGCCAGCTGGTGGGAGGTACCCAGGAGCAGCCTCCCGTCACCTATGCACACTGCTGTTCCAAAGGACTTGGTGGAGCTCAGCAAATCACCATCTGGAGCACAGCCGAATCCAGGTGGGTTTTTTTTCCCCCCCCGCCTACTTATTTTATTTTAACCTTATTTCGAGCCGGGAGAGTTGTTCCCTTGATCTCAACTTCTCCTTCATGAGCGCACCTTGGTCAGTTGCCGAAGTATGGAAACGCAACAGGGCAGGCTGCTGATGGACCACTGAGTTCACCCTCAGCCGTTAAGGGTTAAACTACAGATTGGAAATGTCAAGTTCTCAGTGTGATTCAGTCATTGTGTTGCCGCCGATTTAAGCAGAGAGATATTTAACACTTTTGTATGACTTTCCTCGGGCAGCTATCTTAATGTAAAAATAACTCAACTTTGGTTTATTTTTAAACCCATAACTGAGAAATTTCATCATCATCATAGGCAGTCCCTCGAAACGAGGATGACTTGCTTCCACGCCAAAAAAAGGATGAGTTCACAAGTGTTTCGAATGAATAACCCGAACTACATCCTCATGGGTGGAAGATGCCTGCGTGGATTTTTTTTTAACGTGTGGTGGCCGTTGAACACCAGCCACCACACGGTCCTTTCCTGACAGGTATAAACTTCTCAGTTAAGATTGAACAAGCTGGGGCTCTTTTCTCCATAAGAGAGAAGGCTAAGGGGTGACCTGATATGAGGTATTTAAGATTATGAAGGGGTTTGATAGGGTACATAGAAATGTTTCCAGCTGTGGAGGGAGACCAGAACTGGGGTATCATAATTATAAGATGGTCACTAATAAATCCAATAGGGAATTCAAGAGCAAAATATTTACCTAGAGAGAGTGTTTAGAATGTGGAACCCATGACCACAAGGAGTAGTTGAAGCGAATAGCATAGATGCAGTTAAGGAGAAGCTAGATAAACACATGAGGGAGAAAGCAATAGAATATGTTAATAGGGTTAGATGATAAGGGGTGGGTGAAGGCTCATGTGGAACATAAACAATGGCACAAACCAGTTTCTGTGCTGTAGATTCTATGTAAAAGAGTTAACCTCATACAAATTGTGTACAGTTTTGGTTTCTTTACCTAAGGAAGGATATACTTGCAATGAAGATGCACCAGACTGATTCCTGGGATGGGAGGATTGTCCTTTGAGGAGAGATTGAGCCGACTAGGCCTATACTCTCAAATTTAGAAGAATGAGAGGCGATCTCATTGAAACATACAAAATTCTTACAAGTCTTGACAGGGTAAACATGCAGGGAGGATGTTTCTCCTGGCTGGGGAATCTAGAACCAGGGGTCACAGTCTCAGATATAAGGGGTCGGCCATTTAGGACTGAGATGAGGAGAAACTTCTTCACTCAGAGGGTGGTGAATCTTTGGAATTCCCTACCCCAGAGGGCTGTGGATGCTCAGTCGTTGAGTATATTCAAGACAGAGATCGATAGATTTTTGAATATCAAGGGATATGGGGACAGTGCAGGAAAGTGGAGTCGGGGTCGAAGATCAGCATTTGACCAGGTGGCACATAAAAGATTACTGCACAAGATAAAAGTTCACGGGGTTGGGGGTACTATATTAGCATGGAGAGGATTGGCTAACTAACAGAACAGAGTGTCGGGATAAATGGTTCATTCTCGGGTTGGCAATCAGTAACTAGTGCGGAGCCGCAGGGACCAGTGCTGGGATCCCAACTATTTACAATCTATATTAACGACTTGGATGAAGGGACCGAGTGTAATGTAGCCAAGTTTGCTGATGATACAAAGATTGGAGGAAAAGCAGTGTGTGAGGAGGACACAAAAAACCTGAAAAAGGACATAGACCGGCTAAGTGAGTGGGCAAAAATTTGGCAGATGGAGTATAATGTTGGAAAGTGTGAGGTTATGCACTTTGGCAGAAAAATCGAAGAGTAAGTTATTATTTAAATGTAGAAAAATTGCAAAGTGCTGCAGTACAGCAGGACCTGGGGGTCTTGGTGCATGAAACACAAAAGGTTAGTATGCAGGTACAGCAAGTGATCAGGAAGGCCAATGGAGTCTTCGCCTTTATTGCAAAGGGGATGGAGTATAAAAGCAGGTAAGTCTTGCTACAGTTATACAGGGTATTGGTGAGGCCACACCTCTAATACTGTGTACAGTTTTGGTTTTCATATTTAAGAAAGGATATACTTGCTTTGGAGGCAGTTCAGAAAAGGTTCACTAGGTTGATTCCGGAGATGAGGGGGTTGACTTATGAGGGGAGGTTGGGCCTCTACTTATTGGAATTCAGAAGAAAGAGAGGTGATCTTATCGAAACATAAGATTATGAGGGGGGTGACAAGTTGGATGCAGAGAGGATGTTTCCACTGAACGGTAAGACTAGAACTAGGGGGCATAATCTTAGAATAAGGGACCGCTCATTTCAAATTGAGATGAGGAGGAATTTCTTCTGAGGGTTGTAAATCTGTGGAATTTACTGCCTCAGACAGCTGTGGAAGCTGGGTCATTAAATAAATTTAAGACAGAGATAGACAGTTTCTTAACCGCTAAGAGAATAAAGGGTTATGGGGAGGGGGCAGGGAAGTGGACCTGAGTCCATGATCAGATGAGCCATGATCGTATTAAATGGCGGAGCAGGCTCAAGGGACCGAATGGTCTACTCCTGCTCCTAATTCTTAAATGTGTTGTCTGATAAAATTGGCAACAATAATTCTTGGGCTACCGTCACGATACATTTATGGCTTTGGACTGGAATTCTGAAGCTGGAGAAACAGAAAATGCTAGAAATGTGCAGTAGCTCCATCAGGGTCTGGGTGAGAAAAGGCAGATTAATAGTTTGTGTATCAGTCATCTTGCCTTTTATCTCTCCAGATACTGCTGTGTATTTCCAGGAGGCTGTCTCCCATGGCAACGACAAGAAAAGTCACTTCAAATAGCAGTTCATTGCATGAAGCGCTTTGAAATGATTTAATATTAAATACCCTATATAAATGAAAATATTTTATTACAATGTAATTCGCTGAGTTGACCAATGGTTGTGTGTCTGATATACTGTCCCATTAGTGATCTAGGTACTTTCTTGCGCACTGCTAATTTAATTATGTATAGATGTGTTTCTCTGTTTGTAATCTTTAGATCCAAATATATTGAAATTAGATACTTTTTCATTTGCTGTGCCTTTTGCCACAACAGCACCACCCGCAAACAAGACCCATGAACTGCAGCTGTTTTGCTGAGACTGACAGCAATTAGCATAGAATCATGGAATGATATAGCACAGGAGGCCCTTCGGCCCATCGTGCCTGTGCCAGGATAATTAAGATGCTCATAGCTCAGCATTTTATGCATTAAAGACATTTATATCGCACCTTTCACAACCTCAGAACGTCCCCAGGTGCTTTACAGCCAATGGAGTACTTTTGAAGTGTAGCCACTGTTGTAATGCAGAAAACACAGCAGCCAATTTGCACACAGCAAGGTCCCATAACCAGCAATGCATACACCGTTGTAAGTGCGGTGAATGGCCCCGCAAGTTCTAGGATTGCCCATGCGATGCACGTGTGAAAACCAGGAACTTGCGATCTGTCAATGGTCGCCTCGACAGATCCACCGCATCCGCTGTAAATTCACTTTCGCTGGCGCAGAGTCAGACTATTTGCCTAACTACTGCCCTGTGAATATCCACCAAACCCTTACGCCTGGTAAAGCAGACAAAAGGCCTTTTACCAGCATAAGGGTTCAAATAAATATCAAAATAAAATGTTTGCAATGATTTTAAACAATTACATTTAAAATTAGTTTATGAATTTTGCCCCATTTTTAAAAATTACAATTTTATTTTAAATGTTTAATTAAAGGGTATATTAATTAATTTTAAACCTATGATTATTTATTTTTTTATTTCAGTTGGTGAAATTTTGCTAGGAACTTGAGCCTACGACTCTCTTACTCAGACGAGAATGTTGCCAACGGCCGAGACCTATTAGGCTATAATGCGAGATTGAGGATTTTCTTTACTTTCCTTTGATATGTAACCAGTTAAGGTTTTTTTATTTATTTTTACAGTTCCGCCATAAAGTTAAATTTGAAGGAATGGTTTCCTTACCTTCCCGGTCTTCTAGAGATTCTAAGTCGACCTGTCTCCACACAGCCAGCACCATCTCCGACATCTCCTCATCTTCCACTTCCAGCGTTTCCATCCCAATGGACACTTTCCCTCTCGTCAGCCCAAACAAAATGGCGCAAATCGAGACGAATGTCCACCGCCTACTCCCGTTGTTCGAAACCCTGCTCGAACAGTTTGATAGGGTCAACAAGGTGACAGAGGACGTCTATCAGATTGAGTGCAAACTGAGAAACGTCCAGGACAGAATGCAACACAAGATGATTAACAAAAAGGCTGAAGAGCTATTTGCAGTTTATAGCCGCCGGATCAGAGTCCGCAGGAGACCGGGTGATGATTTCAATTCACCGCTACGGCCATCAAGGGACAATGCAAGGACAAATAACACAAGTGGCACTAAGGATGGGCAGCAGCTTGGAAGCCTCACATTAGGCGAAGACCGTACAGTGCAAGTCCTTAGAGGGAAGGGACCTCAGCCGCCTCGAAGAAAGTCCAAAATTCCAGACAAGGAGTGGCAGCACATAGCCAAGGATAACCAAATGCACCCAAGCACCGAATCATAGGCATTAGAACCATACAGCACCAAAGGAGGCCATTCAGCCCATCGTGCCTGTGCTGCCTCTCAGAGAGCTACAATTGGTCCCTCTCCCCTGCTCTTTCCCATAGTCCTGCAAATTGACTAGTTTGCTTACTAAAGCATGAGAGAATTCAACAAATGACATTGACATCTTAAAAAAAAAATTATAGCCAAACAACCACGCTGCACTGGCCCAACAAGCTTGGCCGTTAAAGGTGGTTTGGTTCCTCCAGAAGAATATTTCTAGATTGAGGCTGAGAACTTTGCAATTTGACTCAAGGACAAAAATAATAAGTGGGTACTTCCCACCACAGAATAACGGTCAACGTTATCGAGGAACATTGCAGGTGGCACCTCGTGGCAAGTTATTCCAGACATATCGGAGCAGGCCTTAAAAAGGACGGACATTAAAGAAAATGGTTTACTTTCTATGTTTTATCAAGCACTTTAATTTGAGGACTGCTCAGAAGGAGAGATTGTACAAATTTGCTTTTGTAGCCACGCACCGAAAGGCGCACTTATTTAAAAGAATAATGCTGTTTTAATCATTTAATTTTGAATTGCCATCAGTTGATCATTGAAAAGAAAATGTCAAGAGCACAACTAATTTTACAAGACAGTATTTTTGCTTAAGTTACACTAGAATATTTCTGCTACAGAATGTAAAACAGGCAATTTTATGTTAATTTTATCTGCAAATAGAATTTGTTTTGCTAAAATAACATTGTCCCAGCACTGCAACTAGGAAAGCAACTGTAAAGTATTATAAAATACTCATAAATCAAAAACATATTTACATACTCCTGTTATACCCATAGCTGAAACTAGTAGCCATGAAAATATTATCTTACTAGTAGTCATATTATAAGTATGCTGGATAGTGAAAAAAGTTAAATAAATGCCACTACACAAACGATAAGGCCCCTAAAAACAGAACATAGCTAGTCACCCTGGAGGTATTGTTGCAGAAAACAGTGTGTGATGTGTGAATTAACAAACCAATAGAATTATATAATGGATCCTGCACTTAAGAAGTTAGTGTAGAAATTACTTTTACAAGATGCTTCTGTTGGCACAACATTGCTGTTTGAAACAGATTAATGCCTCATTAACAGAAGTGGACATAAAACGTGCCATGAATGTGCTAACCATATCAGTCACCTCAGTGCTCACTGTGGGGAAGTACGAGATTGAATTTGGAGTTAAGATACAGATCAGCCATGATCTAATTGAATGGCAGAACAGGCTTGAGGGGCTGAATGGCCTCCTTATTGTTCAATGAGCTCACCATCAGATAAGTTTTGTACAGATCTACAAAATCATAGTGTGTGTCTTTGCCCCTAATCTCTCACCCAGGTGTACCTCACCATGAAATGTGATGTCCCATAAAGGGACACATCATTACTACCTTAATTAGGAATGTCAGTTGGGACAATGGTAAACTTTAAGCCCCTTTGCTTTCCTGTCAGTTTGTCTTTTTAAAAAGCACTCAGGTTGAAACAGTGCAGCTGACACTAAAAGGTTGACTGGAAAGAGAAATTGAGGCCAACAACACAAGATTCTCTTTTCAGTCGCACACGTTTGTTCATTTCCCTCACACATGTCGTGCACTAACAGCTCGGTCTTCCCAATATTGCCAGAAATGGGAGTTAAAAAAAAAGTATTTACTTAAAAAGAAAAGGAACACTCAAGGTAGTCATTGTACATTTTTTTTTAAAACAAAGGGATAATGATGAGTTACAACAATTACAGAAGCAATGGGTGTGGAAAGTTAGTCATATGATTGACTAGTCAAACAGGCAGAGACGGAAATCAGTTGTGCACTCAGCACTTAGAACCAAGAGGTTTTTCAGACATGCAGGATATTCTTTGAAGTACACTTAAACCTAGGTCAAAAGAGCTTAAACTATTAAAAGGTTATGATTTAGATTATAAAAAATACAAACACAATGTGCTCAAGTGCCAAATGCTGATTAAAGGGGATCTAATTCAAGTGTTGAAGCCACCCCCTTTGATTACATTACTCATTTAATTATTTGAATGTTTCAAAGATGTCGTGTAATGGCGATATTAGATCTCCTTGCTGGTCAGGATATTTTGCTGCTGAAAGTTATGGGTAGATGATGTATGTGAGGGCTTCAGAGTATCAGGTGGTTATTTCAACACAAATCAGGAGCCTTACGCACGGAGCGTTTGTTGCGACGTAGTTCAGTCAGTTCTCTCTGAAAAATTGTTGAGGCAGATGTCATTGAGCATAGGGCTTTGTGACCCGAGGAATGAGGAACACGCACAGCAATAGCAAACAGAAGAAGAAATTTAATGAATAGATGGATTGCTCCACTAGTGTAAATGCCCTTGCAGGACTTGGGACGACCATGGACTCAACTGAAATGCTGGCACCTGAGGATGGCACCATGCTTTGGGTGGGAACTATGTGCCATCTTTGTACTTGGTCAACATTCTGTTGTAAAGGATTCTTTAATCAGCATCCAAGGCATAGCCAATATTTGAAGATACATGACATACACTAGCTCAAGGCCCCACCATTGGAACTCCAATTCTCACTAAGTTGCTTTAGAAAGTTGCCTTTGACTCGAGGACCAGTTTGATCATCCATTCCATCCCACCATCAGTAGACAGTGTTAATGCAGAATTAAACCAAATGTGTAAATACTTGTAATCTTTATGCCAGAAACATTTCTGATGCACTGAAGGACAATGTCAAATAAAGTTTTGACTGATCAAATGAGTTCACGACTGGTGCAACAGGATTAAGCATTCTGCACTGTTACTATATACATCTTGCAATATGAAAATGAAAAGTGTTAAAGCTTTATCTTTTCAGATTTGTTACACCTATCTTTGGTGCAGGATTCTTCTTTTCACTATCTTCTACATAATAGGCTCACCAGCAAAGTTGAAGCCCATGGAATAAAAGGGACAGTGGCAGCATGGATACAAAATTGGCTAAGTGACAGGAAACAGAAGTGGTGAACTTTTGTTTTTCAAAATGGAGGAAGGCATACAGTGGTGTTCCCCAAGGGACAGTACTAGGTCTGCTGCTTTTTTTGAGATATACAGTGAGGAGGACAAGACTTCTAGACAGACAGGCTGGTGAAATCGGCAGACATGTAGCAGATGAAATTTAACACAGAAAAGTGCAAAGTGATGCATTCTGGTAGGAAGGATGAGGAGAGGCAATATAAACTAAAGGGTACAATCCTAAAGGGGGTGCATGAAGAGACACCTGGGGGTATATGTGCATAAATCATTGGAAGGTTGAGAAAGCAGTTAAAAAAGCATATAGGATCCTGGGCTTCATAAATAGAGGCAGGAGTTCAAAAAAGCAAGGAAGTTATGATGAACCTTTATAAAACACTAATTTGGCCTCAACTGGAGTATTGCATCCAATTCTGGGCATTGCACGTTAGGACGGATATGAAGGCCATAGCGAGGGTGCAGAAAAGATTTCCGAGAATGGTTCCATGGATGAAGGACTTCAGTTACTTGGATAACTGAGAGAAGCTGGGGTTGTTCTCCTTAGAGCAGATAAGGTTGCGAGGAGATTTGATAAGTGTTCAAAATAACGAGGGGCCGAGACAGAGGAGAGAGAGAAACTGTTCCCAATGACGGGAGGGTCGAGAACCAGAGGACACAGATTTAAGGTGACTGGCAAAGAACCAAAGACATGGGGAAAAAAAATTTACGCAGCAAGTGGTTAGGATCTGAACGGTGATGGAGGCAGACACAATCTTGGCTTTCAAAAGGGAATGGGATAAATACCTCAGAAAATAATTTGCAGGGCTTCAAAGGGCAGGGAGTGGGACTAGCTGAAGTGCTCTTAGAGAGCCGGCACAGGTTTGACAGGCCAAATGGCCTCCTGAGCTGTAAGCATGCTATGATTGTTCCATCCCCAACTTATCTTAAAGGAATACTCCTTTATTAGACCATTACATTTTTTATGCACAACTCAATGAGATCTCCCCATCCCACTCACTTAATCTTCTCTCTCGACTTGACTCAGCTTTTAGAATTTTTCCTCCATTCATTTGCTTTACACTTAGGATCAGTCTTGTTGGTCCTTTTTGCTTTGAGCAAATTGGCTGCTGCGTCATCTACATTTCAACAGTGACTACACCTTAAAAGTACATTGGCTGTGGACCACTTTGGGATGTCTTGAAAGTTGCTCAATTTAGAATGGGAAATCTCATACAGGTGGCACATGTGAGCAGAAATGGTGACAGCAAACAGTTTAACATTGAAAATCCAGAGAGTTTTAGCCACCTCTAAAATGGCATACATGACATGCCGATTTAGATTATGGATTAGCTACAGGTAGATTTTTGTGTTATATAAATTCCAAACTAAGTTGTGCATCTGTAAGTCGTCTGTGTTTTCTGATTACGTCGTGAAACGGCTTTCTTGGAAACAATGCACTGTACACCCAAAGCACTGGAAAATGTTCAGAACATCCCTGTTTCTATGAATATATAAATGAAGCTTCCACCTGTTTAAGGCAGGCACTCCCTTTCTGCAGATCCCAATCCCTCATCAGTTACCCGGAACACAAAGTAACAGTACATACAGTCTCAGACGCAAGAGACCAGCGACCCAGATTGGTGAAGGAATCAACACAAGCGCCATCAACTTTAGATTTTCTAGTGTGTTAACTGTAGACATCTTATAAAAAATAACTCTGGGGTATTGCCATAACTATCAATTCTAAAACAATAACCGTTACTAATGGAAAGGCAAGGTAGGAAAAATGAACCACCAGGTTGCAATTTGTAAGGAAACAGCCCACGGTAACTCAGGAAACGGTTTTCAAATGCAATTTATTTCACTTTTAGTGGAGTCTTAATTACATCATACAACACTTGACAACTGCATTCAAATCGTCTGGAGAATGACAATACTCAATTCTTTTACAAGGTAATTGCACAAAGGTTAGTTATTACCAGATCAGAATGGAACTGAATATCAGGTCTTCTTTCACCACTCCGGCCCCCCCACACCATTTATTTTCATTGTCCAACTCAAGTCCGCTTGGAAGTTTGCTCTGATCACCAAGTCCAGTTCAATACCCATGAGTGAGTGCCACTTAGTGACATTTGTGACCTCTTGAGGCTCCCTTCCAAAATCAGACCCATCATGTAACTTCAGAGAGATGCAAGTGGGACAATCCATAATTAACAGCAGCCTCTTCTCAATTATCTGCATCTTCAAATGGTCCGTCAAACAAGGACACTTTCTTTGGAGAGGTCAGTAGAAAGAAACATTTGTTTTTCTTTACAAGCAGTGCAGAGAAAATCCACCCCATCTCTCTCCCCTCACCCTCTTCCGCAAACCAAACACCATTTGGCTTTTGTCACAGTATGGTGTACATATTGCACACTATCGACAGGTTGTCTACATGTGGGGGACCACTTTAGACAAAGTCTGTGAAATCATCCACAGTGGACATTAACCTTTTCCTCTGGCCAGTTTCTGTACTGGCAGGTTGAGACGGCTGCTGCTGAGAGTGCTGTGGAACGTAATGGTGGTGAGGAAGATGTTGCTGTTGCTGCTGATGGTGGTGGTGATGGTGGTGGTGGTGATGGTGGAGAGTTTTACTCTGGCCGGTGGCATGCATCTGAATCAAGGAGATTCCAGCATTCTGACGATACTGCAGGTCTTCATACACCTAGTTAGAAAGAGAAAAAGTATATGTTTTGTCCAAGGGAGACGTTGGTGTAAGAAATGCTCAGTGGCTGCACCAGTGTTCGTGTTTAACCATTTGGGGTAGTGCCCACTCAATTAGACCCGTGCCCAACAGAAAGGCTTGCACCCATGAAGCAAGAAAGATACCGGTGTTAAAGAATTTGCAAAATAGAAAGAAGATATTAGGCCCAACTCATCTATGCCAGTGTTTATGCTCCACCTCCCACCCCTCTTCATCTAACCCTATCAGCATAATCTTCTATTCCTTTCTCCCCCACGTACTTAGCTCGCTTCCCCTTAAATACATCTATGCTGTTCACCTCAACTACTCCTTGTGGTAGCGAGTTCTGCATTGTAAACACACTCTGGGTAAAGAAGCTGCTCCTGCATTCTTTATTGGAGAATTTTATTTATATTTACATCAGTGACAAGAGATCGCCATAATTGTACCTTGGATCGAATCCGTTTGATCTGTCGCAGTCTAGCTAGCCACTTCGATGCATAGGCTTCTGAAGGAACTGCACTGTTGTGGTGAACGAGTGATGCCATCTGATGCAAGGAAGAAAACCACTGAAATTAGACGAATTAGCACCAATACTGCACATCAGACCAAGATTTTTGAAGTGTCAGTGTCTAAAGGTGATGACTGTACTGCAAGTGCTATGAAAATGTGCAACTCAGACTAGAGTTAAAATTGGAGACCTATTTTAAAATCTGAAACAAAAACATAAAAAATTGATTATTCCAGATGAAAACTGCAGGATGGCAGTTTGATGGGTATAACTGAAGAAAATCCCAGTGATAGGCTCGATTGGAAGAGTGATCCAAATTTCCAGGAATAATTAACATTTTGTCCGCACCAATGGATCACCCCCCACTCCTGTGCAGATACTGGCGATGTCATTAACAGGTCAAGTCCAACATTCCACTACCTGTTGCAGGTTACATAGGATAGACAGCACAGAAACAGGCCATTCAGCCCAACCAGCACAGGAAATGCCAACCGCATCAGTGCAACTTGAGAAAGATTGTTACAATTAGGAAGCTCAGGTTAAAGGTTTGATGCAGCTTGTGCTGCGTCAAGAATTTCAACACACTCTTTAAAGTAGGGGCAACAGAAGAGTCTGCAACAGAATAAGCTTCCCAACATTAGAAATTAACAATGACATGTCTGTCTCTAGCGGGCCCCGCCCCAGGGGTAGTTAATGACTGGCTAAGTCAGGTTAAGGAACAAGCACACAACGACTGGAGAGATAGAACCTGGCATCAAGTGGTGTGAAGAAACATAGTCTTGTCTAAGTGGTTGGCAGCGATAGTTACTTAATGTAAAAATTGTAAAGGCACGCGAGCATTTAATGACCAGGGATATTGTGGGTAATCTTCACTTTGCACATGGGCAGAAATCTGCCCATTGTGACTGAAGTCAATGGAAAGGAAAATCCGGCCGATCCATAAGCGAAAGTTAAAATCTACACCACTCCGTTCTGCATAACCGTTGCTAAACCCATGATGCTCTGCTCACAAAGAGCTGAATTAAACAGCATCCTTACTTACATTTGCATGTAAAGCCATTTGCCGCACTAATAGGGGAAGATTCTTGTCGGACACAATCCTAGCCACACTGGTGTCAACCAGCCCCTCCATATCTACAAAAGAGCAAAATAAACTTACATCATCTATTGAGAAATCATATCCAACCAAAAAAAAGCAATTTATTCCTGATTACATAGATACTGGTATTATAGAATTTACAGCACAGAAACAGGTCATTCGGCCCAATAGGTCTACTATTGGTGTTTATGCTCCACATGTGCTTCCTCCCACCCCTCCATCTCATCCCAAAATAACCTTCTTATTCCTTTCTCCCTCAAATATTTATCGAGCTTCCCCTTAAATGCAACTATGCTATTTGCCTCAACTACATTTAGTGAGTTGGTAAAGGTTACACAGATAGCGAATGGATGACCAACAGGAAGAGCAGTAGAAGGAAGGTACTGCAGAGGTCCCCTGCGGTCATCCCCCTCCAAAACAGATACACCACTTTGGATATTGTTGGGGGTGGATGACTCATCAGGGCAGGACAGCAGCAGCCAAGTCCATGGCACCATGGGTGGCTCTGCTGCACAGGAGGGCAGGAAGAAAAAAAAAAAAAAAAGAGTGGGAGAGCTATCGTGGTTGGGGATTCTATTGTAAGGGGAATAGATAGCGGCCGCAATCGAGACTCCAGGATGGTATGTTGCCTCCCTGGTGCAAGGGCAAGGATGTCTCCGAGCCGTTGCAGGACATTTTGAAGGGGCAAGGTGAACAGCCAGTTGTCGTGGTGCATATAGGTAAAAAACGGGATGAGGTCCTACAAGCTGAATTTAGGGAGCTAGGAATTAAATTAAAAAGTTGGACCTCAAAAGGTAGTAATGTCAGGATTGCTACAAATGCCATGTGCTAGTCAGAGTAGAAATAGCAGGATAGTTAAGATGAATATGTGGCTTGAGGAGTGGTGCAGAAGGGAGGGATTCAAATTCCTGGGACATTGGAACCAGTTCTGGGGGAGGTGGGACCAGTACAAACCGGACGGTCTGCACCTGGGCAGGACCAGAACCAATATCCTAGGGGGAGTGTTTGCTAGTGCTGTTGGGGAGGTGTTAAACGAATATGACAGGGGGATGGGAACCTCTGCAGGGAGACAGAGGGAAGTAGAATGGAGGCAGAAGCAAAAGATAGAAGGAAGAAAAGTAAAAGTGGAGGGCAGAGAAACCCAAGGCAAAAATCAAAAAGGGCCACATTGCAGAAAAATTCTAAAAGGGCAAAGTGTGTTAAAAAGACAAGCCTGAAGGCTCTGTGCCTCAATGCAAGGAGTATTCATAATAAGATGGACGAATTAACTGCAGAGGCAGCAATTAATGAATATGATATAATTGGCATCACAGAGACATGGTTCCAGGATGAGCAAGGCTGGTAACTCAACATCCAGGGGCATTCAACAAGGATAGACAGAAAGGAAAAGGAGGTGGGGTAGTGTTGCTGTTTAAAGAGGAAATTAACACAATAGTAAGGCAGGAGGACATTAGCGTGGATGTTGTGGAATCTGCATGGTGGAGCTGCGGAATACCAAAGGGCAGAAAATGTTAGTGGGAGTTGTGCACAGACCACCAAACAGTAGTAGTGAGGTTGGGGATGGCATCAAACAAGAAATTAGGGATGCATGCAATAAAGGTACAGCAGTCATCATGGGCGACTTTAATTTACATATAGATTGGGCTAACCAAACTGGTAGCAATACGGTGGAGAAGGATTTCCTGGAATGCATTAGGATGGTTTTCTAGACCAATATGTCGAGGAACCAACTAGAGGGCTGGCCATTCTAGACTAGGTGATGTGTAATGAGAAAGAACTAATTAGCAATCTTGTTGTGCGAGGCCCCTTGGGGAAGAGTGACCATAATATGGCAGAATTCTTTATTAAGATGGCGAGTGACAGTTAATTCAGAGACTAGGGTCCTGAACTTAAGGGAAAATTTTAAGCAACAGCAAAGAATGACTAAAAAAGCAATAAAGAAAGGGAAGATAGATTACGACGGTAAACTTGCGCAAAACATAAAAACAGATAGTAAAAGCTTTTGCAGATATATAAAACGGAAAAGAGTGACTAAAGTAAATGTTGGTCTCTTAGAAGATGAAAAGGGGGATTTAATAATGGGAAATGTGGAAATGGCTGAGACCTTAAATAATTATTTTGCTTCCGTCGTCACAGTGGAAGACACAAAAACCATGCCAAAATTTGCAGGCCACAGGAATGTGGGAAGGGAGGACCTTGAGACAATCACTATCACTAGGGGTGTAGTGCTGGACAGGCTAATGGGACTGAAGGTAGACAAGTCCCCTGGTCCTGATGAAATGCATCCCAGGGTATTAAAAGAGATGGCGGAAGTTGTAGCAGATGCATTCGTTCTAATCTACCAAAATTCTCTGGACTCTGGGGAGGTACCAGTGGATTGGAAAGCAGCTAATGTAACGCCTCTGTTTAAAAAAAAAGGGGGCAGGCAAAAGACAGGTAACTATAGGCCGGTTAGTTTAACATCTGTAGTGGGGAAAATGCTTGAAACTATCATTAAGGAAGAAATAGCGGGACATCTAGATAGGAATAGTGCAATCAAGCAGACGCAGCATGGATTCATGAAAGGGAAATCATGCTTAACTAACTTACTGGAATTCTTTGAGGATATAACGAGCATGGTGGATAGAGGTGTACCGATGGATGTGGTGTATTTAGATTTCCAAAAGGCATTCGATAAGGTGCCACACAAAAGGTTACTGCAGAAGATAAAGGTACGCGGAGTCGGAGGAAATGTATTAGCATGGATAGAGAATTGGCTGGCTAACAGAAAGCAGAGAGTCGGGATAAATGGGTCCTTTTCCGGTTGGAAATCAGTGGTTAGTGGTGTGCCACAGGGATCGGTGCTGGGACCACAACTGTTTACAATATACATAGATGACCTAGAAGAGGGGACAGAGTGTAGTGTAACAAAATTTGCAGATGACACTAAGATTAGTGGGAAAGCGGGTTGTGTAGAGGACTCAGAGGCTGCAAGGAGATTTGGATAGGTTAAGCGAATGGGCTAAGGTTTGGCAGATGGAATACAATGTCGGAAAGTGTGAGGTCATCCACCTTGGGAAAAAAAAAAGTAAAAGGGAATATTATTTGAATGGGGAGAAATTACAACATGCTGTGGTGCAGAGGGACCTGGGGGTCCTTGTGCATGAATCCCAAAAGGTTAGTTTGCAGGTGCAGCAGGTAATCAGGAAGATGAATGGAATGTTGGCCTTCATTGCGAGAGGGATGGAGTACAAAAGCAGGGAGGTCTTGCTGCAACTTTATAAGGTATTGGTAAGGCCGCACCTGGAGTACTGCGTGCAGTTTTGGTCACCTTACTTAAGGAAGGATATACTAGCTTTGGAAGGGGGTACAGAGACGATTCACTCGGCTGATTCCAGAAATGAGGGGGTTACCTTATGATGATAGATTGAGTAGACTGGGTCTTTACTCGTTGGAGTTCAGAAGGATGAGGGGTGATCTTATAGAAACATTTAAAATCATGAAAGGGATAGACAGGATAGAGGCAGAGAGGTTGTTTCCATTGGTAGGGGAGACTAGAACTAGGGGGCACAGCCTCAAAATACGGAGGAGCCAATTTAAAACCGAGTTGAGAAAGAATTTCTTCTCCCAGAGGGTTGTGAATCTGTGGAATTCTCTGCCCAAGGAAGCAGTTGAGGCTAGCTCATTGAATGTTTTCAAGTCAAAGATAGATAGATTTTAAACCAATGAGGGAATTTAGGGTTACGGGGAGAGGGCGGGTAAGTGGAGCCGAGTCCACGACCAGATCAGCCATGATCTTATTGAATGGCCGAGCAGGCTCGAGGGGCTAGATGGCCTACTCCTGTTCCTAATCCTTATGTTATGTTCTTACAAAAGGTAACTTCGATGGTATGAGATGTGAATTGGCTAGAATAGACTGGCAAATGATACTTAAAGGGGTGACAGTGGATAGGCAATGGCAAATATTTAAAGATCACATGGATGAACTTCAACAATTGTACACCCTTATCTGGAGTAAAAATAAAAAGGGGAAGGTGGCTCAACCGTGGCTAACAAGGGAAATTAAGGATAGTGTTAATTCCAAGGAAGAGGCATATAAATTGGCCAGAAAAAGCAGCAAACCTGAGGACTGGGAGAAATTTAGAATTCAGTAGAGGAGGACAAAGGGTTTAATCAGGAGGGGGAAAATAGAGTATGAGGGGAAGCTTGCCGGGAACATAAAAACTGACTGCAAAAGCTTCTATAGATATGTGAAGAGGAAAAGATTAATGAAGGCAAACGTAGGTCCCTTGCAGTCAAATTCAGGTGAATTTATAATAGGGAACAAAGAAACGGCAGACCAGTTGAACAAATACTTTGGTTCTGTCTTCACGAAGACAGACACAAATAACCTTCCGGAAGTACTCGGGGACCGAGGATCTAGTGGAGGAGGAGGAACTGAAGGATATCCTTATTAGGCGGGAAATTGTGTTTGGGAAATTGATGGGATTGAAGGCCGATAAATCCCCGGGGCCTGACAGTCTGCATCCCAGAGTACTTAAGGAAGTGGCCCTAGAAATAGTGGATGCATTGGTGATCATTTTCCAACAGTATCGACTCGTTCAGTCCCTATGGACTGGAGAGTAGCTAATGTAACACCACTTTTTAAAAAAAGGAGGGAGAGAAAACGGATAATTATAGACCAGTTAGCCTGACATCAGTAGTGGGGAAAATGTTGGAATCAATTATTAAAGATGAAATAACAGCACATTTGGAAAGCAGTGACAGGATCAGTCCAAGTCAACATGGATTTATGAAAGGGAAATCATGCTTGACAAATCTTCTGGAATTTGAGGATGTAACTGGTAGATTGGACAAGGGAGAACAAGTGGATGTGGTGTATTTGGACTTTCAAAAGGCTTTTGACAAGGTCCCACAAAAGAGATTGGTGTTGCAAAATTAAAGCACATAGTATTGGGGATAATGTACTGACATGGACAGAGAACTGGTTGGCAGACAGGAAGCAGAGAGTCGGGTTAAACGGGTCCTTTTCAGAATGGCAGGCAGAGACTAGTGGGGTGCCGCAGGGCTCAGTGGTGGGACCCCAGCTATTTACAATATACATTAATGATCTGGATGAAGGAATTGAGTGTAATATCTCCAAGTTTGCAGATGACACTAAACTGGGTGGCGGTGAGAGCTGTGAGGAGGACGCCAAGAGACTGCAGGGGAGTTGGACAGGTTAGTTGAGTGGGCAAATGCATGGCAGATGCAGTATAATGTGGATAAGTGTGAGGTTATCCACATTTGGGGGAAAAAAACACAAAGGCAGAATATTATCTGAACGACGACAGATTAGGAAAAGGGGAGGTGCAACAAGACCTGCGAGTCATGGTACATCAGTCATTGAAAGCTGGCATGCAGGTACAGCAGGCAGTGAATGGTATGTTGGACTTCATAGCTCGGGGTTGAGACTAGGAGCAGGGAGGTCTTACTGCAGTTGTGCAGGGCCTTGGTGAGGCCTCACCTGGAATACTGTATTCAGATTTGGTCTCCTAATCTGAGGAAGGAAGTTCTTGCTATTGAGGGAGTGCAGCGAAGGTTCACCAGACTGATTCCCAGGATGGCTGGACTGATATATGAGGAGAGACTGAATCAACTGGGCCTTTATTCACTAGATTTTAGAAGGATGAGAGGGGATCTTATAGAAACATATAAAATTCTGATGGGACTGGACAGGTTAGATGCAGGAAGAATGTTCCCGATGTTGGGGGAAGTCCAGAACCAGGGGTCACAGTCTAAGGATAAGGGGTAAGCCATTTAGGACTGAGATGAGGAGAAACTTCTTCACTCAGTTGTTAACCTGTGGAATTCCCTACCGCAGAGAGTTGTTGATGCCAGTTCATTGGATATATTCAAGAGGGAGTTAGATATGGCCCTTGCGGCTAAAGGGATCAAGGGGTATGGAGAGAAAGCAGGAAAGGGGTACTGAGGTGAATGATCAGCCATGATCTTATTGAATGGTGGTGCAGGCTCGAAGGGCCGAATGGCCTACTCCTGCACCTATTTTCTATGTTTCTACTGCTTGTGGTAGCAAGTTCCACATTCTGATTCACTGATCTCGTGCTCATTCCCACAAATAAAGGACGATAAATCCAAGTATTTGGCTTTTAAGTGTTCATTTTGGGCAACCGCAGTAAGTTGATAATTTTGACAGCGAGAAGATTGTAGGTGCAAATCTCCATCCAGGACTGGAGCAGATAATCTGCTGAGATAACAAGTGACTGCACTTCATTTGCTCAAGAGTTTTAAGATATTGAGACTGTGTTAAGCGCAGATACAGGTTCAATTTTTGCTTTAAAATGCAGCAATCCACATTCATAGACATATTAAACTTAAGTGCAGGATTAAGTATTACAAATTTAATATAATATCTTAGATATTGGAGATGCCTTGTATTTAAATACATATCAGAAAATGTTCATAAGGAATTTAATGTGTAAAACATTCAATGTCATCCAAATCTGCAACGAGCAACAGTACACTGTGTGCACAGCTGCCATTTAAAAAGAAAAGAAATGCAAACATTTACACTGATATTTATTTACAAAAATCAGCGCCTTGTAATGATTTGTCACTTACCCTTACGTGCTTGTAGGGTTACCAGGTTGCTCTCAAAGTCTAGAGGTTTAATAATTATTTCCACAAAGTTAAACTGACCCTATTAAAATGAAAAGAATGAAACAAAAGACATGTTCAGGCAGTTGGCTTCTTAAAAGCAGACCCATTGCACATCAAACCTTTACACTGGCAACATGTTTGTATATACCTGTACTAGCAAAGTGAATGCAAGTTGCTATCAAAAATGAAGCAGCAGATTGCACTGATAGAAGCACTTGCGTAGCCTCACCAATTTAAAATTATGCAAATCCGAGGGCTGACAGCAAGCAACAAGAGGTAATCAAATGATTTCGAAGTGCACGCCCTAATTCGCTGGGGATTACAGTAGAATGTTTAATAGGGACATAATCACAGTAACATTCTAAAGGAGTACTACCAATCAATTACATAGAATGTACAGCACAGTCCATTCAGCCCAACTGGTTTATGCTCTACACCAGTCCCCCGCCCACCCCTCTTCGCCTATCAACATATCCTTCTTTTCCACTCACGTGTATTTATCTAGCTTTCTCTTAAATGCACCTATATGCTGGTCACCTCAACCGCTCCATGTGGGAGCGGATTCCACATTTTCACCACGCTCTGGGTAAAGACGTTTCTCCTGAATTCCCTATTGGATTTAATTATGGCCTCTCCCCACAAGTAGAAACATCTTCTCTACGTCTTCCCTATCAAACGCTTTCATAATCTTGAAGACCTCTATTAGGTCACCCCTCAGCCGACTCTTCTAAAGAGCCCCAGCCTGTTCAGTCATACATCAAATATATTCACAAACCCCTCACTGGCTCTAAATAGGTAGGCAGATCTTTGACCAAGAAAAATATCTCTATCGACTTTGGGTCAGTTAAATAATAATAGAATCATAGAAATTTACAGCACGGAAGGAGGACATTTCGGCCCATCATGTCCGCACCGGCCAACCAACTGCTATCCAGCCTAATCCCACTTTCCAGCTCTTGGTCCGTAGCCCTGTAGGTTACGGTATTTCAAGGACACAGCCAAGTATTTTTTTTTTTTTTTTTTTAAATGTGGTGAGGGTTCCTGCCTCTACCATCCTTTCAGGCAGTGAGTTCCAGACCTCCACTACCTTTCAATTGATTTCTGGAGTCAGTAAAAATAGAACATCGAGCCAAGGCTGCTCAATGGGCTAGTTTATCCATCTGAACCGTTACTGTGGAACCAAGTGAAAGGTTAGTCTCAGCACAACTCACTACTTCTTGTTCCTTTTTAAATCCGATGCTGAAATCCATTAAATTAAATTGAAATTCTTATCACCGTACATGTGAGAGAGAGGAGTGCAAGAGCGAGAGCTCTACTGAAATACAAAAATACCTTTATTGTTCCCAGTTTGTATTCTTCTTCAGTGTCCTTGTATATAACCACCACATAGTCATTCCCTATATGTCGTTTCTTGTTGCAGCAGGCTTTATCGGATTCTTTATTTGGCATCAAAGTTGCAATGTGAAAAATTGCTTTAATAAGATTGGAGAAAAAAAAAGTTAATCACTGCACAGGACAAAAGCTGTGGGAATGGAGGAAGTCTGACTTTGCAAATGCAAGGGGGTAATTCGGAGTTTGGGGGACAGTGTAAAACAGGCCATATTGGATCAGCCGCACATTATGCATCTCTCCCATTGAAGTCACTGGGAATGAAAATGGGAGAGATGTATTACGGGCAGCTGGAGATGACCCCCATATGCCCAACATGTTCTCTACCTATTCAAGTATCTTACCGTTGAATAACCCCTTCTGATTTGGGGGTTTTCATTTTTTCTGAATCGGAGTCAAAAATATTAAGTAAAATCAGCAGTAAAAAATACAGAAGAGTTTTGGACGAAAACAAAAAATAATTTTATGAATAGTTGCAATCGTCAAAGTAAAGGATTAAACAGTGCAGATGTGCATCACTAAATGCCGCCTCCCCCATTGGCTCAAGCAATGAGAGCACCCTCTACATCAGTGCTGCCCAATAGCATAAGTGGCGTGACAGAGATGAAGTGGCCCCTTTACTACAAAGGAAAACTAACCATCGGTCACACCAACGCTAGAATATAGTTTAGTCAGATTGAACCACAATAAGGTGGAGAAGGGACAGGAATCAAAAGGTTTATGTATTAACTGGTACTTGTCAGAATCTTGACTGTTTTACTGAAATCCTTTAGGCTCAAAACTTAGGATCTATGGGCTCAAAATTGGCCAGAGGTTGCTCCGTTTTTTTTTGGAGCAACTTGATTTTTCTGGAGTATCTTAAAAATCCCCATTTTGCACATTCAATTTGCACCAGTGTGAGTGAGTGAGTTAATTAGGATTTTTTTTTAAGTTTAGTTTTTTTCAAAAAAAGGGGGTGTTACCAGCTATCTATGCCAGTTTTGGCCATTCAGGCCACTTTGCACAGCCAATAGTTACTCCAAACTAACTTAGGCCAGTGTATGTGGCCACTTGTGGCCGCACAGAAAACCCTTGGAGAGTTAAGAAATCAGCGCAGGTAGATACTAATGACTTGACTAAAGAATGTGAATAGGATCAAACAGCTATACAGGACATCATATGACAAACTTCATGAAGTTAATTTACTATACAACAGAAGCATTCATGGAAGCTTAAACTATAAAAAATAGTAAAGAGACAAAACATATTTACATAACTTTTTCAAAATATTCAAATAAAAAATGGAAGTACCTCCTGCTCGTAATTCTTATGTTCTCCCAGCCGCCTAAACTCACCCACTATCATAGAAATATTTTATGCCATATAGCCAGGAAATTTACTGTTTGTTTTATGCTTTTAAATATTTTGAAAGTTCACGCAAAATTATTCTACCAAATCTAATGTTCAAGAATTGATGTATTTGAAAGTATTTTCTATTAACTTGGTTAGGAAAGTATTTTCATCAGCAGGGTTAAGGAAAGTCTTGAGTAAGCTCATTAAAATTACTGGCTTACAACCCCCCACCCCCACCCCCAGGATGCAGAGATTGGGGGGGCAGGAGCTACTGCGCATGCGTGCACACTCCAACGCGCACGTGCAGAGCTGCCAGCACGGTTTCTGGCGCAGGGCCCTAGCTCCGACCCCCCACAATCAACTGGCCACGCCGCGCCAAGCCCTGGGAAAGACAACACAGCGGCCAGAATCAGGGGAGATTTTCTAGGTGCCATTTTCAGCCCACAAAGTTGCTGCATCTCTGGTGAATGTGCCGAAAAAAAAGGGGTGGGCCAAATTTGAGCCCCAAAATTCTAGCGATCGAGAATAGGACTCACGAAAGGATCTACTGCTTTCACTCGATACATGTTATCTTTTATCAAGTGCAAATCATTTTTCCTACTATAAATTCCCAGAAAAAGCCCCAGAATTGGCAGGAGTGCTGTGATCAGAGGTATGTAGGACTGCAGATGGTTTGAGCTTTGCTTCCTTTTGCCAGAGTAAAATTTGGAACAGAAAGCAACAGTGATCCCCTGTAGCAAGCGGGATTCATTTACCTTGCATGATGTCGTCATGCCAACAGTAGGTAAACTGTCCATCATCACCATACGTGTCAAGGCCACCGAGGAATATTTGTTCTGGGTTACAGTCTTGGAGATAGATTAATTTACCAAGGCCAGTCAGGAACTGTGCGTACCTGGATGAGCCGTATGCATTGGACAGAATTTCAACTTCATTATTAGTCTGTAACACAGGACAATAAAACCCAAATTAAGCCAGAGGTTATTAAACGAGCTGAGGTTTTGCACACGGTTGAGGTAAAATACACACTAAGCTTGGTGAAGAGGACACAAAATGCTTGTAAGTTTGTCTCTGTAAAGGCTAATCTCACTGATATGATGAATCAAATGTGTTATATGGGGATCACTTGCACAACATCACCAATGAAATCATGGACCAATGAGTTCCATGCAGAGTCCTGTGACAGATTATTTGTGCAGTTAATTAGAAATCACTTAATGTAGGACAAATACCAACCTTAACTTTATGACTTTCTTTGATAAATATTAAAAACCTGAAAACCATGCAATGGGCTGAATAATTCAAACGATATCTTGTGTTTTCATGTGGTCACATCCAGTGCTGACCAAGCTGCAAATTTCAACTTGGAGGCTCAGAGGGGTTTCCAAATAGGAGGATGGGGGAGGCAAACTCAGACTTATATACAGAACCCTAACTATGGTAAACCTTTCTGCATTGTAGATTTGCTTTTCTTGCCACTTGCAAATTAACTTGGGTGGGGGGGGGGGGGAAATGAACACTTAATATCCCAAATGTTTTGAGAAAGTACAAAATACAGCCAGTGCAATTTTAACGCATCATTCTGACTTCCTGTCCTGGCTGTTGGCTACAGAGAAGATGTTCTCAACTAATTTGTATATAAAATTCTAACAGGCTCAAAAGAAATAAGCAAGCATTTCTTATTACCATGGTAATTCAGAAGAACATGTTTTGCCTGTTTTTAAATGCAGTTTCAGAGAATCGTGCATCATTGGCCAAGAAAATGCATAAACCCACAAAATATGCTTACGAGTTTTCAATTCCATGCCTGTGAAAATTAGCGCACTAGCATCTCACTGGGGAGAGTTCCTAATCAAACGACTGGTTCACTGCTGATCTACTGAATGTTTGATATTTGCATCTAATCATGCGCGAAATCCCAAACCTGCAGATTTCTACAACTCAATATTATTTAACAAATAGAAGGGAACAGCTGAAATGGCCATCTCAGCTAAAGGAAGCACGTGTCACTGCGAGCAGTTATATATTCTTGAAATGAGTTATTCCCAGTGCTCAGCCAGTTGGCCGGTCTGACAGTTTCCGTGCTTATTATGCTACAATCCTGCTGCCCCAATCCCCTTTCAAAGTCATTCCCTGGATTCCACCGCCATTCTGGTATGTGCCAACAAGCATATATGTGGCAAAGGAAAAATGCAAGCTTCTGCATTTTGAAACCACAATACACATTCCGTTATAAGACTGCATCGTTGTGAATACATTACCAAATCAAAAAAAATCTCTTCTTCCTGAAAAGTAGCTTAAAATGCCAAGTGCTTTGCTTATCCTAAAACAGGACATTCCTCACTGTACAGAGAGATTTACTTTTGACATGGTTTATGTACTTCAAGCAGGCTACTGAAACCCATCAGATCAGCGCTCAGAGCTGGGGAGACAATTAGCGGAGGGCTGAGGTACAAGTTCGTGCAATTCAAGAGAGCAGATTGGAATCCTTTGTGAATTTACTATCAGTATTGAACTTTTAATTTTGGAATTCACAATATACATAACACGAGATCGACAACATTGCATTTATATAGTGCCTTTAATATAGGAAAACATTCCAAGGTGTTTAACAGGGGTGTAATCAGACAATTACCAACACCAAGCTAAAGGAGGAGACTTTAGTTAGGACAGGTGACAAAAAGCTTGGTCAAAGAGGTAGGTTTTAAGGAGTAGAGAGAGGTGGAGTTTCAAGACCAGGGTTTAAAAGCTACCTGTTGCAGTGCCATCTGAGGGAGTTGCTTCACAAACCAGCAGTGATACCAACAGATGACCTTTGAACCCCAGGGCATCACTAGTAAAAAAAAAAACTTACTATGGTGTGTATTAATTCAGGTGGCACTCGAGCACATAAAGCTGGATGTTAAGCATTGCGGAGGTGAAGAACGCTGGTCAGTGTAACTGCTTATTGAGCTGCAAGAGACCCTTACCTGTCCTTCCCCAACATACACAACGCCAATCTTGTGCGTGTCATAAGGTGGCATCTGATCAAGGACTTTAATGGCTCGTTCTGTGATCTAAGATTTTAAGAAAACTGCCCATTAATTACCTGTAGCGCACAGTTCATGTTTATTGCTGATGAGGAACACAGCAAGGGTATGCAATGCAGAGATATTAAATATACTTACAGTTCAATTTTTACAAAGGGAACCCACTGTACTTACCATTAAACACATCACCCTCATTTGGACATGCATCACTACAGATTAAAATTGTGAAATTTTCTACCCAACATCACTGTGGGGGTGGGGGCACCAGCACCATGACGACTGCAGCAATTCAAGGAAAAGGCTCATCACCTTCTCGGGCACAAGGGTGGACAATAAATGCAGCCTTGCCAGTATCAGCCATATCCCAAGACCATGCAGTCCATTGTGGCTGCTCTTTGAAAGAACTAACCAAGTCCTGTTCTTTCCCCAGAGCCCTGCTGATTTTTCCTTTTCAAGTTTATATCCATTTCTCTGAAAGTTACTGCTTCCATCACCCTTACAGGCAGTGCATTCCAAATCCTAACTGCACAAGAAAGAAAAGGTGCATGGGGCTGAATGACCTACTCCTGTTCCTATGTGAACAATACCAGCTTCTCATCCCTCCACATAACTGAAGTCCTTCATCTCTGGGGTGCTCTGCTTTCCATTATTAAATATCTCTAAAACCATCTCTGCTCGAAGGAGAAAATGGAATTAAGATTCACATCGTCCATGATCGAATTGAATGGCAGAAAAGGCTCCAGGGGCTGAATGGCCTCCTCCTGTATGAACAATCCTAGCTTCTCATTTCCCCACATAACTGAAGCCCCTCAGCTCTGGGGTGCTCGGCTTCATTTGCCTGGACCTCAGGACTAGGCACACATAAGTCAACCTGAACCAGTTACCTTTTAAATGACTGAATGTCTGGTTCAACATCTGCATAGAAATTTTGTAATGATTCAACACAGCGAGGATAAAACCTATTGCAACCCAAGTGTTAGTCATATTGGCACCCACTTCCCAACCACAAATCCACATAATGATGCATACTTGTCACCAATAGGAAGTCTTATTTTAAATGAGCAACCTATTCTGGAGTGGCAATTTGCATGAACAACTTAAAGACTTCACTCACCTCAGTTTTGGGTACCAGGAGAGGCTTGTTTGACTCACTGCCAAAGAAGGGTGAATGATACAACTGTAGAAACACAAAACTGCAAAACAAATAACACACTTTTAGCCCTTTTTCCATCTTCTAAGTTTAGGGCCATATTAAGATTGTAAAAAATACAGGCACATGGGTAGCAGTACAAGAATTGCCAAAAACAGGAGCTCACTTTAATCATAGGAGCACTGCAAAGTAGCTTGTTGAGGTGGTAGTACTGAGCAGGGCTTTGGGAGGAAACATACGAGTACACATGCATAATTAATGGCAGGGAACATTGCACATATATATTATTGCACGTGGGAAACTTAACTTTTCTGCCACACATTGCATCAACAATATTGCATTTATATAGCGCCTTTAGCATAGGAAATGTTCTGAAGCACTTCACAGGAGCGTAATCAGGCAAAAATTTACACCAAGCCAAAGTAGTAATTGGGACAGGTGACCAAAAGCATGGCCAATGAAGATCAGCAAGCACAGGGGTGATGGGCGAGCGGTACTTGCTGTGGGTTAGCATATCGACAGCAAAGTATTGGATGAGCTTCAGTTTAGGGAGGGTGGAAGAAGGGAGGCCGGCCAGGAGAGCGTTGAAACAGTGGAGTCTGCAGGCAACAAGAGCATGGATGAGGTTTTCAGCAGATGTGCTGAGGCAATACTAGGAAGGCAGCCTGTGTGATGGAGAGGATATGAGGCAGAAAGCTCAGCTCAGGATCAAATAGGATGTCAAGGTTGCGAACCGTCTAGTTCAGCCGGCGATGTTGCCAGGGAGTGGCGAGGGAAGAGTGTTTGTGGTGGGGACGAGATAATGCCTTCGGTCTTCCCAGTGTTTAATTGAAGCAAATTGCAACTCATCGGGACTGGATTTCAAACACAGTCTAACAGACAGTGGAGAGATCGAGAGAGCTGGTGCAGAGGTAGAGCTGGGCGCCTGCAGCGAACATGCAAAACCGGACATCATGTCTTGGGGTAATGTCACCGAGGAGCAGCGTGTAGTTGAGAAAGAGGCAGCGACCAAGGACAGATCCTTATTCTAAACTGCCTCCCATCAATACTTGATGTTACACACTTACAGCAACTCATTCACACTAAACGTTAGCTTTTATTTTGGTCAGTATCTCTATGGATTACAATGATCCAATCAATCACTGGCTCATGACAACCCCGATGCTGCCGTTATAAAAATTCTGCAGACCGCCTATAACAAGTATTTCTGTATAAAAATTAATTCATTAATAGCTCTATCACACCTTGCGTAAAGCAGCATTTATTAAATAGTAAATTTTCATAAGCAAAATACTGCAGATGCTGGAAATCTGAAACAGACAGAAAAAGCTGGAAATACTCATTAGATCAGGCAGCATTCTGTGGAGAAAGAAACAGAGTTGATGTTTCAGGTCATCGACCTGAAACGTTAACTCTATTTTTCCACTACAGGCTCGTTTTGTGCACACTCGGTCAGACTGGACTAAAATTCCAGGTCCATGTCCTCCATTTCAAAAACAGAACTTCCCACTTATTTCGATACCAAACCCCAACATGGCGGTGAAAGCCAGTGACACAGGGCAGCTCCACACAAGGGGAAAGAAAAGGGTTGAAAGGACGGCCCATGCAATGCTGAACTAACTTGCAGATTTCCCCACCCCCAATTCAGGTTTGAATCTCCGCAAGAGAGGTTGTACCTTCCACTATTTTATTTAATAGTTTAAAGCAGCGAGTAGAATGTGGAAGCGAACAAAGCTTGATCAAAAAGATGAATACTGCTGTAAAAGTCAGTGACACGCAAAAGGACTTGTCTAAGCATTCAAATGGTGTCCAACAGCAAGAACCTGAACTGACTGCACATGCAGTCTTTGTATCACAGACTATCCCACTTGCCCCATTATACAGGGGAGACTTCTGTTTACACCATCAGCAGCCTTCCCTCGAGATTGATGCGACAAACCAACTGGTGGACCCCCTGAAATCTTGTCACGGACACCTAGGGGGCCGCAGACTCCCGGTTGAGAACCCCGGCCCTAACCAACTCTTGTACTAGAGGCCAAAACAGAGTCCACAGGTATGTATAATAAATGATTTAATTAAAAAAAAATCAAATTCATTCATGGGATGTGGCCATTGCTGGCAATGGCAGCATTTATTGCCTCCATCCCTAAATGCCCTCGAGGTGGCGGCGGTGTGCCACTATTTCAGAGGTCAGTTAAAGTCAATCACATTGCTAGGGTCTGGAATCACATAGGCCAGACCGGGTAAGGACATAACATAATAGGAGTAGGCCATACACCCCTCGAGCCTGCTCCGCCACCCAATATGACCATGGCTGGTCCAATCATGGACTCAGGTTCACTTCCCTGCCCGCTCTCCATAACCCCTTATTGTTTAAGAAACTATTTGTCTTAAATTTATTCAATGTCCCAGCTTCTACAGCTCTCTGAGGCAGCAAATTTCACAGATCCACAACCCTCTGGGAGAAGAAATTTCTCCTAATTTCTGTTTTAAATGGGCGGCCCCTTATTCCAAGATCATGCCCTCTAGTTCTAGTCTCCCCCATCAGTGGAAACATCCTCTCTGCATCCACCTCGTCAAGCCCCCTCATAATCTTGTACGTTTTGATAAGATCACCTCTCATTCTTCTGAATTCCAATGAGTAGCGGCCCAACCTACTCAACCTTTCCTCATAAGTCAACCCCCTCATCTCTGGAATCAACCTTGTAAACCTTCTCTGAATTGCCTCCAAAGCAAATATATCCTTTCATAAATAGGGAAACCAAAACTGCACGCAGTATTCCAGGTGTGGCCTCACCAATACCCTGTACAACTGTAGCAAGACTTCCCTGCTTTTATACTCCATCCACTTTGCAATAAAGGCCAAGATTTCATTGGCCTTCCTGATCACTTGCTGTACCTGTATACTATCCTTTTGTGTTCCATGCACAAGTACCCCCAGGTCCCGCTGTACTGCGACACTTTGCAATCTTTCTCCATTTAAATAACTTGCTATTTGATTTTTTTTCTGCCAAAGTGCATGACCTCACACTTTCCAACATTGTACTCCATCTGCCAAATTTTTGCCCATTCACTTAGCCTGTCTATGTCCTTTTGCAGATTGTGTGTCCTCCTCACACACATTGCTTTTCCTCCCATCTTTGTATCGTCGGCAAACTTGGCCAAGTTACACTCAGTCCTTTCCTCCAATATAGATTGTAAATAGTTGGGGGTCCCAGCACTGATCCTTGCAGCACTCCACTGGTTACTAATTGCCAAGCCGAGAATGAACCATTTATCCCTACTCTGTTTTCTGCTCGTTAGCCAATCCTCTATTACCCCCAACCCCATGAAATTTTATCTTGTGCAGTAACCTTTTAAGTGGCTCCTTGTCAAATGTCTTCTGGAAGTCCAAATACACCAAATCCATTGGTTCCCCTTTATCCTCAAAGAATTCTAGCAAATTTGTCAAACATGACTTCCCCTTCATAAATCCATGCTGACTCTGCCTGACCGAATTTTGCTTCACCAAATGTCCTGCTACTGCTTCTTTAATAATGGACACCAACATCTTCTCAACCACAGATGTTAGGCTAATTATAGTTTCCTGCTTTTTGTATGCCTCTTTTTTTTTATATAAATAGGGGCATTACATTTGCAGTTTTCCAATCTGCAGAATCCAGGGAATTTTGGTAAATTACAACCAATGCATCCACTATCCCTGCCATTACTTCTCTTAAGACCCTTGGATGCAAGCCATCAGATCCAGGGGATTTAGCCGCTTTTAGTCCCATTATCTTACGAGTACCAGCTCCTTAGTGATTGTGATAAGTTCCTCCCCCGATAGCCCCTTGACTATCCACTGTTGGAATATTGTTAGTGTCCTCTACTGTAAAGACTGATAGAAACTCTGAACAAATATTTTGTGCCATCTCCATGTTCCCCATTACCAATTCCCTGGTCTCGTCCTCCAAGGGAACAACATTTACTCTAGCCACTCTTTTCTTTTTTATATACCTATAGAAACTCTTGCTATCTATTTTTATATTTCGTGCTAGTTTACTTTCATCGTCTAGCTTCCCTTCCTTAAATCATTTTTTTTTAAACTCATTGTTTGCATTTAAGCGCTTCCCAATCTTCTGTCCTCCCACTAGTTTTGGCCACATTGTATGCCCTGGTTTTTAAAATTAGATACCGTCCTTTATTTCTTTAGTTAGCCATGGATGGCTATCTTTTCTCTTACACCCTTTCCTCTTCATTGGAATATATTTTTCTTGAGTTGTGAAATATCTCCTTAAATGTACACCACTGTTCATCAACCGTACTACCAGACGACAGATTTCCTTCCTTAAAAGGACATGAGTGTACCAAATGGGTTTTTAAGGACGATCCGATGGTTTCATGGTCACCAATACTGATACTTGCTGGTTCTTTTAATTCCAGATTTATTTAATTGACTGAATTTAAATTCCCCAGCTGCCATAGTGGGATTTGAACTCCTGTCTCCAGCCAGGCCTCTGGATTACTAGTCCAGTAACAACCATTATGCTATCGTACACCTGTATTTTATGTATTAATGCTCGCCATTGTGTAAAGGTGCCGTTCATTTTGTTCCAAATAGAATTTCTTCCCTTCCCCCATACCTTATTCTCCTGGCCAATAATTATCCCTCAATCAACGTCACAAACAGATTATCTGGTCATTCACACACTGGTTTGTGGGAGCTTGCTAATCACAAATTGAGTGCCACGTTTCCTACATTACAACAGTGAATATGGCCCTGTAATTTACATCCGCCGATTTTTAACATTGAAAAGCCGGCTGCGCAGGTTCCCTGGAGCACTGCACAGCTTAAAGGGAACATCAACAGTGACTACACTTCATAAGTACTTCATTGGCTGTAAAGAGTTTTGGGATGCCCGAGAGGTGCTGTAATAAATGCAAATATTCCTTTTCTTTCAAAAGAAAGGTCAAACGTACCTTGGGCTTATCCCATGAATCTTCTCTGCATTTGAAGCAGATCTGTTCTGAACACTTTCCCGGTGCGATCTTCTCCCTCTCCTTGATGGGGCAGAATCGGAGATGGTGTGCCCTCTGGGTCTGTACCGGTTTGGTGACGGAGGTGGTTCCTTCTTTTCTGCTGGCGGCCGGGTGTCTGGTTTATTACCAGTGTTTCCGTCACTGGCTTCCAATTTGCCGTTTGAAGAGCATTCCTCTTCGATACTTTCAGTGCGACTTCTGGGCTTCCCTTCAGCCGCAGGTTTCCCAACAAGTCCCTCTTTCCCATTTACCTCAGTTACTTCTTGCAGGTTCTGAAGCTCCGGGGAGGAGCTGGATTTATTGAGAATTTGAGCATGGTCAAAATTGAAATCTTCCTCCAGGGGATCCACCGCTAAAGAAGATGGCACAATTTTTTCAGTTGGAAATCCCATTATTCCACTGTCCTCTGGTTGGGGAGTTTTGTCTTCCTCTTGGCTGGAAGTTGACGATGACTGGGGGAGGGGGGGAGGAAGGGGAGAGGGGAGAGAAAGAGAAACAAAATTACTGTTTAAACCCAACAGTTCACTAATTCAATATTCATGAAACCTCAGATCATTTAGGGATTGCAAGAAGTTCATTACAATCCATTTTAATTAACCAATTTCATTAAATATTCAGTTTCCACATTTCCCAGCTCTGCCAATCCATTGACCAAATTATGCAGGCTATATATTTGTGCAAAGTAGCAAAATATATTGTCTTGTTCCCACAGCTACCCAACAACATATTTGAAGGGTACAGATTTAGAACACTACAAATGGGAATGCATGAAATCTTAAACAGAACAGACAATCCTGAATGGTTAATGGAGTGGATGAGAGCGAGAGCGAGAGAGAGCGAGCGCGAGAGCGAGAGAGCGAGCGCGAGAGAGCGAGAGAGCGAGCGCGAGAGCGAGAGAGCGAGCGAGCGAGAGAGCGAGCGCGAGAGCGAGAGAGCGAGCGCGAGAGAGCGAGCGCGAGAGAGCGAGAGCGAGAGCGAGAGAGCGAGCGCGAGAGAGCGAGCGCGAGAGAGCGAGCGCGAGAGAGCGAGCGCGAGAGAGCGAGCGCGAGAGAGCGAGCGCGAGAGCGAGAGAGCGAGCGCGAGAGAGCGAGCGCGAGAGAGAGAGAGCGAGCGCGAGAGCGAGAGAGCGAGCGCGAGAGAGAGAGAGCGAGCGCGAGAGAGAGAGAGCGAGCGCGAGAGAGAGAGAGCGAGCGCGAGAGAGAGAGAGCGAGCGCGAGAGAGAGAGAGCGAGCGCGAGAGAGAGAGAGCGAGCGCGAGAGAGAGAGAGCGAGCGCGAGAGAGAGAGAGCGAGCGCGAGAGAGAGAGAGCGAGCGCGAGAGAGAGAGAGCGAGCGCGAGAGAGAGAGCGCGAGAGAGAGAGAGCGAGCGCGAGAGAGAGAGAGAGCGAGCGCGAGAGAGAGAGAGAGCGAGCGCGAGAGAGAGAGAGAGAGCGAGCGCGAGAGAGAGAGAGAGAGCGAGCGCGAGAGAGAGAGAGAGAGCGAGCGCGAGAGAGAGAGAGAGCGAGCGCGAGAGAGAGAGAGAGCGAGCGCGAGAGAGAGAGAGAGCGAGCGCGAGAGAGAGAGAGAGCGAGCGCGAGAGAGAGAGAGAGAGAGCGAGCGCGAGAGAGAGAGAGAGCGAGCGCGAGAGAGAGAGAGAGCGAGCGCGAGAGAGAGAGAGAGCGAGCGCGAGAGAGAGAGAGAGAGCGAGCGCGAGAGAGAGAGAGAGAGCGAGCGCGAGAGAGAGAGAGAGCGAGCGCGAGAGAGAGAGAGAGCGAGCGCGAGAGAGAGAGAGAGCGAGCGCGAGAGAGAGAGAGCGAGCGCGAGAGAGAGAGAGCGAGCGCGAGAGAGAGAGAGCGAGCGCGAGAGAGAGAGAGCGAGCGCGAGAGAGAGAGAGCGAGCGCGAGAGAGAGAGAGCGAGCGCGAGAGAGAGAGAGCGAGCGCGAGAGAGAGAGAGCGAGCGCGAGAGAGAGAGAGCGAGCGCGAGAGAGAGAGAGCGAGCGCGAGAGAGAGAGAGCGAGCGCGAGAGAGAGAGAGCGAGCGCGAGAGAGAGAGAGCGAGCGCGAGAGAGAGAGAGCGAGCGCGAGAGAGAGAGAGCGAGCGCGAGAGAGAGAGAGCGAGCGCGAGAGAGAGAGAGCGAGCGCGAGAGAGAGAGAGCGAGCGCGAGAGAGAGAGAGCGAGCGCGAGAGAGAGAGAGCGAGCGCGAGAGAGAGAGCGAGAGAGAGAGAGAGCGAGCGCGAGAGAGAGAGAGCGAGCGCGAGAGAGAGAGAGCGAGCGCGAGAGAGAGCGAGCGCGAGAGAGAGAGAGCGAGCGCGAGAGAGAGAGAGCGAGCGCGAGAGAGAGAGAGCGAGCGCGAGAGAGAGAGAGCGAGCGCGAGAGAGAGAGAGCGAGCGCGAGAGAGAGAGCGAGCGCGAGAGAGAGAGAGCGAGCGCGAGAGAGAGAGAGCGAGCGCGAGAGAGAGAGAGCGAGCGCGAGAGAGAGAGAGCGAGCGCGAGAGAGAGAGAGCGAGCGCGAGAGAGAGAGAGCGAGCGCGAGAGAGAGAGAGCGAGCGCGAGCGCGAGAGAGAGAGAGCGAGCGCGAGCGCGAGAGAGAGAGAGCGAGCGCGAGAGAGAGAGAGCGAGCGCGAGAGAGAGAGAGCGAGCGCGAGAGAGAGAGAGCGAGCGCGAGAGAGAGAGAGCGAGCGCGAGAGAGAGAGAGCGAGCGCGAGAGAGAGAGAGCGAGCGCGAGAGAGAGAGAGCGAGCGCGAGAGAGAGAGAGCGAGCGCGAGAGAGAGAGAGCGAGCGCGAGAGAGAGAGAGCGAGCGCGAGAGAGAGAGAGCGAGCGCGAGAGAGAGAGAGCGAGCGCGAGAGAGAGAGCGAGCGAGAGAGAGAGAGCGAGCGCGAGAGAGAGAGAGAGCGAGCGCGAGAGAGAGAGAGAGCGAGCGCGAGAGAGAGAGAGAGCGAGCGCGAGAGAGAGAGAGAGCGAGCGCGAGAGAGAGAGAGCGAGCGAGCGCGAGAGAGAGAGAGCGAGCGCGAGAGAGAGAGAGAGCGAGCGCGAGAGAGAGAGAGAGCGAGCGCGAGAGAGAGAGAGCGAGCGCGAGAGAGAGAGAGCGAGCGCGAGAGAGAGAGAGCGAGCGCGAGAGAGAGAGAGCGAGCGCGAGAGAGAGAGAGCGAGCGCGAGAGAGAGAGAGCGAGCGAGCGCGAGAGAGAGAGAGCGAGCGAGCGAGCGCGAGAGAGCGAGCGCGAGAGAGCGAGCGCGAGAGAGCGAGCGCGAGAGAGCGAGCGCGAGAGAGCGAGCGCGAGAGAGCGAGCGCGAGAGAGCGAGCGCGAGAGAGCGAGCGCGAGAGAGCGAGCGCGAGAGAGCGAGCGCGAGAGAGCGAGCGCGAGAGAGCGAGCGCGAGAGAGCGAGCGCGAGAGAGCGAGCGCGAGAGAGCGAGCGCGAGAGAGCGAGCGCGAGAGAGCGAGCGCGAGAGAGCGAGCGCGAGAGAGCGAGCGCGAGAGAGCGAGCGCGAGCGCGAGAGAGCGAGCGCGAGCGCGAGAGAGCGAGCGCGAGAGAGAGAGAGCGAGCGCGAGAGAGAGAGAGCGAGCGCGAGAGAGAGAGAGAGCGAGCGCGAGAGAGAGAGAGCGAGCGCGAGAGAGAGAGAGCGAGCGCGAGAGAGAGAGAGCGAGCGCGAGAGAGAGAGAGCGAGCGCGAGAGAGAGAGAGCGAGCGCGAGAGAGAGAGAGCGAGCGCGAGAGAGAGAGAGCGAGCGCGAGAGAGAGAGAGCGAGCGCGAGAGAGAGAGAGCGAGCGCGAGAGAGAGAGAGCGAGCGCGAGAGAGAGAGAGCGAGCGCGAGAGAGCGAGCGCGAGCGCGCGAGAGAGAGAGCGAGCGCGAGAGAGAGAGAGCGAGCGCGAGAGAGAGAGAGCGAGCGCGAGAGAGAGAGAGCGAGCGCGAGAGAGAGAGAGCGAGCGCGAGAGAGAGAGAGCGAGCGCGAGAGAGAGAGAGCGAGCGCGAGAGAGAGAGCGAGCGCGAGAGAGAGAGCGAGCGCGAGAGAGAGAGCGAGCGCGAGAGAGAGAGCGAGCGCGAGAGAGAGAGAGCGAGCGCGAGAGAGAGAGAGCGAGCGCGAGAGAGAGAGAGAGCGAGCGCGAGAGAGAGAGAGCGAGCGCGAGAGAGAATCTATTTCCTTTGGCAGAAAAATCCAGAACAAGGGGGCAGTACCTTAAAATTAGAGCTAGGCCGTTCAGGGGTGATTCAGGAAGCACTTCACACAATGGGTAGAGGAAATCTGGAACTCTCCCAAAGAAAACTGCTGAGGGACAACTAAAAATGTCAACAGAGATATAGATTTTGTTGCTAGGCAAGGGTATTAAGGAACCATGATAGATAGATGAGATACAGGTCACCCATGATCTAACTGAATGGCAGAATCGGCTCAAGGGACTGAATGGCCTCCCTCTGTTCCTAGAAACATACAAGGTGCATCAGCACCTTGAGAAAAGATGGGGTAATGTTTCAGATAAAGGCTCTTCTCTAGTACTGAAAGAAAAACAGGTGAGCCTGGGCTAATCAAAATAACGGGTGGGGGAAAGAAAACAGGGCAAGTTAAATTTGCCAAGTACTAGTAAGAAGAGATTTAATAAAAGGAAAGGACTTGCATTTCTATAGTGATTTTCACAACCTCTTGGATGTCCCAAAGTGCTTCACAGCCAAGGTAGTACTTTAAGTATCGTCACAGTTGTAAGGTAGCCAGTTTGTGCACAGCAAGCTCCCACAGACAACAATGACATACATAACCAGATAATCTATGATGTTGATGGAGGGATAAATATTGGCCAGAACACAGAACTCCCCTGCTGCTCTTTGAAATAATGACGAGAACCTTTTATGTTCACTCGAGGGGGCAGGCGAGGCCTCGGTTTAACATCTCAGCTGAAAGACAGTGTCTCAAAGTGTAGCACTGGAGCTTCAGACTAGATTAGGTGCTCAAGTCCCTGGAGAGGGGCTGAAACCCACAACCTTCTGATTCAGGCGAGAGTGCTATCCACTGAGCCAAAACTGACATCTGTTACTTTTAAGATTTAAACATTTTTTTTTTTAAAAACAACTGGGCAGAGTTTAAGAGTGCTGGGTGATATACAAAGTTCATTTCAATCATGTTGCGAAAGGAATCAGGAAAAAAAAAGTAATGCAGCTCCAAAGTGAAGGTGTAAAGTGGTAAGCAAATGGAAGAATCTCAGGAAAAATGGGGGCAGGTAGCCAAGTTCTGAAGTCAATGTTTACTCCAGATGGTTGCAGGGTTCCCAAGAGGATGACGACATGCTGATTCCCAACAACCTGACACTGAACTTGGTTGCAGCAGTGTAGAGGCCAAAAGATGGAAAGATGAGAATGGCCAGAGGTTGGGGTTGTGCTCGTGTGACAGAATAGAGGTACCTGGCAAAGCACTCACCCACTCTGCATTTGGTCTCAATATAAAAGGTGACTGAACTGTGAGCAATGAAGTACCTGTCAATCATCATCTCAGAAAAAGATAGGCCCAAAATATTGATAAAGGATGAAGAAAATGGACAGGTTTTACTCAATATGTAACAAATCTGAATGAAATAAATTATACTAGGAGCAAGGATTGAAAGGAAATAGTAAACTTCATGAAGTATACAAAATTATCTTCTCCCGAGACAGATAGAAGTGCATTCAGACTTACTCTACTGTAGGACACTGGAGTTTTGTCATAGCTCTCTGCGGGCATGAAGATTGGCTCTGAAACCAATGCCTCAAAGTCTTCAAGTTCCTGAGACTCCACAGGAGAATCGCACGCCTTCAAGTGCATCCCAAGCCCATCACCTTCCTCTACTACTGCAACTGAATCTATAAATTCAACTCAAAGTTAGAATACATCCACTGTCACACTCCTCATTAGAACACATTATTCCTAATGCCCAGTTCAATTTCTGAACAGATGAGACCTTATTCAAGATCCATGAAAATTTGTAGAGGTTTTACCCTCAGAATTCCCTGCAAACCCCCCCCCCCCCCCCCCCCCCAATAGAAACAGATTACAGCATTAACTATCAAAACTAACATCTACCTTTCTCCCCCACATACATCCAATGAAGTCAGACCTTTGAGATTTACTAACATGCCTGAAATGTGAATGTTACAAACCCAGCGTCAACTTAGCACAAGCTTAATGCGAAACTACTGTTCAGCTTGGAACACACATGGAGAGATAAAGGTCTATGAAAGACTATTAGCTTCACCAACTGTACTATCTAACTCAGGACTTTCAATATACCACAATCTCCTACAAAATCAGTATGCACCACAAATTATTGTATCACACTGTACTTGGAAAGGTTTTGTCCATGGTAAGTCAGTTGAGCTTCTTTAAAATTTACACTCTAAGACACTTGCATAATTGCCTTACATTGCCAAGTGTGACACCACTAGCTTTCTTTACCCTGCTCTGTTCCTTCTAAAAAGGAAACTAAAGAAAGTGTAATTCAAGAAGTCAGTTACTTAACTCCAGTAATATTTGTATTTAATTTTCTGATCACCTCACATTTGTTTAGCCCCTTTAATATGTAGAAACACATCCTAAGGCTTTAATCTCTGAAGTTGTCTAGATAGTCTAGCTTTCAGTAACTTGGCTATTTAAACAAGCAATTAAGAGTTACAAATGTACACTATAAATGTCTTGATCTAGTTGTCATCCAAATATTTTAGGATTAAAAAGTGTTTTCAAAGCTCATCTTTGCAATGGAGTTGCAACAGACAGATAATGCAGATTATCTGCATACAATACAGATTAACGGTTACAACTGTGCAGATAATCTGTATTAACAGTTACAACTGTGGAAGAAAGTAAATGCGTGCATCCTGTACAAGCTAAATAGAGTAGTGGAGTCCCAATCTCAATCTATTGAGTCTTATTGGAGCTCTTTTCTAGTGCTAGAGATTTAATTTTAATTAGTCCATTTAAACTGAAGATTTCAGCTTGAACAGGTTTTGATGTTTTTTTTTAGTGCCAACCATGCTACAGAACCTGACCCAGAGACCTGCGATCAATGATGTTTTTCACTGAAATAATAGAGTGCCCACACTATCAGTACCACTTTTGCCTGGAAACAACATCATTACGTGCCTAAATGCAAAGTCAAAACCAAGGCTGGAAATTGTTTTACTTGCCAATTAGCCAAGGTCCTCTGCCATTTTGCTGAAATAGAAACTCCGTACATTACTTTAACTTTGAATCTTTGGTCTACTTTCAGGTTCAGAGTCCTACTGTAGCTCTTCCTTACACCTTGTCTGGACTTTGCTCTCCAGTGAACTACTTTTTACTGAATTGAGTCAATTTAAATTGTGTTAGAAGTTCCAATCACCAAATGCCAAATAACCACACAGAAACATGCAACTTCATGCACTAGGTTTTACTGAATTTATGCACCAACTCTACTCCTTACTGGAGCTCAGAATATGAATAAAGCAAGCAGCTATTTTACTTCTACCATATTTTAAAAGATATGAAATAACCATCAAAGTTCACCATCCTATTTTTGCTTCAGCATAGATAATTTTAGGAGGAACTTGGCAATGAATTTAAACTGAAAAGGTTAACCCTACTTGACAATTTGGTCGAATTCCATTTTGACTATGTACTATGCTTGAATTTATCTTTATGCCCTAACCTGTAGATTCTCTAGACATACACACAGAAGTCGTCAGTGATTGGCTTCTCCAACATACTCAAGTATCAACTGGTATGGCAGCACTCCCTCAGTTGTGTGTTTATAACGATGAGTACAACACACAGATCAGGGTCATTTTTAGTGACATCACAATCGCAGCATTAGTTTTCAGAACTTCAGCCCTTTTTCTCCCTTAAACCTGAACTGTGCATTTGACTTTGCAGGTCTCACTTTTTGCTGTTATGTTGGAACTTACCAGAGCTGGAGATGGCTTAATACTAGTATATAACCACATGCCACATTAATTTCAGGGTTACATTTTGTCATTGAATGTAAAATTGAGGCAAGATTTTCTTCTAGCATTACTAGAATTATTACTTGCCCTGGTTTTGATTCAGGAACCCATCCCTACTCACTTCACCATTATTTCAGCAGCCCTGGTAGTTCTTCATTGCAAACTGAAAGTCAATTACAATGCTCACAGTTGCGGATAACCGATTTACAAAGCAGCGCATTCAAAAAGAATTTCAATGCCCACATAGCTACTGTGTTGGGAGTTCAGCAGCACATTTGGTAGCAGAGGTGCAAGCGAGTGAGCAGGGACATTGGATCCATCTTCAAAATGTGAAAGACAAATAAAAGCAAGTTATTGAAGAGCAACAGCATAACAAAATAGATTCTTAATCTACTGGGAGCCACGATATATAAAGAATGCATATTCAATAAGGTTTAATGAGAAAACTACAGCTTCTCGAAATTACTATGCAAAACTAAGTGCCATACCCTACACCAAATAATGATTGATTTTCAAATAAGCTGGTTTCAATTAGCAGTGCATGCTTGATTAGTTTCAAACCGAGACAACTAAACCTATGGTTATTAAGCAATTTGTACAAATAAATATTCACTCGTTAAAAACAAAATGGTTAAAGACAGCATCTGAAGGCTCTCAAAGTTGCTGCTTTGTAACATCTCAAGTGGGAGAATTTCATGCTGCTCCAGCTCATTAATGGGATCACTTTTTCCCACATCGGACACACACAGCTATGAAACAGCACGGGTACTAATGACTCGAGGGTGCTAGCGTATACCTGCCCAGGAAATGCTCCTGTGCAACTTTTCTCGACAGCTTGTCTGGCACATAGAAGAGAAAGAATCCACTGCAAAGGGAAATGAAATCAGTGGTTGTGTGAAGCACAGGATAAAAATTTAACAGAAAATCAGAACAATTGATCTTCCTGAGAAACAAACTCCCAGAACATAACCGGTTGCAAAGTAGGTTTGTTGAAAGATCTACACAATTCCTCCTAAATAGTTTTTTTTTAAAGTATAGAACAAGATACATTTGAAACACAAACCATATCCAAACCATCTGAATCCAAGATTACTTTACAGGTTTATTAAAAAGGTCAAGAAAATTGGAAACTTTAAGTTAAACTTCAGCGAAAGAATGGCATCTAATCATACAACAGACTTCAAGAATAAGGCACCTTACTTCTCTCCAGAAATACCAGATGCAGAGCAGCGGAAATAGGGATGGAGACTGATTGTGCCAAAACGCTTGCCTCATGGTGCTGCCCCAAGATTTCCAAAGGCTCTGTAATAATACAAGTGGGCCTGTGCTTGTAGTAGTTGCAGGCCCAGCAGCTATTCTAAATCAAACAGGTGGAGTGGAGGGAGACTGACATTTCATGCCCAATTTTCCGATGGATCTATCGCTGGGCACCCCAGTGCACAAGCAGGTGTTGGAACCAGGCGCTATTCACCGCCGAAACAGGGTCTCGGGAAGGCTGAAGAACATGTTGGCAAGTAGCACAATTAATTTCAAGAAAAACCCCCATACCACCTCAAAACGACAATTTCTGACAGCCACAAGGCCCCAATCTCAGTCACCCAGTGCAGTTCCAGGCTCAGATTTGCACACTGCCCACACCGGGGTCCCGTGTCTGGAGCTCAGTCAGGATAGGACAAACGCAGGCAGCTGCCTCTCCTTTGTTGCTTTTGCACCTGTTGAGCAACTGCAAAAAGGAAAATCTCCCCTACTAAATATGCAAAATGCCAATTCAGCTTTACTATTTTTTTTTTAAAACTCCCTTTAAATAGTATCATATCAAGAAAAAAAAACAGGAACACCAATGTACAATTTCTAGATGCAGCACGAGAAAAAATTAAAATAAAAGTATCCTAATTTAACTTAGTGAATTGCACAATGGAAAATCTCAAAGCTGCAAGTAAGCTAAAAGGTTTTATATTATTGGTTGGGGTATTTGGAATATTGCAGTCAGTCAAAAATGCACCAGTACTCAGCTGGATTTCAGGTACAGAACATAAAATTCTACCCATGCTTGAAAGAGGACTGGAAAAGCAGTGACTAAGAAGTGAAAGTGGAGATGATCACTAACCCGTGTTGAAGCGCTGAAGCAAGGTTGGTTTGGCTGCCCCAGCGGTCAGACTGGAGTACGGCATGGATGCTGATCGACCAGGTGCATGCTGGCGTGGATCAGTCACTCGCTCTACAGCCATCAGCATAGTGGACAGCTCCTGCAAGGGCATGTTGTTTATCTCCGATGAGAATGGGCTCGGTGGATTCTCCAGACACAGAAGCCAACTCGCGTTGCCTGCAAGGAGCCAACATTAACACTTCATTACTGGTACGTCTACTTACACCGCAGAATGTGCAAACATAGCTACCCTTTCGGAATAGGAGAAGAACATCGCTTAGTGTTAATGGGAATTCTTTAATTCCGAAAACACAACCATTAGGACTAATTAGAAAATGAAGAGTTAAAATCAGCTTTTCAGGCAGACATTTCATGCATTTAAGGGGATGCTCGATAAGTACATGAGAAAGATATGCTGATCGGGTGAGGTGTAGGTGGGAGGAAGCTAGCTCATTTGGAGCATAAACAATGGCATAGTCCCGTTGGGGAAACCCACAGACTCGGGTGTAATGTCAGTTTTACACCATTCCCAATTTTACTCTGTCAACTTCAATGGAGTGTAAAATTGGGTGGGGTGCAAGGCCAGCCCAATTTCATCAGTTTTCCAGCGGGCAGGTTAGGTTAAAATTGCCCCCTCAGTGAATTACCTAGGAAGAGCATTGAAGCAACTACTATAAATGAATTAAACAGATGACCACATGTCTTTCTGGGAAAAGTTGCCGCAAGAGGGATACGCTGAGAAAACAGGAAGGTGGGATCGAGCGCAATCAGAAACATCAGACTGGATAAATGACCTTTTCCAGTTCCTAAAGTTTGCCTTTGTAACATTAATTTGATTTACAATTGTGTCAAGTTTATCAAAAGCCACATTCAACCCTAAAGCCTTGAGGGGGGAACCCGGTTCAGTGATTACCAGAAGGGCGACGAATGTATATTTCTGCCCATCCTTGAGTCAGTACTGGCGCATATTCAGCCAGGTTGGCTTTTTCCTTCTGGGAGAGCAGCTGGCCACTAGAGTGAGAAGCATCTTGACTCAATGCTTTCCGGTTTTCCAATCCTTTTGGAGCTGAAGTCACAGGAGTGCAGAACTCGCTGTCCGAGGGAGACACCAAGGGACTCAAGCTCTGAACTGAATCGCTGTGAAGAGCGTGGCCACCTAGAAAACCAGAAAAATAAGCCAGCTTTAAAGAAAAATGTATTGTTCTGAAACGGAGCAACGTCAATCTACATCCCAGTTATCGGGACAAAAACATGCAGCTCCAATGTGGGGTATATATCACTTACTCATTGAATATAGTTCCCTTTAAAAGGGGCTGCATTCAAATTGGTTCTCAAATTGCAAGTGACTGCATGAACATTGAACAATTGAATATTTTGGTTGACTGCATAGAGCTTTTAAAATAATTGACTATTTCAGTTATAGCTTATAATACATCTACACAACCGACATTTGGTAATTGGTATTGTGAATGGCGACCAAAATTTGGATTAATCCTTTAACAGAATTAAATGCTGCAGAGTTTTTTTACCCACTCTCAATCCTCTGATCAGGGCACATCAAATAATACTACTGGCTTGAACGTAAAGATACTTTCCATTTATCGCAATGAAAAGCTCAACTAAAGCTTCTAGTTTAATGGAGAAACCTGATAGCTGACCAATACACTAGATCCAGATTTTATTTATATTGCCTTTCAATGGTACATTGGAGAGCAGCTCACAGAACATACTGTAGACCACACCAGATGTGATCTCCATGTGCAGCTGAAAGCTGAGATTTTGAGGCTAAACAAGATGCTCAAAAAAAATTTCCTACTCACTTAGGAGTTGGCGAGAAATATATATTTTTTTAAATCAGTAAATGAAGAACCCTGAAAATACTTCGAAGTGCAATGCTTCCTCTCCTAATGCAGTTCAACAGTTAATCCAGGCTATATCAGTACATTTCACCCTTATTTGTTCAAATATATCCTCCTGCTCATTCTACTTGCTCTCTGCATTCTCATGCTTGGAAATCAAGACCTACTGCAGAGTCTCCTACTCCAACACATTCTTTTGCAGGACTGTTTCCCCTTCCTCCTCCAACCTGCCAACTTAAGTCACACAACTTCTATCGGATAGGTTTTTGACCCAAGGGTTACGGAACCAAGGCGGGTAACATGGAGCGAAGATGCAGATCAGTCCTGATCGAGTTGCATGGCGGAACAGGCTCGAAGGGCTGAATGACCACCTCCTGTTCCCATCTAACCGGGACCTACCCCTTCAGTACAAGGGGACATAATCATAAAATTCAAACTAAAAACAGCTAAAAGAGAATCTAAGAAAAATTTGCAAGAGCTGCATGAATGTGAAAGCTATAAAGAATCAATGATGTTTAACAAATCCTTATTTGGGAAGCAAAGCTATTAAGGAATATAGAGAAAGGGTGAAAATTTCAGAGTGTGCACAAATCTGAAGTATCTCAACACAACAAACATAGAACACTGCTGGGAGCAAAATGACTGTCACCCATCTTATTTAAAAAATACCAATCCAGATTTATTTTGTAAAAAAATTATGTGCGAGGTTCAATGTGTTCACCGACGAGAGAGAGTTTTTGACAGCATTAAGTACTTAGACCTCAAAGTATTTGAGTATAGCACTAACAGATGTAATTGGCCAGCAACAAGATTTAGATTTATGAATACAGTCATTGTAATTTTGAACAGGAGACTTGGCATAAAAAAAAAATGGAGATTCAGTCACCACATAGTATTAATATATCATTCTCCAGAAGAAGCGAATCCTTTTAACTTTCACCTGATATAGATCGTACTCGCAGACGAGCAGCTTTTCCAATCTGCTGGCTGGTTTGCGATTCAAGCTTGGCAGGTGCTTCTTGGGTGGTCTTCACTTGCAGAGATAAATCCAGTCTTTTAAAAAAAGTCAATTCGGAGAGTCTTTGAGCAAAATCTCATACAAACTCAACATGCACAGAATCTCTTTCCCTAACTAGAGAACAATGCAGTTTACCATTGCCTTTATTGCTAGCAACATCGTGGCAAATTACTTTTCATTACATTCGTAAAAAGCGAAATCTCTTAGGGTAACAAAAATAAATCTGCACCATTACTTAGATGATAAAACTACAATCCTTTGGCAACAAATACTGGAAATCAATGAACGCACTCACAATAAACAAACATTTTACTATATACAAAAGCTACAATCTCTCTGCAGATCAGCAGGTCGAATTATACCTGGACACTTCATCGGTCCTCTTTTGGTCCAGGGAATCTAAACCGAGCAGCGCTCTTGTTCCTACGCCACTGCTGGTGGTTACCGTGACCAGTTTGTTTCCAACCAACCATGTATTACTCCTTCCTGCACCAAGAAGAAACTCTGCCACAGGGGACCTTAAAGAATGCAACCAAAACCCAATTGAGAAAAATGTAATGAAACATAGTACTGGAAGATATATCGACTCGAGTGTTAAAACAGAAGGATAACCAGAGGTCAGCTTTTAGAATTGAACTGGCCGATGCACAGCATTTAAACAGATCCAATGTGCTTTATTAAAAGAATATGATGGGAATACACAACGCCTCGGTGCGGGGAGTGTTCGGAGTGGGGTGGACGGGTTGACTGCGCAGATGGCGGTTGGTGGATGTGGTGTGGTTGGCGTCGCGGGGGCGTGGCTCCGGGGTGGCGGGCTCGATATCCGGGGGTGTTTGGCATTTGGGAAGGATTCTGACGGGACGGGGCGGGTTGGGTGTTCCCGGTGTTGGGCGAGTCCAGAGCCGGGTTGGGGGGGTGGCACGCTCTTGGGATGGGGGGTGGGCTGTTTGGGGCTGGGATTGGGAGAGACTTCTTCACTCGGGGAGTTGTTGGTCTGTGGGGTTCCCTGCCGCGGAGAGTTGTTGATGCCAGTTCATTGGATGTGATCAGGAGGGAGTTGGATGTGGTCCTTGCGGCTGGGAGGGTCAGGGTGGTGTGGAGGGGGCTTGGTGGGGAGGTGCTGGGGTGGGTGATTAGCCATGATCTTGTTGAATGGCGGTGCAGGCTCGAATGGCCTACTCCTGCACCTATTTTCTATGTTTCTATCCACCAGCACCAGAAATGGAGACGAGACAGATTAACATTCCAGGTGGAGTCCATGCCATGCATTACCTTTATTGCAAGGGGGATGGAGTATAAAGCTGGATGAACACTAGGGAGAAAGGATTAGAAGGATGCGCCGATATGGTTAGAAAGGTGGGAGTGTATAAACACCAGCATTTGAGTACAGGGGCAGGGAGGTGTTATTACAGTTGTACAGGGCCTTGGTGAGGCCACACCTGGAGTATTGTGTACAGTTTTGGTCTCCTAACTTGAGGAAGGACATTCTTGCTATTGAGGGAGTGCAGCGAAGGTTCACCAGACTGATTCCCGGGATGGCGGGACTGACATATCAAGAAAGACTGGATCAACTGGGCTTGTATTCACTGGAGTTCAGAAGAATAAGAGGGGATCACATAGAAATGTTTAAAATTCTGACGGGTTTAGACAGGTTAGATGCAGGCAGAATGTTCCCAATGTTGAGGAAGTCCAGAACCAGGGGTCACAGTCTAAGGATAAGGGGTAAGCCATTTAGGACCGAGAGGAGGAGAAACTTCTTCACCCAGAGAGTGGTGAACCTGTGGAATTCTCTACCACAAAGTTGTTGAGGCCAACTCACTAAATATATTCAAAAAAGAGTTAGATGTAGTCCTTACTACTGGGGGTCAAGGGGTATGGCAAGAAAGCAGGAATGGGGTACTGAAGTTGCATGATCAGCCATTATCTTATTGAATGGCGGTGCAGGCTCGAAGGGCTGAATGGCCTACTCCTGCACCTATTTTCTATGCTTCTAAGCATGGAGCAGTTGGACCGAATGACCCATTTCTGTGTAGATTCTATAAAAATCAAGTTATTTAAAAGAAAAATAAATGATTGAAGAAACATTTTAAAAAAATGTAACACAAACCTCTTGGGCAGAGCAGAGAAGTTAGAGAAAACGTATCGAGCCATCATATCCAAGCAGGTTTCGGTAAGCTCAAGGTGCACAGTTTTTAGACTGTCTTCAGCCTCCGCCATTGAATTTTCATCTGCTGATCCCAAACTAGAACTTGTAACAGAAGTTTGCATTCTACTGGAATGAGAAGGCACAAGTCAAGACCAAACAAAATGATAAACCATTGCAAAGACAACTCTATAAAGACAGCTCATTCCCTCCATTATTTTTTTCTGCATACAATTTCAAGCATGCATTGAGTGCACCCGTGTGCATTTTCAAAATTATCTTCATTGCAAAAGATTGGCATTTTTCAGAATCAGATAAACCCTTGCATCAAAAAAGGGATCAACTTAAAACAATGTACTTTGTTTCAAGCAACAATTTGCCACTTCCAATTCTACCACACATGCATCTTTAGAGCAGACTAAAATATTTGCCTTAGACATTTGCAACTTTAATAAATTAAATACAAGGATATTATTCTTGGTTTTTAAAATTGATGCACTTGGTAATTTCTTACAGCGAATCACATAAGCACATACATTAATTGTAAAATTTATTTTTAAGTGGTCAAATGAATGATCGGTTTGAAAGCTAGAATTATACACCAATTTGTTAGATTACATAGTCTGGCCAACTCAAGGTTAATTGCAATTTACGGCAGGGTTATAAGTACAGTCTAATCCTCAATACAAAAATTCATTGAGGTAATTCAAATTTTTAAGCACCAGATCCCCAGAGTGAGAAACAACTTTGAAATATCAGGACTAGACTGTATTCAGATCTTTGGTCAGTGGTTGTGTCTCAGTACATACAATAGCTGATATTTATTCATACCTTTTAGTCACTGTTCCTGCATACCCTACGTAAACTAGAGGTGATCCAAAACTCAGCTGTCCATGTCCTAATTCGCACCAAGTCCCACTCACCCATCACCTCTGTGCTCACTGACCTACATTGGCTTCCGGTTAAGCAACGTCTCAATTTTAAAATTCTCATCCTTATTTCCATACAGAGATGGCCTTGCCCCCCCTTCTCGAATCTCCTCCTGCCCCATGGCCATTCAGCCCATCATGTCCGTGTCGGCCGACAAAGCTATCCAGCCTAATTCCACTTTCCAGCTCTTGATCCATAGCCCTGTCATTTACGGCACTTCAAGTGCATATCCAAGTACTTTTTAAACGCTATGAGGGTTTCTGCCTCTACCACCGTTTCCAGGGTGGTGAGTTCCGACTCCCACCACCCTCTGGGTAAAAACATTTCTTCTCAAATCCCCTCAACCTCCTACCACTTGCTTTAAATCTATGCCCCCTGGTTGTTGACCCCTTTGCTAAGGGGAATAGGTCCTTCCTATCCACTTGATCTAGGCCCCTCAATTTTAGACACCTCAATTAGGTGTTCCCTCAGCCACCTTTGTGCCATAGAAAACAACCCCAGCCTATCCAATCTTTCCTCCTAGCTAAAATTCTCCAGTCCTGGTAAAAGCCATGTAACGCTCCTCTGTACCTTCTCTAGTGCATCACATCCTTCCTGTAATGCAGTGACCAGAACTGCACACATTACTAGACATGAAGCAGATTGGAATTTTCTATCCAAAGGGCTGTGGATGGTCAGTTGTTGAGCATACAAGATGTATATATACAGATTTTTGAACACGCCCAGCCAGTAGATAAGGCGATATACGGCAGATGACATTTCAAAATGAGAACATTTCTTAATTCAAAACATTAGTGGAGCTAATAGATTGTAATGTGTTTATTTTGGGAGGCCTCAACACATTTTGATGAGCAAGTTTTTAAATCGCTGAGCAATATGGAGCAAGATGCTGCAAAGGTTAGCTCCTCATTACACTGCAGCTCAAGAGTTTAAAAAAGGGAGTCCAATATAATAGAAATGCTCAATAAAATAATCTGCACAAGAAACCGAGATTAAGTTTAAAAAAAAAGCCATAGACTTGGACCATCATCTTTAAGGGGTCAGCCATTTAGGACTGAAATGGAGAAATTTCTTCACTGAGGGTTATGAATCTTTGGAAATTTTCTACCCCCAAGGACTGTGGATGCTCAGTTGTTGAGCATGAGAAAGATAGATTTTGGGATACTAAGGGAAGCAAGGGATAGAATGGGAAAGGGCAGTTGATGTAGCAGCTCAGCCAGATCTTATTAAATGGTGGAGCAGCCTCAAAGGGGTGTGTGGTTCTTATATTATGCCTAGGGCAATTTGGCTTCCCAACGGTGTGAAGAAGTCATAAAATTAGCATAAAGTGTCAAAACACAAGGCTATGGTAACTGCTGGTTACATGTTTTTAAACATCTTCAATCAGGGATGCAATGCCATTTTTCCAGACTGCTGCAAATGAAAGTCTATTTATAATTTAGCTAAAAAACACACTGAACAAGGATTCCAGGCATATTTAAATATGAATGGGCACCAATCTATCGAAATTGCAAAAATAAATTAGCCAGGGGCTTGGGGGTGGCAAGAAAGAATAAAACAAAAAACTTAAGGCTTAATCATCACCATGAGGAACAGGAGTATTATATTATCAAGATATTCCAAGTTTTTGAAAGAGATGGATTACAGGAAACCATAATATGCACTTAGGCAGAACCAGAGGACAAAGAATGGAATTCGGCAGCAAAGGGAAAATCCATCACCATAGCACATATTTTTTAATCAGGAATGGAAGAAAAAGTATTAACAGGTAGTCATTAATTTAGCTTGCCCAATTGTATTTATAAAAACAAGACCATCCATCAGCAGTAAAGGTATGCCTCAGAAGCAAACCATTAGTTGGCATGTCAACTAAACTTGCATTAACTTTTCACAATGATTAAATATTCTATTAACTCAAACAGTTTTGCAATATACATGAGCTGATTCAGAAACCATGAACAAATTACTGAGCACAAGAACATAAGAAATAGGAACAGGAGGCAGCCATTTGGCCCCTCGAGCCTGCTCCGCCATTCAATAAGATCACGACTGATCTGATCATGGAATCAGTTCCACTTCCCTGCCCGCTCCCCATAACCCTTTACTCCCTTAATCGCTCAAAAATCTGTCTCTCTCTGCCTTAAATATATTCAATGACCTAGCCTCCACAGCTCGCTGGGGTAGAGAATTCCACAGATTTACAACCCTCAGAAGAAATTCCTCCTCATCAATTTTGAATGGGCGACCCCTTATTCTGAAACTATGCCCCCTAGTTCTAGATTCCCCCATGAGTGGAAATATCCTCTCTGCATCTACCTTGTCGAGCCCCCTCATTATCTTACATCTTTCAATAAGATCACCTCTCATTCTTCTGAGAGGCCCAACCTATCTTCATAAGTCAACCCCCTCATCTCCAGAATCAACCTAGTGAACCTTCTCTGAACTGCCTCAAACGCAAGTATATCCTTTCTTAAATAAGGACACCAAAACTGTATGCAGTACTCTAGGTGAGGCCTGGTGAAAGTGATAGAGTGACAGAGTATGAAAGTGACAGACGTTCAGCTTGGGGGATGGAACAGCAAAAGATTTCAATTTCAACCTCATCTCAAAATGTGCGTGTGCGCAAAGAGGAAGAGAGCAAGAAAATAAATTCTACTCCTTGCAGAAATTTTAGCCATCATGAGGAGTGGAGCAATTTAGGTTCAATACCCAAGCTCAAATATATTCCGATAAAGAAGAGTGTGTGGAGACTGGAGGAATTCATCGAGTGAAACTGCTGCAGGAGAGGGGGCAGAGACAGTGAGCTACTTTGACATATCACACAATCACCCATTACTTCATCTGCTGGCTGAGGCATTTGCTGGGTCACTGTTTGTTTAACCCCAAACAGGATTTTAGTAAAGTTCTCAAGCTCTGCAGAATCATTCTCATGCCCTTCATTTGAATGAAAGGAAAGTTTCAGGAGGACATCACCAAATGTTTGGCAGAAAGGCTGGCTGCACTCACCCAGTGAATCAAGTAAAATCAAGTGGGGAAAGATGTTTTTCTTCCCCTCAGTCTTTTTGTAAGGACTTTCTCCCCCCTTTCCCTTCCTTTCGTAGAGTAAGCATCTCAAATGGCAATGTTGCACAACTGGGGTGAATGCAGTAATGGAGAACACAGCTTCTACCTGAAAAATGCTCACTGAATGGACAGTTGGGCAGTTTGCATTATACCTCATCATAAGAGCACGTCTGATTCAAGGATGCTTTAGAACAGATGCAATTGGGCACTTTTCCTCCACAGTTACTATCTATACTATTTATAGTACTATTTTCCAACATTACAAAACTGACTACACTTCAAAAAGTACTTCACTGGCTGTAAAGTCTTTTGGGACGTCCTGAGGTCGTGAAAGGTGCTATATAAATGCAAGTTCTTTGATAGCATAGGACATTTTGGACAACACACATCAATCACAAGAATTTGCACAGTCTGCTTAATGAGAATAGAGTTGTATTGACACACAACCCTCTAATCTTGAGCTAGAAACTAAATGGGAGTCCCTGATTGACAACCACTGATATATATTTATATTCCTGAATACAGTATTAATCCAGATCAATATGCTCACATTAGGTATTTATTGAAACAATAAAGAGTACTTTATAGAAAAACTACAACTAAGTCATGCAAGCCTCCCAGCATGCAGAAACCCCAGAATGAAACTCTTGAGCGTAGGCTCTTGTAATGCCTATACCTGCGGACTGCATGTTCTGAAACACTGATGCTGCGGGACCGGAAGGCCTCGACTGCTGAGAGGTCTTTCATATCTTTAATTTGGGAACTATTCAAGCCTGGTTTTAGGGGCTTTGTGGCTCGCAAGCTACCAGCACAAACCCAAGGACACCGCAGGTGGGAAGGGAGCCAGTGGGAGGAGTTGATGGAGAGAGGTCACACAGGCCAGGAATGGGGGTCCCAGGTAAGTGAAGTGAGGGCAACAAACACCAGCACAGGAGAAAGAACAAAAAAAAAGGGAGAAAAAAAATAAAAACTCAAAAGCATTAAACAAAATCTGAAATATGACAAGATAGCAAATTAGATCAAACACACTTTATATGCTACAGAACAAAGAAATATATAAACTCCTTTTATTTTACTGATTACAATTGGCAGAACAAGCAATATATAAAATTAAGGTTGGAATGGCATTTCAGATTTCGACAACAGAATTGTGCAGGGGGAAAAGAGCTGATAATGCTCTGACTGACTAACCTAATGGATACACGTTTGTTTCATTGTTAACTGATAATTCTGTGTGGGGCTTTAGTGAAATGCAAGTGCACAAAATTCTCAGGATATATAATATAGCTAACGTCCTTAGTCAGCAATTTTAATCATTGGCCCTATAAATAGGACATGGCCCATTTAAAGGCTTCAATTACTTAAGTGTTGGAAAGGGAAAATCAATGAAAATGCCAATTGCACCCCACAACTATGGCCTTTAAGTTACTGCAGGGGATACTAGTGGTAAAACCCTCAACACCTTTGTATAAAACCACCTTTTCTACTGTAGTAGAGGTTAAACTGTTCAAAACATATGGGTTTAAACTAAACATTAGGTAACGCATGCTAAAAAAGCAGAGGCCGGATTTTCATACGAATCCATCAAGTGCCCTTACTCCAGTATCGCTCAGCCCCATTGTCACTGCTGAGCTGACAGATGGGAATTTAGTACTAATGGTATTCTAGTATCTCAATGTCAGTTCAAGGCTTGCATTTCCAGTTAAAAAAACAATTCCGTGGGAATGCAAGTCTGTACTTATTGCCAGTTATTAGTTTAAAAAGGCTAGAGTATTTTAAGTCACTGCCTTTCAGATGCTCATATTCCAACCTTAAACACTTGTGCATTTGAACACAAAAAAAACAATGTACAATGCAACTATACATTTATACAAAATTAGGAAATAAGGAAAAGCACTATTTCAATTTGACAAAAATGCATAAATACTGGACATCGAAGCAAGAGGATTTGATGGAAAACCACAATCAGAAAAGATCAGCAGTGAGGTATGGGCGGCTTATTACTGTATTGTTCAGTAATTCCCTTCTAAAGTCAAAGGCTAACTCTTTAACCCAGAGATACAAATGATAAAATCAGCTTACTTAGTCCCTTTTTCTCTAAAACCTCCCAAGAAGTGTGCTTTCGCACTCTCCCAGTGGTATGCGCTACTCCGTTAACGTTATGCTGTAGTCAAGAGTTTATTTGGGAGTACATATTATGCAGAGGACATGAATCCAGTCCAGACCAATGGGATTGAAGTCCCCTCACTCTGCCAGTTGCAAGGGCTCCATGTTCTGGCAATCGAGCACGTTCAGAAGACATCCTCCAAAAAGGAAAGTTGACACTCATGCTGCAACAGGTGCTCTTCCAAAACACATTAATTGTCAGGGACAACTTGACGTTATACCTGGCTGGGTTACACAGAACAAAGGAATGCTTGATGCTGCCATTAAGCACCAAAACTGGGAAATGTTTTCCAACCCCACCCAAAACACATTTGGATGTCGTTAGAATTTCCATGTGTTCGAGTTACTGAGTTCTCTTACAAGGTCGAAGTTGAAACAAAATATTTGTAGTGATCATGATATTGATGAATCAGGCACACAGCATAATAGATAGATAATAATTGCCAAACATCAACTTCCATATTAAAATAACAAAGTGCCAGCCCATGACATTTCAACAGCTATCTTAAAATTGCCATTGCACATTTCACCAGCAAAGTTACTGAATACATCAAAACTCAATTTGTTGTTCAAATGGTTTACATTTCTGGACACATGCATTATACCAAAAGTATGCTCTCATTTTGAGAGATTAGCCTACCTTTTGAGAGGTCTTTCATTCAAGCTCGTGCTACGGGCTCGAAAACTGCTGGGTTCATGTGTATCCTCAAATGGTAGCAAGGCATTCGACCGTAGACCCTTGTTTATTAAAAACAAACATTAAGGTACAGTGGATAATTTAAGTTCAGATCCCAATTCTACATTGAAGCAGTAGTGAACTAATTTTATAATATTCATTGAGTGTGTGGAGCCATAGAAGTTTACAAAGAGACAGAAAAGGCTTTTATAAAACATTTAAAAGACAAAAGAATAAGGGTTGGGCTGTAGAATCGAAGTTGACAGCACAGAAGGAAGCCAGTTGGCAGGGAAATTCTGTGTGTCCTGGCCAATGTCACCTCAATGTTTCTTTTTGAAAACCTCAGTAGGAAAGATTCTAATAAAAATATGCCAAGCACAGAAGACAAATACACTGCTCATTTATCTCATTGCTGTTTGTGGAACCTTGCCCTGTGTTTATCCACAAAACAATTGACTACACATTTTAAAATTAATTTGTTGGCTGTAAAGCATTTTTGGACATCGAGAAAACATGAAAGGTACTATACAAATGCAAGTTCTTTCTTTAAAAAGGATTTTATATTTGAGATCAGGAAGTTCTAAAATGTATTTTAGATGGAGCCACGATTAATGTGCTCCACAAACAAATTTCCTAGTCAACAGTACAAAATGAAGTGACTTCAATGCTGGTTTTGAAAACCTCAGTAGGAAAGATTCTAATAAAAATGCCAAGCAACTTTCTCAAACCATTTTAATACAGACACATCCAAGCAGGAAGGTTGTTCACAATCCTCTACATTAGCTCATCAAAACACAACCTGAAACACTTTTACTAAGATATGGCGCTAACAAGTCACCCAAGTGTCACAAGGCACTTTAGTGAATGAATCACAGAGTTCAGTGGCTGTTGCTATGTGCGGCGATTTAAATACACACAATGAATAACCAGCACACTAAAGTGAAGCATCCAATTGTAAATAACCAAGATTCTTACTTTCGTAATGTACCGTACAAAGTCTTTTCGGAACACAAGTCGACATCGAATGAACCACATGGCTATAACGTGGTGTGCTAGAGACACTATATACTGGTTGAACCTAAGAATGAGAAGAATAAAAGCAGTGCAATCTCATCTTAAACAGAATTAGATGTTTGAAATTGCAATTACCTAAGCTGCATTCTTCGACAGGGCCATCTTACTACTATATGAAAATATGTCACCAACTAAACGCACGCTTGTTTGGGTAACTGTTATTGTAATTCTGCTTTATATAGATGATGCACACACCAAATTAAAAGCTACATCAGAGAACATCACCAATTTTTTTTTTAAACTTAAGACCTTGAGAAAAATTGTCACTCACTTGAAAGGGTTAGTGTAAGGTAACGAGATAGCAAATACACTGACGTACTGTTCCGCCACAAAGTTGGCGTAGAGAGGAGGAAGTCTCACCAAGGCTGTAAGAGAACACATGTTTTAAATCTCTTGTACTGCAAATCAGTCTTGATATGCATGACCACAGCTATACATTTTCACTAGGTTTCACTATGAATTGAGGAGGTATTGGTGAGTAGCTATTAAATAAGCCATAGAACCTAGGGGTATAGAACATCTGTAAAGCACTGAGCAGGAAGCTGCAGGTTCATTGCAACTGGCATCAGGAACGTTGCAGGTTTGCCAGATGCGAGTGAAGAGTCAACTTCTCATCAAAAAGGAAGGATATACTTGCCTTGGAGGCGGTGCAACTAGATTGATTCCTGGGATGAGGGGGCTGTCCTATGATGAGAGATTGTGTAGAATGGGCCTATACTCGAGTTTAGAAGAACGAGAGGTGATCTCATTGAAACATACAAGATTTTGATGGGGAGTGACAGGGTAGATGCAGGGAGATTGTTTCCCCCGGCTGGAGAGTCTAGAACTAGGGGGCAGAGTCTCCGGATAAGGGATAGGCCATTTAAAACCAAGATGAGGAGGAATTTTTTCCACTCAGAGGGTTGTGAATCTTTGGAATTCTCTGCCCCAGAGGGCTGTGGATGCGGAGTCATTGATTATATTAAAGGCCAAGATAGATTTTTGGACTCTAGGGGAATCACGGGATATGGAGATCGGGTGTGAAAGTGGAGTTGAGGTCAATGATCAGCCATAATCTTATTGAATGGCGGAGCAGGCTTGAGGGGCTGTATGGCCAACTCCTGCTCTTAATTCTTATATTCTGCTGCTTGTACCCCTTCCTAGCAGACAACTGTGGAACGGCATTATCTGATGCCCAGAGCAGGGTGGAGGGATTGCAGGAGCCCATGGCTCATCGCCTCAATCTCTGCACCTTTCCACACCCACTGTTGGAATTTGTGCCCATGGATATGTCCAGGAAACATCAAGGCTTTCTTTACCAAAGGAATATCCACATCTCCATTCTCTCACCACCACCCCCCCCCCCCACCACCCGCATGGGTAGGAGTACATTTTCTGTGCGCTTCTTTAGCAGAGAACTTCCCAAGATTTCAAGTGGTCATTCACACCCCCCTACCAAAGCATGCACAGAGTTTACCTGCTGAAGTTGTTGGTCTAATTTCCAGCTCCATCACTAAGAAATACAATTTCTAGGGAGCATCACCAATCAATCTACAATTCCCCAAACCAACCACAGGAGTAGGGTTCCAACATGTGAAAATTCCATGGCCTAAGCCCTCCCAATTTCTGTGGACTTGACATAGATGAGTCCTTTCAATTTCACTACATTTTCCATAGCCCACACCTTTATAAACACTATACTGCTTATACAGCCCATCCCCTTGAGTCCTGCAGTCTGTTGCCTCCTAATCACTATTTCCAAGCTTTAAAAAAAAACATTTAATTCATTCACAGGATTATGGGTGTCACCAGTAAGGCCCATCTCAAATTGCCCTCGAGAAGGTGGTGGTGAGCACCTTCTTGAACCGTTGCAAACTGTATGGTGAAGGTACTCCCACAGTGCTGTTAGGGAGGGAATTCCAGGATATTGACCTAGCAACAATGAAGGAACAGCGATAGATTACCAAGTCAGGATGGTGTGCGACTTGGAGGGGAACTTGGGTGATAGTGTTCCCATGCACCTGCTGCTCTAGTCTTTCTAGGTGGTAGAGTTTGTGGGTTTGGGAGATGCCATTAAAGAGGCCTTGGCAAGTTGCTACAGTGCATTTTGCAGATGGTATACACTGCAGCCAGTGTGGAGGAGAGTGTATGTTCAGGGTGGAGGAGGATGGGGTTTCAAACAGTGGGCTGCTTTGTCCTGGGCGGTGTCGAGCTGCAAATGTTGTTGGAGATGCGCTCAGCCAGGCACACTCCTGACTTGTTGATGGAAAGGCTTTGGCGAGTCAGGAGGAGACACACTTGCCATAGAATACCTAGCCTCTGACATACACTTGTAACCACAGTTTATGTGGCTGGTCCAGTTAAGTTTCTGGTCAATGGTGACCCCCAGGATATTGATGGTGGGGGATTAGACGATGGTAATACCATTAAATGTCTTGTTGGAGATGGTCATTGTCTGGCACAAATGTTACTTGCCACTTATCAGCCCAAGCCTAAACGTTGTCCAGGAATCTCTCCTCCGTGCAATGCAAAAAAATGCAGGGACTAGTGCTGCAAAAAGAAACCGGAAGGGGCAGGAAACTCCAAAGAAAGGTAATGAAAAAAGTGAAGGAGCGCAGAGAACAGCACGAGCGCGCACCCTCTAACAGACTCTGCTGAACAAGAGGACGGATATGGGAGCTGCTGGGAGTGGTAAATATTGCAGTTTAGCAGATCTGTTTTATGAAACATTACACCCTCCAACTCAGTTACAACACAGAAGATCAGCTAATGGAACCAAATAATCTTACTTGATAAAAATTCCAGCATGGGGATAGCCATGGTGAGTGTGGCAGAGATATGCGTCAGTTTGAGAATAATGCCGGGAAGCAGTTTAACCATGATGTCTGGCATCTCGATGATGCACATGGTCAGTGTCACCACACACTGTTTGGCACAACGGTAAATCAGCCCAGTATCAAGGCAGTGAACAAATTCACGCTATTCAAAATACAAAGAACAAAGAAGGATCATATTAAGACAATGCACAAGTTATTCAGGGATCTTGGCCTGAATGGTGTTTAGACAACAAAATCACTCAATTTTATTGATGCTCGTCTCGTTAAATCACTCAATTCAAAACTGAATTGCATCAGATTAAACTAGACTCCTCCAGGCGCGAGGACTATTACAAGTTCAAGGTCTGCCTTAGATACTCAAGTACTTTCCCAAACAGTCTAAGCCTCTTGAATCAAGGGGGACATAATAACCCCATTCCAAAAGAAAATTCCAATTAGATCAAATAAAGTAACAGATTAATTGCTGGTGCACAATGTTCGCCAATTTTGGTGCATGAATGAGCACTTGTGCCTTCAGTGCTTAGACTTCAATTCAGGGTCCTGTACAGATCAATTCACCCGCTTGGCGATCCATTCTCCACACAGCAACCATACCCATATTTCATTCTTTATATGCATTCCCTCCTCTTGTTCTCTACACCCTTCCTCCAGAGATCTATGCCTGGCCCAAAGAATATCACCTTCAGTAGAGACAGATGTTAAACATGAATTCTGCTTCAAGTTTCAACTACTTTTGATTTACCTGTTTAGTCTGGTCCAAGTAACCATGATACGAGGTGATAACTGTCAGCACTGGGACAACAGCCAACTGTACATCAGTGCGAGAGAAACCGTCGGGTGTATTCCTCAACCTCTCCGCCAGCTGACGGTCTGTGACCTGGAAAAGAAATGGCAGACATCTGAAATAACTATAGACTGAGAAGTAGCATCCAGCTCAAAAAATTGTTTTTCATTGCGTACACCAACTGCCTGCTAACAGATACTAATCCAGTCCCAGAAGATTTGGGTAGTCCATGTCAGACAATAGCTGCTCATCAAACCAGAGGCACACGTGAGCAAAGTCGGGGAGGCCACCTGGGCTGAAGCACATTGTTGAGGCAAAGTAGAGGGAACTGATCAGGACTGCCTGCATCTGTGGAACCCTAGCTGGAAAGTTAAAATCTTTTTAAAAAAAATTAAAATGTGGCAGAACATAGATGACCAAATTGTTTTACTTTACCAGGCTAGAGAGGAGTGTTGATCCAAGCTGTATGAAGGAGGTCAGAATGAGACCCTTATACTTACTTGCACAATTCAGGTAGTTTATCCAAAAAAGAAAGAGTTATATTTATAAAGTGCCTTTCACAACCTCAGGACATCTTAAATAGCTATAGAGCTAATGAAGTACTTTTAAAGTCTAGTCTCTGTTGTAATGTTCAAGTTTCAGCACCTTCCCATCCATTTCCTTTAGAGGGTACAAAAGCACATTCCCCAACCAGAGAATGCTAATTACACCACATTTACGATTATTGAAGAGCAATACCTCCATGTCTGAAATACGCAACGAGATCTTAACAGGTCATTCAAGGCTAATCTCCCATTAACATTGAATTTACAAAATTTGGTTCAAATAAATCTATATGGAAAGGGGAGTAAATTTTCCCAGATAGCTCAGCATTATCCGGTGTTGCACTCAGCTAAATAGACTAGAAAGATTCCAAATTTCATCTGTAGTCTCATGCTGAGGTGGTCAACATCTGCTGGAGCTGTTGATGTATTACAAATGGTCTTAGCAACCTTGGGGTAAGGTGGAACAAAAATAAATGAAATAAAACCAGTCACAGTTCATGCTTCTAATCACAATCCAATGACCCCTGCAGGAAACAAGAGCAGACATGGAGTGGGACAGGAAGAGGCTTGGCTTTAATGTGCCCTTCACTTCCACCCACAGATAAAAGGCCAGTTGAAGGCACTTTCACACAAAGAACAGCTACTGGGCAAGATACCAGTGGACTGTCTGCACCTATGGAACCTTAGCCCAGCACAAATCCACAGGAGATATAAAATGTTTTTTTTTTTTTTAAATGTAGCAACAACTTCGATTACCGAACTGTTTTTACTTCCTACCATGGTGCAGAGGGCAGAGCAGAGTTGGTCTATGCTGCACGGAGAGGTCAGAATTAGTCCCTTATACTTGAGCAATTCAGGTAGTTTATCCAATACAAGTTTCAGCACCTTCCAGTCGGTCTCCTTTAGAGGGTAGGAAAGCACAGAGAAGGAAAGATATATATAAACAAGTTACAAAGGGCACATAAAGATGCTGGATCATTTGATACAGTTTTCCCAGCATCCGCAAGAGATTTCTGGTAAAGCTCAACAGAATGCAGCTTCGAGGAACTAAACTGATTTTTAAATAGAGGTGTAAATTATGAGCGTGTAGATAAGGAGAAAGTGTTTCCACTAACAGGATACAAAGTTAAGATAACTGGCCAAACTACCAAGAGGTGAGATGAGGAGGAGAAACTATTTTTATGATCTGGAGTCCGCGACCCAAAAGGATGGTGGAAGCAGATTTAATAATAACTTTCAAAAAGGGAACTGGATAAATATTTGAAAAGGAAAAATTGCAGAGTTTTGGGGAAAGAGTGGGATTAATTGGATAGCTCATTCAAAGAGCCGGTACAGGCAAGATAGGCCAAATGGTCTCTTTCTGTGCTGCAAGACTGACTTCTGAGCAAGGAAAAAAAAAGTGTTTTGAATTACAACAAACGCTACATTTAACTGGGAAAGGATTTTAGTGCTTTATCGAGTAAAAATAGACACTGAGCACCAGTGAGAGTTAGGAGAGCTGACCAATGGCATGGTTTAATAGGTAGGTTTTGAGTTTTGTGTTTAGAGGCGGGGAAAAGGAAAGCAAGATGGAGGAGTTTAAGAAACGAGTGCCAGAGAGGAGGATTGAAACAGCTGAAAGTTCTGCCACTGATTAGGAATGGATACACGGGAAGTCAGAGTTAGATAAACAAAGGGCTCGGGACAAGGCAGAATGGTGAAGGAAATCAGAAGTATGGTGGGATGAGGCCACAAAGTGATCCATTATCAAAAGTGGGTGCCATGCAGGATAGTAGCAATATAGAATTTGAGAGCTCAACAGGAGTTCCTTTTCACCATTTGCAGGTATATATTTTTTTTTTTAAATCACAAAGTGAATCGAATTGATAAGGCACTGCTGGACAAAATGCTTCCACTTGGCATTATAAACCTCAAGAATGGAAACTTCTGCATCAACCACAGGAATCCCAGGTATCGTCTGCCTGTCATTTCAAGAACCATACCATTAAGTGCATGTTCAGGAACCGGGTGTTTAATAAGTCATATCTAGTCTGTATGGGAACATGAAGGACCCATTACATCTCAAAAGGCCAGTAATTCCAAGAACCAGATCTTAGTCACTGAACAGGAATGATCAACCTTCATAGGCAAAATATTAAATTTGTACATCTAATTAGGTGATGAGAATTTTAACATTTATTTTGGAAATGCTATCTTAAACTAAAAGCTCCATTATAAATTCAGCTGCCACAAATTCATGTTCACTGAAGACTTATTTGCTGAGAGGAATAGATGACCCAGATGTCATCAAGATTCGCTTGAACTATAAAGAACTGAACAACGATTATAAAACGAACAGGTTTGCAGCATGCCAACCAAGGCAGTTCATCTGTTAATTAACAGTTTTGAAAAAGAGACAGTTTTCTGGTTAAGAACAGGATTGAGGGTTATAAGAGTAAGCAACGTTAAATGGTGATTGTATATTCTGTGGAACACGATGGTTACCGTGTTGCCAGCACCATGGAAGGCAAGCGCTCAGAAATGAACACTGGATTGATATTCTGGTGTTTCACTCAATTTATCATTTGGAAGGAGAGAGAGAAACTTTAGAAAACACTCAGGAAGCTAGGCAGAGCCTTTGATCACAGCTGATTGGCAAAAGACCTTTTTTCCCCCTCCACAGACATTTTATGCATTCCTGTTTTGGTATGTTTTTTTTTAAAAAACTTACATGTTCGAGGCACTGGAGAATTGCACTAAAAGCCAGCGAGAAAGGCAAATAACCCATGCGAATGGTGGAACTCAGAGCTGCTGCAGGGCTTCCTGCTGGTGGAGAAACTGTGCCTTGTCCTTTCTTCTCAGAGCCTCTCTTCTCAGGCTCACTGCAACAAAATATAATGGTGATTATTGTGCTTTTTAAAAAATTTCCAACAAAGTATTATTCCCACATGCTAGAAGACTGCTTGATTAAGTCAAGGTGGCCATGGCAATATAATTGACAAGGGACTTTAGTATACAAGTGTTCGAAGGTATTAACTTAATGGCCCGGATTTTGTGGTCAACGGCGTCAGCATCCGAACCAAATGTGCACTCGCTTGCTGGGAATCCTCCTCCGAGAGGTTGCGGTCAGCTGCTGCTGAGTAGAGGGCAGTGTAGTGGCTCACGAATCCCAAGGACACACTGTGCATAAGCGTACCTGGATCAGGTGGGCTGGAGCTCCAATCAGCAAACAAAAGGGCATTCTTAATACTATTAGAGATCGTAGGGCTATTCTTCACCTGTACTTCGAAAATATACTGTATGGTTTTGGGGTCTGGGTGTGTGCAGAATGCATTTTCATTTTTTTTTTTTTAAAAACCTTTCAGCAAACCATTTTAGAAACTAGAGAATAATGCTTTCTTCAAAAATCTATTGGAGAACAGTTATTTACTTTTCATGGATAATAAACAACTAATAATCCTGTGGGTCACATGTAAATGCTTCTATTTCCGGCCTCAAACTCAAAAGAGGGCAGCCTCACTCAGACCACCACCAACCCAACGGCAAGTTTAAAAGACTGGCTTGTAGTTTAAGCTTTTACATATACTTGGATGTCAAGAGGTTTCCCCTTGCGCTGTGCAAACGGGCCCTGCGCTCGCTTGCACCAGTCATAACATTTTCATAAGCAATTCGCCCAACTCTGCAGCTGCAATTAGGATTTCAATGTCGGAGCAGATAATCTGTCAAGTCGGAACTGGACAGATCTCAAGTTCGGGGAAGAAATCCTGAACTTGTCCATTTCAAAAGGTGGTATCACAGCATACTCTGAGTACACCATCATACCGACCACAAATTAGACTCCATTTTATGCAGAAAGTTACAATCGTGTGAACTCTCATTTCACATCTTCAGAGCCAAGTTCAAACGCTGGACATTTAAGGCACAAATGTGAAATATTATTTCAAGTATCTGTCCCAGGCATAGACTATCCAATTAGGTCAGTGAATTGCTCATGCCCCAGGTCTTGTGATCTGGGACTGTCTGCAAATTCTGGAACTCTGTCCCAAAAAGCTGTGGACGATGGGTCAATTGAAACTTTCAAGAATGAGATTGATAGATTTGCGTTAGATAAAAGTATCAAGGCACTTGGAGCAAAGGCGGGTTGATCGAGTGGAGGTACAAATCAACCACGATCTAACAGAATGGCGCAACAAGTTCAAGGGGCTGAATGGTCTACTCCTGTTCTTATGTTCTGATGTCAATGACTCCAAAAGGATGGACTTAAATGAAGGATAAAATAGAAGCCAAATTGCCTACCTGCTTCCACAGAGACAATAGGGACTGAATCTCACAATCCTATCCTTGTTTGGCACTCCAATGCGAAAGAGAGAGTCAGCTCGAAGATGCAGAAAGAAATCAAATACCTGTGGAAAATACTTGGCATTAGTTATCAAAACAATTACTGCTCAATATTCATTGATATTCTGTTACTGGCTTTTCTATGGCATGAAAAATATTGAACCTTTGGTCTACTTTTGATTGGATTATTCAACTTTCCTAAAAAAAATATAAAGCTATAGTTACAAAATGTAGGTACATTTCAGAAAGTGCATTGTTTTTCAAACCTCTCCAACTCAAAAAGATGTTCTGGGCCATAAACACAGAATTTCGGCTAATTTAATGAATTTATTTTGAGATTCAAATCCAAGGCTTTAGTCCTAATGAAGGGCATATTACCAACTATTTAAAAAAATTGTACTGTCACTGTACTCAATTGTGCCCCACGAGAGTGGCACAATTGTATACTTTTGAGGAGAGGAGGGGGAAGAGAAGACCACTACAATATTAAACAGACTTAAAGTTGGAAACAACAAGCTCTACAAAGCAATGCACCAATTCTAATGGTCACTTTTAGAACAGAAGACAGCAAGCAAAGGCTAGTTATGTCAGAAGGTTACAGTGCTGTGACTCAAATCAAGTTCAGTACACATACTGGACAGGAACATTATCTGAAAGTCAAGATTAGGTTGGGGTCATACAGGTATCTCAGATTGCACACTTTAGGAGCTCTGTTGAGAATATCACTCCTTCAGACGATGCACTGAGACAGGTGCGTTCATAGAACATCCCACGCTGTCGTTCGATTCTATGTTAAAGGCAAGTTATTGTGGACATTCCAATCTTGGGTGATCATAGCATTATAGACACGCGCCTTAGAATGTTACTTCACTGAAACACTGAGCAGGTTTACATATGCAAAATAAAGTTAGTTTGAGGTTGAAGTTGCTCTTCTAAATTCTAAAATAATAAAAATATGGATTTCAGGAATTCAATGCAAAGATAATTAGTATTTTTAATCCACAAATAAAATCCAGTACATAATGGATTAGAATTGAAACTGCAAGTTGGTTCTATAACTATTGCAAAATGAATTCTCTGGCCCTACCTACCTTCAGGCGTATACTGCTTGCGATAGAAGATGTGTACAATTGCTGGTAGTGCGATTGTATGTGGCTTATCAGAAGTTCATGCACTCGACTTGCATGACTGGCAGGTAAACTGTACAATTTGGTCTGGAAAGAAAAGTGTGTTAATGCTTTCAGTATAACCGCCAGAATGAATTTACATTCTGTATCTAGTGTACAAATGTGCAAATTACTCAAATCCCCCACCACAAACTTCCCTCACCTATACAATTACTAAAATTCAATTCTCGTCATCCCTCCCATAATAAATTCAAGAGTAACATCTGAAGAGCAATCACATTTTAATACAATTCTATTGCTTACCAACTCCATTATTTTTCCACCCAAAACAAAATCATTGGAATTATTTTGTGTGGAATACTATTTAAAACTCCAAGGATCTGCTTACTGAGCATATCAAAGATGGATCTGCTACAGAAAATATTTGTCAAAAAGTTTATATTCTGTCTGCTATTTCAATTGTGGAGTAAGTGCAGAATATATTTGGTGCGTGCGTGTGTGTGGCATATTTCAAATGAGCTTCCCATCAACAGAAAGAAGTCTTGCTTAATAACTTGCATAAATTAAAAGTCCAATGACCACTTCCTTCTACAAGCAGCAGGTTTTTTGAATATGGCATGACCAGTGGTTTGAATTTCTCAAGTTCATCAATGCAGAGAGATCGCATTGTTACAAAACAAAGATATGTCTTGTGCTGATTGGATTGCCAAATATATAATGATAGTTTCAGAGGACAAAGTGGAAAAGCCAATTTATTTTTTTAAACAAAGAACTCAACCCACAAGTGGCAGTGCCACCTGCTGGTTGTGAAAGCCTTACGAACAGCACTCAATACCATGCATTACCATTTATGCTGAAAGCAAGCATTTAAAGCTTGAGCTTTCGTATTAAGTTAGAAAGTTAAATTAAGTGAAGCAGCATAGCGAAGCATACTTAGGATATCCGAAGTATTAGATGTATAAATGGAGGTACAAATTCTGCTCTGGAAAAATTGCACAACCTAGGTTGACTGCTCAATTTTTTGATTTACATTTCCAGCATGTACCAGGAGCACTGAAGTGGAATTTTTACCTCAATGGAGTTTCCCACATCAACGATGAGGCCATACTTGTAGTCAAACACACGTTCTCAGTGGAATTTGCATGACCCAGCACGAGTGAAAAACATAAGTAACCAGCAATGAAGCAGATAGACATATATTTTTTCTTGCTGGGATTTCGAAGAGTAAAACACGCCAGTTAACAATTTAACCCGAGTTACTGATGATAATGTGACAAGTAGAACTGCTTTCCACAATGCATGATCCACCGAGGGTGCGTGGCAATTTTAAAATGGTGATCTATAGAATATGTTTTTCCATTAACTTAACTTTAAAAATAGTAATTACAAATTGCACATGCCCAAAAACAAGCTCAGACAGAATTAGGCACAGGATCTAGATTTAACCTGCAAAATCTCTAGAAGACCCAAGACAGCAGTCTTCACATCCTCCAGCGTAGATTCATACAAAAAGTCACTTTCCACTGCTTCCACAACAGGTGGATCAATGAGTGGCCGATTGACAACCTTAAAAAAAGGAAGGAGATGCATTTTATTACACACATTATACAGTATTAAAAACCCTAAAAGGCTAAAATCTGCCCCCAAGTTTTTCAACACAAGCTTAATGATTTAGTTTCAGTATAACTGATCAAATTCTAAAGCAACAGGTCAAATATTACCTCGCAGTGCAATCTTGCATGACTGCTAGAACATGAGATCTACCATTTTATATGGTTTTGAAATATAATGCTTTACTATTTCTGAATGCTATCCTAAATACTTTAACTGCTAGATTGAGAGACCATGCTTGTGTGCAAAGGATAAGCAGCCACAGTCTTGCTGAAACAAATTCTTGTGATCTGCACAAAGATTGATTGAAAAACAAATCAAACGCTGTACAACAGGCCTGCACTGTGCAGCTGTTTAGTGTGTGGATTTCATTTAACACTTTTAGAAACAACTTTTTAAATTTCAAGAGTGGGGGCTGGGCTGGTAGACAGTGCAATCTTCATTACACTCATTCACAAACTTACAACTAAACGGAGATTCATTAAAGAATCTCACTGCATAAATGTCACCTTTATTTAGTATCCACTGCCTATAGTACCAATACCTTTTCTATAATGTCCAAGAGATTGTTAAATTGGGGGGTGTTACAGTCCTCTGCCAAGTCCACCAGTAGCTGCGAGGCCAATCTGCGAACCATATGATCCTTATCCTCCGCAATGTGCCCTAGTTGGGGGATCACTATAGCTTCAATCAGCTCCTCCTAGAAAATAAGGAACAGCACTTGCCTTGAATTAACAAGCACCACCAATAACCCTGCATCATTTCATCATTTTTCCAGAAAATATCAGATTTAAACTCAATTTACAACTTTCATAGCTCATGAAGTCCCCTTCTCTCAAACTTAATGACCTTATGGCTAATTAAAGCAATGCATACACTTCATTGCAAAACATTTACACACTGATCATTGGGCGAGGGGACAACCCATTCCCAGGGCTCCAGTCAGACAGTAAGCCATACAGGTGTACAGCCTGGATTGTTCTCATGCTCTCAGCCCATTGTAGGGAAGTTCTTGGCCTCCACTCGCAATTTCTCATGGTAACAGATCTCCCAAAATTGGGATTTTAAAAGCAAAGTTCAGCCGTGTCAACCTAAACCCTAATCACTTTGTGGCACACCATGGTGTGGCTGTAAAAACCCTGCCACAGAGCTTGCTACCCGACTAACATTTATCCTTCAGTCATTGCACTTACTTCATACAGCTGCCGATTAATGCTCAAAACAAATGACAAGACATCAAGAGTTTTCTTGCGGATGGTGCTACGATTCTCATTCCTGCAGGCATAGGAAGAAATTGGACCAAGAATATGCTGGGTAAGCTTAAGCATCACACAAACAATTTGCATTTATATAGCTCTATTAAAGTAGAAAAATCCCCAAGGTACATCACAAGAGGGAAAAAACCAGCTAAATAGAATTTAACCACATGCCAATTGAGACAGTATCTTCTCACCCAAGGTGCATTTACAATAGTGAAGGGTTGCATCCGAAACATTAATCAGTCTTGCTGACTGACCCGACATACATTTTCAGTATTTTCCCCAGTGAATTTAAAATAGGCCCACAAAAATGATGGAGATACTTACAAGAACTGTAAGGTCAGTTAGGTTAATGATCGCAGCTTCTTACCTGAAGAACTTCTCCATTAGTTTCTGCAGGTTCTGAATCCAGCAGTGTTTCGCAGGGTGAATAGACTGAGCCCGGTAGGACACAAGTGTAAGGACGGAGACCTCCTTAAATATTTAAGCCAAAAAAATGCAAAAAGGTTAACATATGCTCATACCAACTCTTCCTCAAGAATAAGCATCATTAATTATGGTAACAACTACTTGTTCAAAACATTCAATCCCAGACCTTGCACAATTACAACTATTCAGAGCAGTGGAAAATAGTCACAGCTATCCATTGGCAGGCACCTAAACCGTAGAACCTAGACGATGGATTCTCAGTTTATTTATTTCAGGTACCCGCAAAGTACAGTATTTTGAATCATTTTGCACTACAGTAACAGCTACAAGTGTACATGGATATACCCGATTTGCAATGGCTATGATACCCAAAATGCAGAACGTGTTGGATTTTTTAGCTCAATATCCTTCACCTTGATAAACCATAATTTCACCGATAAAGATTAAAGCAATTTTAGAATCTTACCGGTCTTTTATCGGAACACTTTTCAATCAGCATGAATAATCGCTCCTGAGGACCATGATAATCATTCTGTTCATACAACTCCTCTATAGTGGTTAGCAGCTCATGTACAATAATTGACAGCTCATGACTACCCAGTGTCTAAAATAAAATGAAGACAAATAAAGGCGATTGGTACATTAAGGGGATATCTAACCATCAAGATACAAGACTCACAGGCAAGTTATTTGAATGCACTGCAAAGTGAGGAAATTGCCATTACTAGCACTGGAGGAATGTAATCTCCAAATCAGTCAACATAGGAAATGGATGGTTTTTTTTTTTAAATTGGTATTAATTCTCAGGATGTGGGCACCCATCCTTAGTTTCCCCAGGTGGTGGTGGTGGGCCTCATTTGCTAGGCCACCTCAGAGGACTCTTCAACCATGTTGGTGTGGGACTGGAGCCACATACTGACTAGACCGGGTAAGGATGGCAAATTTCCTTCTCGAAAGGACATTAGTGAACTAGTTGGCTTTTTACAACAAGTCAGACAGCTTCATGGTCACTTTCAAAAATTGATGCCAGCTTTTTACTTCCATATTTTTCTTTTAAACTGAATTCAAATTCGCAAACTGCCATGGTAGGATTTGAACACTGGTTCACTGGATTATTAGTCCAGGATTCTGGATTGCTAGACCAGTAACAGACACTACACTACAGTGCCAGTGCTTAAGGAAATTACACCACACACAAAATTAAGAGGATACAAACTGGAATTTTCAGGTTTTATGATTTCCACTTTTCAAGAATAAGTAAAAGAACAGAGGGGAGCGGAGGAGAATAAAAACCAAACACAGCAAGTTATGATCAGGAATGCAGGCCTGGAAGAGTGATGGAAGCATATTCAATAGCAACTTTCAAAAGGGAAATTGATATATACTTGAAAAGGAAAAAAATGCAGGGCTATGGGGAAGAGAGTAGGGGAGTGGGCCTAATTGGATAGCTCTTTCAGAGCTGGCACAGGCACGATGTGCGGAATGGCCTTTTACGCTGCCAGATTCTAAATAAATTGATCAGATATCACATCCTCCCTGCAAGTGGGAGTTTAAATCCACTTTGCCCTTTGGCATCACAAGTGCATCAGAATTTCATTGCCTCTCACTGTACCCTGGTTGATAGATTAGGAACCTTTCAAAAGTGGATTAATTGAACACTGCATGTGCAGTCACTAACTACTTATTAGTTTATACTGAAGTCAACTCCACTTGTCTGAAGTGAAAAATATTCTCTTTCACAGAATTTGATTTGCATTCAATGCAAGTGGATAGGAGAGTGGGAAACTAGAATCCCAGCCTACAAGAAAAGCTTTAAAATTCAAACACACCCAACTTCAAACTCACCTGAATTTGCTGAAGTAATCTCTCAATAATATCCAAAAGTTGCTCCCAAGTAACTACCTGCAGTTCTTTTCCATACTTTTTGATCAATCTAGTGATAGACAGGACAATTTCGTAGGACACTACTGCATTGGCACTTGTCATAGCCTGAAAGAAATAACCAGTTGCACAATGAGTCAATTTATTTTTTTTATTTTATAAATTTCACTTGAGTAGATTGTCTAATATTGACCCAGTTATGAATGTCTAATATTACCAGAGATACTAAGTTTCTAACATTAACTGTTAGAGTGTCCAATATTGACAGAGCATCTAAAATTGACCGAGTTACTGAGCTTCTAGTGTGTCTAATATTGACCGCGTTATTGCATGTCTAATGTGGATTGAGTTAATGGGCCCAAGTTTCCACATGATTTGCGCCTGATTTTTAGGAGCAACTGGTGGAGTACGGACTATTTTAGAATTCGCAATTCTCCACATTTTTTTTCTGCAGTTCTAGTCAGGTAGAACAGAACAGAATATTTTCTTCAAAAGGGGGCGTGTCCAGCCACTGACGCCTGATTTGAAAGTTTCCACAGTGAAAATGTACTCCAAATTAAAGTAGAATGGAGCAAGAGAAGATTTTTGTAGAACTGAAAAAACCTGTTCTACACATAAAAAAATCAGGCGCAGGTTACAAATCAGGCGTCCAGAACGAGGGGGGGGGGGGGGGGGGGGGGGGGGGGGGGAAGAAGGGAACTCATTAAATTCTACAATAAATCCTTATTTATACTTATACAAATAAATCCAACCTGAATAAACATTTATAAGCAAAGAAAAGATTAAATAAACCATCTTCCTACTTGTGTGAAAGTGCTTCAGCCAGGAAGAATGGTGCAGCAAGCCTCACAAAACGAGGGAGCCGACCAAACGCGGGCCGGGGGGGAAGCCGACTGAACGCGGGCCTGGGGGGGGGGGGGGGGGAAAGAGAAAGAGGAGGGAGCCTACCGAACGCGGGGGTGGGGGGGGAGGAGGAGGAGGGAGCCGATCGAACGCGGGCGGGAGGGAGCCGACCGAACGCGGGGGGGGGGGGGGGCCGTTCCAGATGGCTGTGGGAAAGAGAGAAGGCTGCAGGAAGCCTCAGAAATTGAGGAGCCATTTCCCGACAGCAAAAGGGGGAGGTCGTCGGGAAACGGCTGCCTCAACTTTGAGGCTTCCTGCACCCTTCTCACTGCTACAAGAAGCCTCAGTGCTGATGGCAATGTACTTTTATTAAAAAATTTTCAAAAATTAAACAGCTACAAAGAACTACAAAAATGGCCGAGTGCCAATGTTTTTTTCACACTGAGCATGCGCGAACGCTCCAACGCGCTCGCAAGCGTTGCCGGCAAGAAAAAATTAATTTAAATAGTACCCGCCCCCTCCCACTTACAAAATCGCCGCGAGTGTAGGCTCCGCCCCCCTGGAGCTGCAAAGCGCTCCAGAATCGCTCGTTTTTTTTCCGTTTTAGGCGCGAAAAACAGGTGCCCAGCTCGGAGGGGCGCCCGTTTATCATCATGTGGAAACTTGGGCCCAATAAGTCTTCAATTTTGTCAAAATTATTGTCTAATACAGTCTAATATTAACAGAGTTACTGAGTGTCCAATACTGACTAGGTTAGTATGTCTAATATTGACCGAATTACTGAGTGCTTAATATAAACTGTGGGTTACTGATTTCTCAATAATGACCATAAGTTAATGAGTGTCTAATATTGAAAATGCGTCCAACATTAACAGTTACTGAGTACCTAATATTGATGGCGAGTTACTGTGTTGAATTTTGATTGGATTACTTGCCCAATATTGATTGATTGATTGCCGAGTGTCGAATATTGACAGTTACGGAGTACTATGTGCCCAATATTGACTGCTTAATATTGATTATGAATTACTGAATGTTTAATATGAGAGTTGGAGTGTCCAGTATTGACCGAGTTAGTGTGTACGGTCACATCTGGACAAGTAAAAGAAAATTAAATGTGTGTTAACAACACTTCTGCTTAGAGAGAGACACAATCAAATATATTTCAGGAGACAGAACTGGCTGTGGCAAGAAGGCAATTAGATAGGACAAATCTCCAACAAAAAAATAAGCTTGATGGTTTAATAGTCTTTTCTTATTGCCAAATGGTACTCATGTTCTTGCACTTGGAAACCAAACTGCATATGTAGCCCTATACTAACGTTGCTTTCACATTTATCAGAATGGCTTCACACTAAACCGCAAGAAAATGAAGTCTGCAATATAAACAAATAGCCCCTGCCAAAAAGAAAAATCGTAAATACAAAGTCCTGTTTTAGAACCATAAACTACTCCTGGTTAAAAGATTACCCAGTTTTTTACCTTATAAAAAGAGGGTAAAACAGATGTTGGGGTACTCTTCAGGGTAAAGAGACGATGTGCACCCCAGAGAGCCATTCCAACAAAGAATACTGCACCTCTCAACAAAGCCGCATCATCCGTATGCACTCTATCAGGATAACAAAGTTAAATACAACAGGATCAAAATTATTGCTTGCAGAAGTTTGTTTTAAGAAAAGCAAAAATTGTCGCAAATATTTTACCATATATAACAATTACTGAACTAGTTAAAACAATTTTCTTTTAAATAAAAAAAGGCATAGAATGAAAATATAGCCATACTTATCCTCCATAATGCGACACATTGTATAAATTGCACTGTGCCCCAAGTGAGTTCCCAAGACTTTGCGCATCAGCTGGAAAAGGAAAATCCTGTTAAGTCTTTAGTTCAGGGTTAAGGTCCTTGCAATGAGACGTAGATTATAGTGGGCTGCTGAGACCAAAGAAATATGTCAATGACTTTCGATACTTACTCAAAGATTTCATCTACCCATTATTTTTTCTTAAAATATTTGCATTTTACAGGGACCCAGTATTCATAGAACCCTTTCTACCAACCTTTTATTTACAAGGAAGGATAGGCATGGCATCAGACGAGGGAATTCCCTTGTGGGACGCATTTGATATTCAACAGTGGTGTCAGTGGGAACAAGCAGCTAAGATATTCAGAGATTTCCACCCAGTACAAGTAACTCTTTACCCCCACTCCCACTTCCACTGAAGCCCTAGTCGATCACTAAAGGAGATTTGCAAAATGGGACACCACACTCGACTCTAAGAAGCCACCCTGTAAATATGATGAATTTGGGGGGAACAAACAAGCTAATCTGATTGACATATGTGCTTACCTATAAAGTCACCTGCTGCTTTAAAGAAGCATCCTCCGATACTAGAGACTAGAAGTTCTGCTGCATAGTCACCATTAGTACAAACCACTGCATAGCCCAAGGTAAAAGATTTTTTTAATTCTTCCGCTTTAAAAAAAAAAAATCCATGGATAATTCTGAACCAATAGGGGATAATTAATAAGCATGAGGGGGCAGGGGGGCTTATTTCAATATTATGGTCTAGTTTCCTCCAATAAATAAAATGGGTCAAAATTCTAAACACCTGCATTGGGTTCTTGCAATTACTTTTAAATAAAGAATTTTAAATTTGAGTTACATCACTCATACTTACCTAATATTTACCTTCTGCAAAACTAGTTTCTGGACAGACTTCCTAGGGAAGTCAATCTAATTTCAAAAGTGATTCAAATTTACATTTTCAAGATCCACACATTTGTGTTGTCACAAGTATGCAAATCTTACCTTCCAACAGGACTCACAGAATTCCTTGACATTAACTGTGCGGCAGAGGGTAATGATAAACCCTGGGAGAGATTCAGAGGGCAGAGAGTTATAGCAAACGACTGCATCAAGGACTTGCAGGGAGACCTGAAATGAAAAGAAAAAAAAAATTCTGCATTAAAAAAAGTGTTAAATATCTATTTCAGATCACGATACATCTAAGCAGATCATTTTTCAGTTGTTTATACACACACTAAATGGAGTGGAGAAAAGAATGAAGAGAAAAACAAAAAGTTGAGCATATTTCTTGCAAGGATAAAAGGGTCGTCACACTCACTACTCGGGCTCAACTTACACTTCAATACATTCAAACCATTCAAGAGAACTTGCCAAAAATAAAACAAGCCAATCTTTGGAACAAGTACCATGAAAAGATTTGTTTCAATCTATGAAAAGGTCAGAGACAACCTGACCACCTTCCCAATACGATAGGAAATTCAATACACCCTGAAATTGCTTTTCAGCCAAGCTTCAAGATCCAAGTTTCAGCAGTTGAGGCTATTTGTAATATCATGGGTATGATCTGATTGCCATTACAGAGACGTGGTTGCAAGGTGACAAAGGACTGAATATTCAGGAGGTATTTGCCATTGTGTAATGATACGGAGAAAGGAAAAGGAGGTGGGATAGCTTGGTTAATAAGGGATGAGATCAGTGCAGTAATAAGAAATGATACTGGCTCAGAAGATAAAGATGTAGAATCAGTTTGGGTGGAGATAAGAAATAATAAGGGTAGGACGTCACTGGTGGGAGTGGTCTAGCCATACTGTAGGACAGAATATAAATCAAGAAATAATAGAGGCTGGTAATAAAGGTACAGCAATAAACATGGGCAATTTTAATAAGAACATAAGAAATAGAAGCAGGAGTAAGCCATTTGGCCCCTCGAGCCTGTTCTGCCATTCAATAAGATCATGGCCTCAACTCCACATAACCCTTTATTCCCTTATCGCTCAAAAATCTGTCCATCTCCGCCTTAAATATATTCAATGACCCAGCCTCCACAGCTCTCTGGGGCAGAGAATTCAATAGATTTACAACCCTCAGAAGAAATTTCTCCTCATCTCAGTTTTAAATGGGTGGCCCGTTATTGTAAAACTATGTCCCCTAGTTTGAGTTTCCCCCATAAGTGGAAATATCCTCTCTACATACACCTTGTCGAGCCCCCTCGACAATAATCTTCATATTGATTGGACAAATCAAATTGGTAAAGATAGCCTGGAAGAAGAGTTCATAGTGTATGTGGGATGGTTTCTTGGAACAATACGTTGTGGAACCAACCAGGGAGCAAACTATTTTAGATCTGGTACAGGTAGAACGTCCGAAATCCAGAATTCTAAAAACCATAATTGTCCGGTGTAGATTGCAAGAGTCGTCGTCTGGAATCCGGAACTATTTCCCGAAAACCAGACTTTTAAGCTGCACATACCTTTCTTCAAGCATGAATCCAAAATACGCAGCCTTGAGGTTGCCGTCGGATGTAATGCTCGAAAATCTGGAAATTCACGAAAGTCAGCCCAAGGGTTTCCGGATTATCTCCGAAAACCGGAAAGACATGAAAATCGTCCACAAGATTTCCGGATTCGGGCCGTCAGATTTTCGGCTCCGAAATCCAGAAATATACGAAAATCAGCACAAGGGTTTCTGGATTCGGGACGTCAGATTTTTTTCTCCGAAATCCGGAAAAACCCAAAAACCAGAATGGCCTCAGTCCCAAGGTTTCCGGTTTCGTACCGTTATACCTGTAATGTGCAACGAGTCTGGATTAATTAATGATCTCGTAGTGAAGGATCCTCTTGGGAAGAGTGATCATAGCATGATTGAATTTCAAATTCAGTTTGAGGGTGAGAAAGCTCGTTCTCAAACTAGTGTCCTGAACTTAAATAAAGGTGATTACAAAGGTATGAAGGCAGAGCTGGTTAAAGTGGACTGGGAAAATATATTAAAGGATAGAAAAGCAGTGGCAAACATTTAAGGAGATATTTCATAACTCTCACCAAAGATATATTCCAGTGAGAAAGAAATACTAATAGAAGGGTGAACCATCCGTGGCTAACTAAGGAAGTAAAGGATGGTATCAAATTGAAAATAAAAGGCATAAAATGTTGCGAACAACAATGGTAGACCAGAGGATTGGGAAATTTTTTTAAAACCAGCAAAGGACGACTAAACAAATGAGAGAGAAGATAGCTTATGACCAGCAAGAAATATAAAAACAGCCAGTACGAGCTTCTACCAGGTATATAAAAAGGAAGCGAGTAGCTAAAGTAAACATTGGTCCCTTAGAGGATGAGACTGGGGAATTAATAAATGGGAGAGAGAGAAATGGCAGAGACTTTGAACAAATATTTTGTATCGGTCTTGACGGTAGAAGACACTAAAAGTATTCTAATAATTGATAATCAAGGGGCTATTTGGGGGGGGGGGGGGGGGGGGGGGGGAGAGAACTTACAACAATCACGATCACGAGAGGAAAAAGTACTAGGCAAACTAATGGGACTAAAGGTGGACAAGTCCCCTGGACCTGATGGCATGTTTCCTCGGATCTTAAAAGAAGTGGCTGCAGAGATAGTGGATGCACTGGTTGTAATCTACCATAATTCCCTGGATTCTGGAGAAATTCCAGCGGACTGGAAAACCACAAATGTAACACCCCTATATAAGAAAGGAGGGAGACAGAAAGCAAGTAACTAACTATAGACCAGTTAGTCTATTGGGAAAATGCTGGAGTCCATCATTAAGGAAGTAGTAGCAGGACATTTAGAAAATCATAATTCAGTCAAGCAGGTTTTATGAAGAGCAAATTTCCCAGAGTTCTTTGAGGATGTAACAAGCCGGGTGGATAAAGGAGAACCAGTAGATGTCGTGTATTTGGATTTCCAGAAAGCATTTGATAAGGTAACATAAAAGGTTACTGCGCAAGATAAGAGCTCACAGGGTTGGGGTAATATAATTGGCTAACTAACAGAAAGCAGAGAGTCAGGATAAATGGGTCATTTTCAGGTTGGCAAACTGTAACTAGTGGGGTGCCACAGGGACCAGTGTTGGGGCCTCAACTATTTTACAATTTATATTAATGACTTGGATGAAGGGACTGAGTGTAATGTAGCCAAATTTACTGATACAAAGATAGGTGGGATGGCAAGTTGTGAGGAGGAAGCAAAGAAACATAGATAGGTTAAGTGAGTGGGCACAAATTTGACAGATGGAGTATAATGTGGGAAAATGTGAGGTTATCCACTTTGGTAGGAAAAATAAAAAAGCAAATTATTTAAATGGGGAGAGATTATAAAGTACAGAGGGATCTAGGGGTCTTTGTACATGAAACACAAAAAGTTAGCATGCAGGTACAGCAAGTAATTAGGGGCCCAAGTTTCCACACGATAAAAAACAGGCACCCCTCCGAGCTGGGCGCCCGTTTCTCGTGCCTAAAACGGCGCCGGAAAAAAAACACGCGATTCTGGAGCGCCTTGCAGCTCCTTGTCTGTTTGACGCAGCGCCCAGGGGGGCGGAGCCTACACTCGCGCCGATTTTGTAAGTGGGAGGGGGCGGGTACCATTTAAATTAGATTTTTTTCCTGCCGGCAACACTGCGCGTGCGCGTTGGAGCGTTCGCAGTGTGAAGGAAACATTGGCACTCGGCCATTTTTGTAGTTCTTTGTAGTTGTTTAATTTTTGAACATTTTTTAATAAAAGCACATTGCCATCAGCACATCAGCACTGAGGCTTCTTGCAGCAGTGAGAAGGCTGCAGGAAGCCTCAGAAAGTTGAGGCAGCCGTTTCCCTCCTTCCTCCTCCCCCCGTGGGAACGAACGGCTTCCCCCCACCCCCCCCCCCCTCCCCCCGTGGGAACGAACGGCTTCCCCCCACCCCCCCCCCCCCCTCCCCCCGTGGGAACGAATGCCTGCAGCATTCTCCCTGGCTGAAGCACTTTCACACAGGTAGGAAGATGGTTTATTTAATCTTTTCTTTGCTTATAAATGTTTATTCAGGTTGGATTTATTTGTATAATATTTGTAGAAGTATAAATAAGGATTTATTATAGAATTTAATGACTTCCCTTCCACCCCCCCCTTTCCCACCTCGTTCTGGACACCTGATTTGTAACCTGCGCCTGATTTTTTTAATGTGTAGACAAGGTTTTTTCAGTTCTACAAAAATCTTCACTTGCTCCATTCTAAGTTAGTTTGGAGTACGTTTTCACTGTGGAAACTTTCAAATCAGGCGTCAGTGGCCGGACATGGCCCCTTTTGAAGAAAATATTCTGTTCCAAAGTGGAACTGTTCTAACTGACTAGAACTGCAGAAAAAAAAAGTGGAAAATTGCGATTTCTAAGATAGTCCGTTCTCCACCAGTTGCTCCTAAAAATCAGGCGCAAATCATGTGGAAGCTTGGGCCCTAGGAAGGCAAATGGAATGGTTGGCCTTTATTGCAAGGGGGAGGGAGTATAAAAATAGGGAATTCCTGCTACAATTGCACAGGGCGTTTATATGACCACGGCTGGAGTACTGCGCACAGTTTTGGTCTCATTTAAAGAAGGATATATTTGCATTGGAGGCAGTTCAGAGAAGGTTCACGAGATTGATTCCCGAGATCAAGGGGTTGTCATAAGAAAGGTTGAACAGGTTGGGCCTGTACTCATTGATGTGGTGTTTAGAAGAATAATGAGAGGTGTACTTATTAAAACATATACGATTCTGAGGGGGCTTGTCAGGGTAGATGCAGAGAGGATGTTTCCCCTCATGGGGGAATCTAGAACTAGAGGGCATAATTTAATAAGGGGTCGTCCATTTAAAACATAAATGAGGAGGAATTTCTTCTCTCAGAGGGTCGTGAATCTTTGGAATTCTCTACCTCAGAGCTGTGGAGGCTGGGTGATTGAATGTATTTAAAGTGGAGATACAGATTTTTTGAAAGATAAAAAGTCAAGGCCAGGATCAGATCAGCCATGATCTTACTGAATGGTGGAGCAGGCTTGAGGGGCCAAATTGCCTACTCCTGCTCCTATTTCTTATATGTTCTTATTTCCCACTGTTGTTTAGCCAATGGATTGTGGACAGGGCAAGCATGATACAAGCATACATCTTATAATAGTGTTTATTTCAGTAAATGTGCTACATGTAGATCTTAGCAGTTATGATCTCTAGGATAAAGAAGATGAACAGTTGACCCCAATTGCACCAAACTAACGCCGCCCCCTTCCTCCATCCCACCCCTTCATTCCTCTACAGAAGGAATCTTAACCCATGTTTAGGGCAAATGATCTTGACATAAATTTCCATACTTGTGTCTCTACTGTAAAAGCATAGCAATATTGCATTAAAACGTTCCGGAGGCAAATGAACATCCTGGTTTGAGTGATACAAAATCTTTACCTATTCATTATACATTCTCACCTGCACAATGCAGTATTTCAATATTCTACCAGAGATATAGGTCACATTTTTGTCACACAAGCTGCCAACTACTCTAAACTTATCGGCTTTCAGGAATGAATATTAAGTTCACATTAACTCGAATCTCACAGCACCTACATAAAGAAGCCACAGAAATGTAAATGGTTCACATAACGGGTTTAGTTTAGAAGTCGGATTGAATTGACACAAAAAAACCCAGCAGGCTTTACATGAAAACAAACTGCATTTATCCACACAGTAACCTACAGCATGCCACTAAGGCTTCATTTATTATGAAGTGTTAAAAGGCATCTTCTAAATAATTTGAAGCACACTAGAGAAAATTGACAAGTACCCCAAACCTCCATAGTGATATAAAGCTTGTGCTTGCATGAATATCGGACACTAACCTCTATATCTGTTGGCACAGTGGTCAGATTACAAAGAACACAGATTTTACTGCAAGAAAACAAAGACAGACATGAGTATACATTGCTACACGGGGAACCGTGTGTCACTATCACTGCAGATACACAGAAACCATTCCGAACGGTAAAGGAGCAAATTAAATTGCACAATTGTAAACCGTAGACATTCACATGAAAATTTAAATAAGAGGTAGTCCAAAATTATTTCAACCGTTTTGCTAGTTTTTTTTGTACGAATTTAAAATTTGCAAATAATTTTCTGGACAACCTGCTCCTGCACTTTGAAATGAGGCACAAAAAGGATCATTTCAGAATGCACTGTGAAAGAGTTAATGCAACAGAATGCTCGTCAATGCAACAGACCAGAACTACACAATATTTTCTCATGTATTAATCAACAACAGACCTGTATCTGTGCCAAAGTTCTCATAACACGACAACTGTGGCACCTAGCTCTAATTACAGCACACACCAAGTTATAGAATCATAGAAATTTACAGCACAGCAGGCCATTTCAGCCACGCCAGCCGACCAAGAGCTATCCAGCCTAATCCCACTTTCCAGCTCTTGGTCCGTAGCCCTGTAGGTTACGGCACTTTAAGTGCACATCCAGGTACTTTTTAAAATATGCTGAGGCTTTCTGTCTTTACCACCCTTTCAGGCAGCGAGTTCCAGACCCCCACAAACCCTCTGGGTGAAGAAATTTCCCCTCATATCCCCTCTATACCTCCCCCCCAATTACTTTAAATCTATGCCTCCTAATTGTTGACCCCTCCGCTAAGAGAAACAGGTTCTTCCTATCCCCTCATAATTGTATACACCTCAATCAGGTCTCCCCTCAGCCTCCTCTGTACCAAAGAAAAGAGACCCAGCATCTCCAATCTTTCCTCAGCCAAAATTCTCCAGTCCAGGCAACATTCTTGTAAATCTCCTCTGAACCCTTTACAGTGCAATCACATCTTTCCTGTAATGTGGTGACCAGAACTGCACGTAGTGCTCCAGCTGCGGCCTAACCAGTGTTTTATACGGTTCAAGCACAACGTCCTTGCTCTTGTATTCCATGCTTCAACGAATAAAGGCAAGAATTCCACATGCCTTCTTAAACACCTTAACCACCTGGCCTGCTACCTTCAGAGATCTGTGGACCCGCACTCCAAGGTCCCTTTGTTCCTCTACTCTTTTCAGTGTTGTATCATTTAATGTGTATTCACTTGCCTTGTTAGACCTCCCCAAATGCATTACCTCACACTTATCCGGATTGAATTCCATTTGCCACTGTTCTGTCCACCTGACCTGTACATTGCTATCTTCCTGCAGTCCGCAGCTGCTTTCATTTTCAACCACGCGGCCTATTTTAGTGCCATCTGCAAACTTCTTAATCATACCGCCAACATTCAAGTCCAAGTCATTGATATATACCACTAAAAGAAAGGGACCCAGCACTGAGCCCCACTGGATAAAGCCTTCCAGTCACAAAAACACCCATCAACCATTACCCTTTGCTTCATGTCTCAGTCAATTTTGGATCCAACTTGTCACTTTGCCCTGGATCCCATGTGCTGTTACTTTCGTGACCAGTCTACCTTATCAAAAGCTTTGCCAAAATCCATATATATTACATCATACATACTGCCCTCATCGACCCGCCTGGTTACCTCCTCGAAAAATTCAAAAGATTACAACAGGTCACTCAGTTGTGTCGGACGACGACAGTTTTAGACATGCTACACTCATGGGGCTGCAATTATATTCCCCTCAATAGTAAAATTGGACAAGGGAAGGACGGGATACAGATCATAGTCTGGCTTGGGAGCGAAACTGAAGCCAATATTTACTTTCAATGGAAGATCAATTGCCCCTTTGTCAGAGCCTCAAAAACCAAATCAGGCCTTTTAGTGCACAATAAAAATGCTGAGCTCCTACATCAGGCCACTGACTTTCTATCATGGCCTTTAGCTTTGCATGGTTTAGAGGATTTGAGCTTTGATAAACAAGTCATACAATTGTGACTGTCACCTACACTCTGCAACAGCAAAGTTCATGAAACACCCTTCTCACTTACTGGACTATCTGAGCCACAATCAGATCCAGGTAGCAGCTGTTGAATTTGACCAGATTGACTAGTGCCTCCAGAAACTCTGCAGTGAGACCAATTTCCAACCACTTGAGGACAAAAGAGGCTATATTAAAAAAAAACATACGCACATACACGCAAGATTATTAGTTTGCACCAATAAAGCAACAGTCTCATTTTTAGATAACTGAAAATTAGTTACTAAATAATAATAAATCTGCTCATTGGTATCCAAGTGTTAAACAGCCACTATTTCGCCTGTTTAAAGCTGGAAACTCAATTTGATGCCATTAAGATATGGCACAACATTTCAGGGCCCAGAGACAATGTAGCTCATAGCTGAAGGATACAGTTTTATGCCCTGCGCTCTCCATGGGGATTTTATAATCTCAGCCTTGATTTGAGGGCAGGAACACATCCACAAAAAAATTGCCCTACATTGCTCTTGGCTTCATTCCTAGTAGCCGGTGTCAGACCCTGAACAAAGGTCTGGCAGCAGGTCACATGCACTCTTGGCTTGAGAGGCTACGTGGTATCATCAATATTCATTTTACATCACTGTCAACCAATGAGATGGGACTTCAGCAGCCTATTTTACAGCAGAGTCTCTACCAACTATAGTAAACAGAAGTATAAAGTATAAACTATAACACCAAAACTACAGTAAAGTCTCCCGATAAAAGCAGGGTTATTTCTCCAGCAAAATGCAGAGTGGAGGATAGATACGTAATACAAATTATGTTCATAAAATCAATCCCAGTCACTTGCAGCAGTGTTGTTTCTGGGCGTGATTAGCAAGGGAAATTACACATTCAGTTCCATGCTGGACAGGAATGATGCCTTCACTGTATGCACCTTATAATAATTGCAATTACATACTATTCAGCGTCTATAAATCTACCCCCTAGCTGTCGGGAGAAAAAATAATTTTAGTATTTGTCACCTCAAAACATTTAAAGTGCTATGCAAATTTTTTTTTTAATATAGAGAGCAATGAAGAAATGTCCTCCTCTGCTGTAAAACAATATTAAAGGATGATTCACTTAAATGTGTGGCACCAGACATATTTGATAACAAATGATACTGCATTTTGTGGGGGAATAAAACACATTTTTCTCCAAGTCTTAATTATTTTATCATTAATGTGGGCGGCAAAACCCAATAGTTCGGAGGTCTATTCTATGCTGATCTGATTAATACCATTTGCATTATGAATTCAAATCAAGATCTACAGCAATTGAGTTTGCGCCTCAAGATATATTTCAGCATCACCCTAACCATTCAAAAGAGCTTCCTAAATGTGCCACACACGTACACAGGTCTTCTTCCAAATAGGTGATGTCTTTTCCATTTTCTGTTAGTGCTTTGAACACCTCGAGTCTCTCAAGTAGGTCAACGTTCACTGGGTAATCCTTGATGACGTGAAAGAAGTGTGCTCGGATCGGCCCCAGCCTTTCCCCCTAGTTAAACAAGTCCAATGCATCAGTTTGTTAAATACAGGAGGGGCAATAAAGTCACAACACAACAATTTGCATTTATATAACACCTTCAATGTAGTAAAACATCACAACATCCTTAAACCAGGAAACAACTGGCTTTAATCATTCCAGGCTGCTGGAATACTCAATGGATTTTCCTTTCCAAGATATCCCAGTGATGAGGGGAGTTTCATCATATTTTGGACCAAAAGGAAGTTTCCACATTTTTATAACTATATTTGAGTAGCTTGCCCACTGTAAATTTTGCTTACTGTAAAAGGTCAGTCTGACTGAATAAAACAAAAAACAGCAGCCGACAGCTCACAGGGACAAAATGTGTATCTTACAAAACGGAGATGTGCGTGCACAAAACAGACTAAAATACTGCAGCCATTGGAAATCAGAAATAGCAGAAAATACTGGATATACACAGCAAGTCAATCAGTATCCAAAAAGGAAAAGATAAAATGAAGCTTTTAGATGCAAACTGTTCATGAGAACTGAGGGAGTTTTGACCAAGAGCCTATACCTGAAATGTAACAACTTGTATTTATATAGCGCCTTTAATATAGTAAAATGCCCCAAGGCACTTTAAAGGAGGTTAACAAAATGACACCAAGCGACATGAGATATTCGGGCAGACAAGGATATGTTTTAACGAGTGCCTTAGAGAAGAAAGGGAAATGGGCGAAGAGGCTTAGGTAGGAAATTCCAAACCTTTGAATCTAGGCAGCTGAAGACATAGCCGCCAATCGTGGAGCGATTAAAAATCAGGGATACGCATGAGGCCAGAATTGGAAGAACGCAGTGATCTGAGGGTTGTAGGAGGTTTCAGAGATAGGGAGGGGTGAGGCCATGAAGCGATTTCAAAACAAGGTTGAGAATTTTAAAATTGAGGTGTTGCTGGACCGGGGGCCAATGTAAGTCAGTGAGCACAGGGGTAATGGCTGAATAGGACTTGGTGCAAGTTAGGGCAGCAGAGATTTGGATGAGCTCATGGTTGTCTCAGATGGAAGATAGGAGGTTGGCCAGGAGAGCACTGGAACAGTCAAGTCTAGAGGTAGCAAAGGCATGAATGAGGGTTTCAGCAGTAGAGGACCCAAGGCGGAGGCAGGGTTGGGCAATGTTAAGAGTTATCAAATGCTGAATCCGAGCAGTATTTAATCCCGTAATATTGATGTTTTCAACAAAGGGAATTCACAGGACTGATATTGTAATAAAAGTGTCAGCGAAATGAGTTATTCCAAGACCATCCCAGATCTAGACTGGACCCACAAGAACAATTGCTCACCTGTCCCTGAATAATAGCCTTCATTAATTGCAGTACTGCATGCCTGGCCTCAGAGGGCTGATCATCAGACATCAGGTCATCCACAGCCTGCCACACAGCCTCCACTGCATGCTACAATCACACAAAGAACAAAAGGAGGCTATTCACACGTTAAACAAGACAGAAACTATCATTCCAATGCTGCAAGGAAACAATCAGTAGAAATCTCAAAACTGAAGACAGTGTCACAGGAAAAAAAGACAATTCGAATCATGGAATGATACAGCACAGGAGGCCGCCATTCAGCCCATTGCACCTGCTCGTTGAAAGAGCTATCCAATTAATCCCACTCCCACTGCTCTTTCCACATAGCCCTGCAATTTTTTTTTCCTTGTCAAGTATATATCCAATTCCCTTCTGAATGTTACTATTGAATCTGGTTCCACCACCTTTTGAGACAGTGGAGTCCAGATCACAAATCACTGCATAAATAAAAAAATGTTTTGCCTCATCATGGAGTGTAAAAGCAGAGAAGTCCTGCTACAACTGTACAGGGTATTGGTGAGGCCACACCTGGAGTACTGCATACAGTTTTGGTCTCCGTATTTAAAAGGAAGGATATACTTGCATTGGAGGCTGTTCAGAGAAAGTTCACTAGGTTGATTCCAGAGATGAGGGGGTTGACTTACGAAGATAGGTTGAGTAGGTTGGGCCTACTCATTGGAGTTCAGATGAATGAGAGGTGATCTTATTGAAACTTATAAGATAATGAGGGGGCTCAACAAGGTGGATGAAGAGAGTGTGTTTCCACATAGGGGACATAGTCTTAGAATAAGGGACCGCCCATTTAAAACTGAAATGAAGAAAATTGTCTTCTCTCAGAGGATTGTAAATCTATGGAATTCTCTGCCCCAGAGAGCTGTGGAGGCTGGGTCATTGAATATATTTAAGGCAGAGATAGACAGATTTTTGAGCAATAAGGAAGTAAAGGGTTATGGGGAGCATGCAGGGAAGTGGAGCTGAGTCCATGATCAGATCAGCCATGATCTTACTGAATGGCAGAGCAGGCCTGCTCCTATTTCTTATGTTCTAGAACACAGTTATTTCATTAACTGTTTGATCAAATAATGAAATTTAACTGTGGGGTTTGCCTCTGCAGCTGTCCAAATTGTACTGTTGTGGGATTGTTAAAAAATGCAATCGCTACAAGTGGATGAACACATCATCCAAAATCGGGGCTACCGTGCAAGTGTTAAGAGTTCCTTACCTCTTCAAACTTCCTTGTCCTGGCTAGTTCACAGACATGCCCAATGGTTTTTATTCTGTTGTAAAGCCCACACTCTGCATTCAGATCCTGATACAAACAGAAAACCCAAAAAATGTACCGTCAATGATAGTATTGTAGAGAGAGCAGACAAAATGGCTTTGCAGACAAAAACAGGGTTTATCTCCAGTTAAGATTTGGATACAATACCTTTAGTATTTCAACTGTGATTATGAATTCGGTTGGCTTGGATTCCGCTTGCTTGGTGTTATTGCGGGGGCCAATGCCCAGAAGGCTTTTAAATCGCTCGCGGAAGGACGAATCTTTGTTCGGAGGCTTGGACATGGTCACGGAGGTCCGTCTTTCCTAAACTGAGGAAAATAGTGTTCATTAGGTCATGAATCAGTTCTTCATACCAGCGATTGAACATGTTCAACCATCACCAAAGCGTTAAGTGTTACCACATTCACAAGCAAAACTTTGCAGTATTCTGTAAAAAATAAAATAGATCCCCTGATCGCACGGAGCTAGACACACAAGGTAGGTCCCCATGTTCAATGTGCAGAGCCTACGGACTTTAGGCTACAATTGACCTCTTACACATTTGGGTTGGAGTGCGCAATTCACCGAAGTTCCAAACCTGGTTGCTACTCAATCAGTCATAGCAACAGGGGGAGGCCATTCAGCCCTTCAAGCTTGTGCTACCATTCAATTAGATCATGGCTTATCTTAGCTCTATTGTGTGTAGGGATATAGACTTTGGATGAAAAAGGGATTTGGCTTGGGCTGTGATACCCAATGGTCAAATTGCCTGTTAGCATTCGCTTTATACACACAGATGAACTTGGCCAGGCTACTGAATAGCAGGCAATGCTTCTCGATCCATATCTCGGCAGGAGGGAGAGGAGGGGAGCAAATTGGAAGAGAAATAAATTAAAACATTTGAGTGTTGGATGAGCGCAATTTCTTCCAGTTAAACACCGACAAGTTCAAAGCCATCGACTTTGGCTCCCACCACAAAATCCATATTCTTGCCACTCGCTTCATCTCCTTCCATAGCCACAGCTCAGGTGGAACCAGGCTGTTTGCAACCACAGCATCCTATCCGAGATCACTCTGAGGTTATAAACCCATATCCTCTCCATACAAACATCACTTACTTCCATCTCCGTAACATTACCCCTGCCTCAGCTGCTCAAACTCACCTCCAGCCTCAACTTTTCCAATGACCTCCTGTCCTCTGCCTTCAAACTTTAGCGCATCCAAAACTTTGCTGCCCATATCCCATCTCACAGAGTCCTAAATATTAACTTAAAAAGGACTCTCCAGAACCTCCAAATCTGTAATTACATTGATCATTCAGCCCAATCGTTTATGTTCCACACAAGCCTCCACCCACATCAACATATCCATCTATTCCTTTCTTCCTTGTGCTCATCTAACTTCACCTTAAATGCATCTATGCTATTTGCCCCTGCTTCTCCTTGTTGTAGTTTCACATTCTCACCACTCTTTATCCACTCGCAGTATTACTTAAAAGGAATATTTTGACAACCCATGTTAACTCAGTAAATTGAGTTATTTTAACTTGGGTTTTTATTTTTGCAGATTTCAAGTCTGTCACTTTGGCATAAAAATAAAGCCTATTCAATCACATGTTTACTACAAAGTAGTACAAAAATCTCTAGCAACAAATTTAAAATCAGGCACATCTGACCTTAAGTTACTCTCCAAAAAAAATAAGACTACAAATTTTCTAAATGTACAAGTTTTTGGGTTACTTTTTTTCAGGAAACTGAAGCAACTTCATTTAATGCTCAAAGCACTAACCAGCATTTGTTGCATCAATTTCCAATGTTTTTATTAGAAATCAGAAAGCTACAATCCTACTTTCTTGGTTCATTATAGAGTTGCTTCATTCCTAGTTGGCCTAGCTGCAGATTGCTCACATCACATTGTGTAATGAGAGAGGACTAATTAGCAATCTCATTGTGCGAGGCCCCTTGGGGAAGTGACCATAATATGGTGGAATTCTGCATTAGGATGGAGAATGAAACAGTTAATTCAGAGACCATGGTCCAGAACTTAAAGAAGGGTAACTTTGAAGGTATGAGGCGTGAATTGGCTAGGATAGATTGGCGAATGATACTTAAGGGGTTGACTGTGGATGGGCAATGGCAGACATTTAGAGACCGCATGGATGAATTACAACAATTGTACATTCCTGTCTGGCGTAAAAATAAAAAAGGGAAGGTGGCTCAACCGTGGCTATCTAGGGAAATCAAGGATAGTATTAAAGCCAAGGAAGTGGCACACAAATTGGCCAGAAATAGCAGCGAACCTGGGGACTGGGAGAAATTTAGAACTCAGCAGAGGAGGACAAAGGGTTTGATTAGGGCAGGGAAAATGGAGTACGAGAAGAAGCTTGCAGGGAACATTAAGGCGGATTGCAAAAGTTTCTATAGGCATGTAAAGAGAAAAAAGTTAGTAAAGACAAACGTAGGTCCCCTGCAGTCAGAATCAGGGGAAGTCATAACGGGGAACAAAGAAATGGCAGACCAATTGAACAAGTACTTTGGTTCAGTATTCACTAAGGAGGACACAAACAACCTTCCGGATATAAAAGGGGTCAGAGGGTCTAGTAAGGAGGAGGAACTGAGGGAAATCTTTATTAGTCGGGAAATTGTGTTGGGGAAATTGATGGGATTGAAGTCCGATAAATCCCCAGGGCCTGATGGACTGCATCCCAGAGTACTCAAGGAGGTGGCCTTGGAAATAGCGGATGCATTGACAGTCATTTTCCAACATTCCATTGACTCTGGATCAGTTCCTATCGAGTGGAGGGTAGCCAATGTAACCCCACTTTTTAAAAAAGGAGAGAGAAAACAGGGAATTATAGAACAGTCAGCCTGACCTCAGTAGTGGGTAAAGTGATGGAATCAATTATTAAGGATGTCATAGCAGCGCATTTGGAAAATGGTGACATGATAGGTCCAAGTCAGCATGGATTTGTAAAAGGGAAATCATACTTGACAAATCTTCTGGAATTTTTTGAGGATGTTTCCAGTAAAGTGGACAAAGGAGAACCAGTTGATGTGGTATATTTGGACTTTCAGAAGGCTTTCGACAAGGTCCCACACAAGAGATTAATGTGCAAAGTTAAAGCACATGGGATTGGGGGTAGTGTGCTGACGTGGATTGAGAACTGGTTGTCAGACAGGAAGCAAAGAGTAGGTGTAAATGGGTACTTTTCAGAATGGCAGGCAGTGACTAGTGGGGTACCGCAAGGTTCTGTGCTGGGGCCCCAGCTGTTTACATTGTACATTAATGATTTAGACGAGGGGATTAAATGTAGTATCTCCAAATTTGCGGATGACACTAAGTTGGGTGGCAGTGTGAGCTGCGAGGAGAATGCTACGAGGCTGCAGTGACTTGGATAGGTTAGGTGAGTGGGCAAATGCATGGCAGATGAAGTATAATGTGGATAAATGTGAGGTTATCCACTTTGGTGGTAAAAACAGAGAGACAGACTATTATCTGAATGGTGACAGATTAGGAAAAGGGAAGGTGCAACGAGACCTGGGTGTCATGGTACATCAGTCATTGAAGGTTGGCATGCAGGTACAGCAGGCGGTTAAGAAAGCAAATGGCATGTTGGCCTTCATAGCGAGGGGATTTGAGTAGAGGGGCAGGGAGGTGTTGCTACAGTTGTACAGGGCCTTGGTGAGGCCACACCTGGAGTATTGTGTACAGTTTTGGTCTCCTAACTTGAGGAAGGACATTCTTGCTATTGAGGGAGTGCAGCGAAGATTCACCAGACTGATTCCCGGGATGGTGGGACTGACCTATCAAGAAAGACTGGATCAACTGGGCTTGTATTCACTGGAGTTCAGAAGAATGAGAGGGGACCTCATAGAAACGTTTAAAATTCTAATGGTTTAGACAGGTTAGATGCAGGAAGAATGTTCCCAATGTTGGGGAAGTCCAGAACCAGGGGTCACAGTCTAAGGATAAGGGGTAAGCCATTTAGGACCGAGATGAGGAGAAACTTCTTCACCCAGAGAGTGGTGAACCTGTGGAATTCTCTACCACAGAAAGTAGTTGAGGCCAATTCACTAAATATATTCAAAAGGGAGTTAGATGAAGTCCTTACTACTCGGGGGATCAAGGGGTATGGCGAGAAAGCAGGAAGGGGGTACTGAAGTTTCATGTTCAGCCATGAACTCATTGAATGGCGGTGCAGGCTAGAAGGGCTGAATGGCATGCTCCTGCACCTAGTTTCTATGTTTCTATCACAACCCCTCTGCAATCAGAGGTAGCAGACTGTCATCATCATCATAGACAGTCCCTCGAAACGAGGATGACTTGCTTCCATGCCAAAAAAGGATGAGTTCACAGGTGTTTCAATGAAGGGCCTAATATTCCAGATCCCAAACTACATCCTGAAGGGTGGAAGATGCCTGTGCGGGATTTTTTTTTAAAAACATGTGGTGGCCGTTGAACACCAGCCACATACGGGTTCGACAGAGCTGGGTCTTGGTCCAGTGGCAAGGGTTAACTGGAGACCTAATCTACTGCATGGACCTCATCATCATAGGCAGTCCCTCGAAATCGAGGAAGACTTGCTTCCACTCCAAAAATGAGTTCGTAATCTATGAGGGTCCTGACGTTCCAGGTCCCGAACTTCATATTGAAGGGTGGAAGATGCCTGTGCGCGAGTTGCACACCGGCTACCACACGGGTTTAGCTGAGCAAGGTCTTCTCGTGCGCGCACATATCACAGTGTGGGCTGGCCCGTGCTGCCCCTGGGCCTTGAACTCACGCCGCTCCTTCGCCCCGATCTCGCAGCCCCTGCCCACTGTACATAGCAGACTGTAGCCTATTAGCAGCAGTCTAACTCAGGAAGGCAGAATTCACCCAAAAACAACACACACGTTCAGCTTTCCCCAAACTAATCCAAATGAGACACGATTAAACTCAAGTAGCCCAAGTGCTCACACGACTTTTTTCTTCTCTTTTTCCCCCCCCCCCCCCCCCATTTCCAAAAGCAGTGGCCTATGCTGGAATGCAGTTTCACAGATGCCAGCAGCTCATTCCTGACCATTCCGTGCGAGTGAATTAGTAATTGTATTTGTTGAGTACTTTTTCAGTCCAATAATACCGACAGGGACTGTGGTACAATCAGCAATTTAACACAAAAGAATAAGGTAGATACAGAGAATCTATTTCCTCTAGTGAGGGAATCAAGAACTAGAGCTAAGCCATTCAAGAGCAAAATCAGAACGCAATTCTTCGCACAAATGGTAGTATATATCTGGAATTCTCTCCCCAAAAAGCAGTGGATGCTGGGACAATTGAAATGTTCAAGACTTGAGCTAGATTTGTGTTAGGGAAGGGTTTCAAGGGATTATGGAGCAAAGGCAGGTAAATGGAGTGGAGTTGCAGATGGGCCATGATCGAATTGAATGGGGGAGCAGGCACGAGGGGCTGAATGGCCTCCTCCCCTTCATCATGGCAGTCATTAACTGACTACAATTCTCTTGCAATTGTCGCTGAATTATCTGATCAGCTTCACCCAGGAATAGCTGTGCATTGTGCTACTCAGAAATTCCGTTTAATCCACTACATGCTGTCTATTCAAGAGCTGCATCTCCCAAAGCAGAGGATTCAGTAAGCAGGTCCAATATATCTATCAACGCAACACACCTTGGAGACAAACAACCCCAGGCTCGGTGAGATTCTGCAGAACGATTCAGCACTCACTGGTTCCCGTGTAATCGCTTGAATTTGAGAGACGTCAGCCACTGCCTCCACAACGACCTTGGTCAGACTCGCGTAGGAAGCTGCGATTCCGACTGTAAACGCAAGTTCTTTAGCTGTTACAGTACTTCCACACCAAAAAAGCAACATTTATCTCCTGTAATGTGTCAAATGTTCTTCCAGCTTCTAATTTACTTCAGCAACTCTGCTCACAGAAAGTAAATCAAGTTGAGTGTTTTTGCACTAGACTTAATTAGCAAAAATTATGCCAACTGGGCAGAAATCACATTTAAATATTTTGCTATGTGTGTGTGCAATTGCACTCGACTCAAATTTCTCCCACCATCAGTGACAGACCTGAAACCACCAATACAGCCCATTATTCCTTATAGCTCTCTTCAACCAATTGGACTGTTGGATGCAATTCTCAATCCAAACATAAATGGTCTTAACCTTTCATGTGCCACCATTACACTTCAGTTAAATCTGAGTGGCAACACCTGGGCCTAGAGCGTCCACCCAGATAACAGCACAACCTTGGCGCAGTCAAATCAAATAGGGCAAACATCACGGAATTTTAGGTACACGTTGCTCCAGTAACTACTTAACACTCGTTACGCTAGATCAACGAGCCTTTTACCAAAGTCTGACTCGCATCAAGTCCCGCTCGCGCATCACCCGTGCTCACTGACCTACAATCGGCTCCCAGTTAAGCAATGCCTCAATTTCAAAATTCTCATCCTGATTTACAAATCCATGGCCTCGTCCCTCCCTATCTCTAATCTCCTTCAATACCCCCCACCCAACGATATCTGCACTCCTCAAATTCCGCCATCTTGAGCATCCGTGATTATAGTCGCTCAGCCATTGGTGGCCGTGCCTTCTGTTGCCTAGGCCCCAAGCTCTGGAACTCCCTGCCTAAACCTCTCCGCCTCTCTTTCCTCCTTTAAGACGCTCCTTAAAACCTGCCTCTTTGACCAAGCTTTGTCATCTGCCGTAATTTCTTCTTGCGTGGCTCGGTGTCAAACTTATTTGTTTTGTGAAGTGAACACTCCTGTGAAGCGCTATATAAATACAAGTGGTTGTTGTTGTTGAAGTACCTGCAGAGATAACAATGAGTTCATTGAAGACAGCAGTGAGCAGCAACCACCAGTTAGTTTAAAAAAAAGTGTTGAAGAATGGTTGCTAATTTCCTGGCTATCCACCCCACACTACTCCTCGCACTGATTCAAGGGAGAATTCACATTTGGGGTTTCGCTCACCAGTTTGCACAGAAATTGCAGCCTGGCAAAATTAGCAGTGTCAGATTGCACCTTGCGCAATAACTCCAGGCCTATGCAAGTGTGCTTGCTATCAATACTCAACTTGATCAAAGCACAATTGTCTTCCACACAGTGGGACAGTAGTTTGGACAGCTGGTTCAGAACCTTCTTTTCTCAATGGCCTGTTATGCATCCCCATTTCTAAAATCCACTCACACAATCTCATTGTAAAGACAAACCCAGCATAAGCATTATGGCAACTGGACCAGAACAGCAGCAAGACCATCTTTCCCTGTGGAGAGCAGGCTTTAAAATACTTGTCTCTTGTGTCTACTTATTGTAAGTACTTGCATTGATACAACACCTTCAACATAGCAAAATGTCCTGAGGCACTACACAGAGATGCAAGACAAACCAGATGCCAAGGCAGAGGGGGAAAAAATTAGGAGATAATAACCAGAAAGCATACACATTAACTGTAGCAATCTGCTCATGCAAAAGGACTATTGCACTAACATACAAGGACACTGGAGGGCAGGGAATAACCACACGAACGTCAGAACTCGCTGAGTGCAATGGTGTGAGCAGTTTCAAAAAGAATCAGCTGTTACTTTGGAGTCAAAGTCTAAACCTATCGCAATTTTCAACAAACCAATTTTGATTTCTGAGATGTCGGACACCAAACTGCTCACATTAGCATTGGATACATCTCCACATTAAGATCTAAAATAATAAGTTAGTTTTCATATTTGTCAAGTGACACTAACTGGCATCCTGCTGAGCTATTGTAAAAGATGCAGCGACTGTGTAGGAGGGAGGGATGAGCAGAGGGGCAAGATTATTTGCAAACATACAAAAAGTCTGTTAATGCAGCACAAAGTCAATCACATCAAATTGCAGCACAGTGAAGGAAAGCTCTTTGGCCACAAGGCTTTGTGCCATGAAGGGAAGAAAGAGAGAGGGCGATACCCAGCACTCAGGCTGGGACTGAAGGCATGGGGGCCCCTACCGGATCCACTGGCACACCTTAGATTAATCTACAGCGACAAGGTCTGTGCAGCTGCGTTTGTGCCTTTGCCACTCAGCCTACCCCAGAGAAGGGCATCGATACCCACCCCCCTCCCCCATGCCTGGAGGAGGGGTTCAGTTACCCCCACCCCCCACCAGGTGCCTGGAGGAGGGGGGTCAGTTACCCACCCCCTTCAGGTACCTGGAGGAGGGGGGTGGTCAGTTACCCCCCCCCCTCAGGTGCCTGGAGGATGGGGGGGGGGGGGGGTCAGTTACCCACACCCCTCAGGTGCCTGGAGGAGGGAGGGGGGGGGGGTCAGTTACCCACCCCCCTCAGGTGCCTGGAGGAGGGAGTCAGTTACCCCCCCCCAGGTGCCAGGAGGAGGGGGTGGTCAGTTACCGCACCCCCAGGTGCCTGGAGGAGGGGGGGGGGTCAGTTACCCAGGCCCCTCAGGTGCCTGGAGATGGGGGGGTTCAGTTACCCACCCTCCTCAGGTGCCAGGAGGAGGGAGTCAGTTACCCCCCCCCCCCCAGGTGCCAGGAGGAGGGGGTGCTCAGTTACCCCCCCCCCAGGTGCCAGGAGGAGGGGGTGGTCAGTTGCCCCCCGGGTGTCTGGAGGAGGGGGTCAGTTGCGCCCTCCCTCCCCCACCAGCGGTGCCTGGAGGAGGGGGGTCAGTTGCCCCCACCACCGGTGCCTGGAGGAGGGGGGGGGGGGTCAGTTGCCCCCACCACCGGTGCCTGGAGGAGGGGGGTCAGTTGCCCCCCCCAGGTGCCTGGAGGAGGGGGGTCAGTTGCCCCCACCACCGGTGCCTGGAGGAGGGGGGTCAGTTGCCCCCACCACCGGGTGCCTGGAGGAGGGGGGTCAGTTGCCTCCCCCCCGGGTGCCTGGAGGAGGGGGGTCAGTTGCCTCCCCCCCGGGTGCCTGGAGGAGGGGGGTCAGTTGCCCCCCCCCCCCTGGGTGCCTGGAGGAGGGGGGTCAGTTGCCCCCCCCCCCTGGGTGCCTGGAGGAGGGGGGTCAGTTGCCCCCCCCCCCCCCCGGGTACCTGGAGGAGGGGGGTCAGTTGCCCCCCCGGGTGCCTGGAGGAGGGGGGTCAGTTGCCCCCCCGCCGGGTGCCTGGAGGAGGGGGTCAGTTGCTCCCCCCCCGGGTGCCTGGAGGAGGGGGGTCAGCTGCCCCCCCCCGGGTGCCTGGAGGAGGGGGTCAGTTGCCCCCCCCCCGGGTGCCTGGAGGAGGGGGTCAGTTGCCCCCCCCGGGTGCCTGGAGGAGGGGGTCAGTTGCCCCCCCCCCGGGTGCCTGGAGGAGGGGGTCAGTTCCCCCCCCCCCGGGTGCCTGGAGGAGGGGGTCAGTTCCCCCCCCCCCCCCCCGGGTGCCTGGAGGAGGGGGGTCAGTTGCCCCAACCGGTGCCTGGAGAAGGGGTCAGTTGCCCAGCCCAGCCCAGCCCAGCCGGGATTTGTTTACTACAGCAACCGACTTCCCTCAGCAACAACAGCCGGCCCCGGGCCTCGAGCTCCCGGGCTGGGCTGGCCTTGTGCAGGCCCTTCCCTCCGCTCCGCTGGTTGCCACTCACCCTGCTGCCTGACCCGGGCTCGGCCGCCTCACTCTCTCATTGCACCAGCTCCAAGCTCCCGCCGCAGGCCCAGCCCTCCAGAAAGTGACGTCGCGCTCGCTACTGCTTCCGCCCTTTTGGAGTGAGTTGGACCGCGGCGCCTTCTGGGAGATGTAGTCCAGCTGTAGTTTTATTTGCAATATTTTCTCTTCATCCACTCAAGGGAAGTGGGCGTCGCTGGCAGGGCCAGCATCACTAATTGCCCCTGAGAAGGTGGTGGTGAGCCTTCTTCAGGCACAGGGGGTACTGACCCCCTCCTCCAGGCACAGGGGGGGACTGACTAGTAATCAATGGGGTGCCGCAGGGATCAGTGCTGGGACCCTAACTATTTACAATCTACATTAACGACAAGGAAGAAGGGACTGAGTGTAACGTAGCCAAGTTTGCCGACGATACAAAGATGGGAGGAAAAGCAATGTGTGAGGAGGACACAAAACATCTGCAAAAGGCTATAGACAGGCTAAGTGAGTGGGCAAAAATTTGGCAGACGGAGTATAATGTTTGAAAGTGCGAGGTCATGCACTTTGGCAGAAAAAAATCAGAGCAAGTTATTATTTAAACGGAGAAAGATTGCAAAGTGCTGCAGTACAGCGGGACCTGGGGGTACTTGTGCATGAAACACAAAAGGATAGTATGCAGGTACAGCAAGTGATCAGGAATCTTGGCCTTTATTGCAAAGGGGATGGAGTATAAAAGCAGGGAAGTCTTGCTACAGCTATACATGGTATTGGTGAGGCCACACCTGGAATACCGTGTGCAGTTTTGGTTTCCATATTTATGAAAGGATATACTTGCTTTGGAGGCAGTTCAGAGAAGATTCACTACGTTGATTCCGGAGATGAGGGGTTTGACTTATGAGGAAAGGTTGGGTAGGTTGGGCCTCTACTCATGGAATTCAGAAGAATGAGTGGTGATCTTATCGAAACATATACGATTATGAGGGAGCTTGACAAGGTGGATGCAGAGAGGATGTTTCCACTGATTGGGGAGACTAGAACTAGAGGGCATGATCTTAGAATAAGGGGCCGCCCATTTAAAACTGAGATGAGGAAAAACTTCTTCTCTCAGAGGATTGTAAATCTGTAGAATTCGCTGCCTCAGAGAGCTGTGGAAGCTGGGACATTGAATAAATTTAAGGCAGAAATAGACAGTTTCTTAAACGATAAGGGGATAAGGGGTTATAGGGAGCGGGCGGGGAGATGGAGCTGAGTCCATGATCAGATCAGCCATGATCTTATTGAATGGCAGAGCAGGCTCGAGGGAACGTATGGCCTACTCCTGTTCCTATTTCTTATGTTCTTATGTTCTTGAATCACAAATATTCTGCCAAATATTACCCTGTTACTGGATCTGAACAAAAGAACTGACACTGCCAATTATGTGGACAGTTTCATGTACAGGATGGAAAATCCTAAGTTTCAATAAAACCAGATTACCAATGACCATAGTAGACTCAGAATAACTGAGCAGAAGACAGATTTATTTGCAGTGCTTTGAGTACTTATAGTTGAATAGAATGTCACATGCATACTTGCATGAAGCATAAATATTTTTAAGAGTAGAGGTTCTGATAAAAAAAATGTAGCATCATGCATACAGACAATGCAAAAGTCAGTTAGAATATAATGAAACATTGATTAGTAAGAAACATTCAGGACTGTACCTAAGTGTGTTAGCCAGTGGCTCAGTAGGTAGCACTCCCACCTCTGAGTCAGAAGGTTCATAGTCCCACTCCATAGACTTGAGCCCAAAAATCTAGGCTGACATTCCAGTGCAGTGCTAAAGGAGCGTTGCGCTTTTGAAGGTGGTGTCTTTTGGATGAAACATTAAACCAGGTGGACGTAATAGATTCCATGGCATTATTTTGAAGCAGAACATAGTAGTTATCCCCAGAATCCTGGCCAATATTTATTCTTCAATCAACATAACAAAAACAGGTATCTGGTTATTGCCACATTGCTGTTTGTGAGAGCTTGCTGTGTGCAAATTAGCTGCTGCGTTTCCTATATTGCAACAGTGACTGCACTCCAAAAGTACTTATTTGAAATGTCCGGTGGATGTGAAAGGCGCTATATAAATGCAAGTCTTTCTTTTCTTTAAAGAAGGCTATACTTGCCTGAGAGAGGATGAAACAAAGGTTCACTAGATTGATTCCTACAATGAGAGAGTTGTCCTATGATGAGAGATTGAGTAGATTGGGTTTATACTCTCTGGAGTTTTGATGAATTAGAGGTGATCTCATTGAAACATACAAGATTCTGAGAGGGCTTGACCGGGTAGATGCTGCGGGGGTGTTTCCGCTGGCTGGAGAGTCTAGAACACGGGGGCGCAGAGTCAGGATAAGGGGTTGGTCATTTAGGATGAGGAGAAATCTCTTCACTTAGAGGTATGTGAATTTTTAGAATTGCCACAGAGGACTGTGGATGCTCATTGAATATATTCAAGATTGAGGTCGATAGATTTTGGGCTGTAAGGGAATCAAGGGATATGGGGATCAGGCAGGAAGGTGGAGTTGAGGTCGAAGATTAGCCAGGATCTTATTAAATGGTGGATCAGGCTCGAACGGCTATATAGCCTATTCCTGCTCCTATTTTTTATGTTGTTAAGTTCAGATTTTATTTAAGTAAATTTATGGAAAGCATTTTCAAACAACAGCCCATGTTGTATGTCCTAAAACGCAAACTGTTCCAACTGGTCAACCTTCCAGAGATTCGATATAAGCCATTCTTGGCTGTTTCAGGGATTGACTTCCATTGCATAAACTCCTCCAATGAGATAACAACGACCCTTTAAATAAAGGAGTCAGCAATGTTGGGAAACTGTGAAGAATGTCCGTGTGATCAGTGAAAGAATCCAAGCCTTTTTAAACATTTGACGGTAAACTTTATGAATGTGCGCTCTCATGTGGAGCCTCGTCAGCTGTGAGTACACGTCGAGAAGCTGTGCTCTCCTACATTACAACAGTGATAACACGTCAAAAGTGCTTTATTAGCGGTAATCAAGTGCTGTCAAATTTTATGTGGCTCAACAAGAAAAACAAGTTGTATTTATATAGCACCTTTAATGTAATAAAACATTCCAAGGCGCTTCACAGGAGCGTTATCATTCAAAATTTGACACTGAGCTGCATAAGGAGATGTTGAAACAGGTGACCAAAAGCTTGGTCAAAGAGGTCTCAAGGAGCATCTTAAAGGAGGAAAGAAAGGTAGAGAGACAGCGAGGTTTAGGGAAGGAATTCCAGAGCTTAGGACCTTAGCAGCTGAAGGCACAGCCACCAATGGTGGAGCTGTTAAAATCGAGGATGCTCAAGAAGCCAGAATTAAAGGAACGCAGATATCTTGGAGAATTATGGGGCTGGAGAAGATTACAGAGATAATGGATTGGAAAACAAAGATGAGAATTTTAAATCAAGGCATTGCTTAACCGGGAGCCATTGTAGGTCAGAGAGCACAGGGGTAATGGGTGAACGGGATTTGGTGTGAGTTAGGACATGGACAGCAGAATTTTGGATGACCTCAAGTTTATGGAGGGTAGAAGATGGGAGGCCAGCCAGGAGTAGGTTGCAATAGTCAAGTCTAGAGGTAACAAAGGCATAGATGAAGGTTTCAACAGATGAGCTGAGGCAAGGGTGGAGTCAGGCAATGTTATGGAGGTGGAAATAGGCAGTCTTAGTGATACATGGATATGTGGCCGAATGCTTCTTTCGAGGTCAAATATGACACCAAGGTTACAAACAGTTGATGGCTAGGGAACGTAGTTTGTGGCGGTAACCGAAGACAATGGCTTCAGTTTTCACAATATTTAGTTGGCGGAAATTTCTGCTCATCCAGTACTGGATGTCGGACAAGCAGTCTGACAGTTTAGAATAAGTGGAGTGGTTGAGAGAAGTGGTGATGAGGTAGAGCTGGATGTCGTCAGCGTACATATGAAAACTGACGCTGTGTTTTCGGATGATGTCACCGAAGGGCAGCATGTAAATGGGAAATAGGAGGGGGCCAAGCATAGATCCTTGGGGGACACCAGAGGTAACGATGCGGGAGCAGGAAGAGAAGCCATTGCAGGTGATTCTCTGGCTACGATTAGATAAATAAGAATGGAACCAGGCGATTGCAGTCTCATCCAGCTGGATGATGGTGGAGAGGTGTGGTCAACCATGTCAAAGGCTTCAGACAGTTCGAGAAGGACAAGAAGGGATAGTTTACCTTTGTCACAGTCACATAGGATATCATTTGTGACTTGGTGTCAAATTCTGCTTTAAAACGCTCCTGTGAGACGCCCTGGGACGTTTTACTATGTTAAAGGCGCTATATAAATACAAATTGCAGTTGTTGATATTTTTGTAAAGGGCTTTAGGACATGTAAAAGGCGCTGTATAAATGTAAGTTCTTTCTTGCCACAGATGATTTTCAGTTCGTTTAAATGAATAGGTGGAATATCATGGTGAGTGCACATACAATTTCCTGGTGTGTGGTTCTAACAGATAAGGTTCCACATCAAGAGTGCATACTCAGAAAACTAGTCCCACGGACATGTATTTATTTCTTAAGAGTGAAATAGATCAAATAGGTCATGAGAACAAATTAAAAGTTAAATCGAGTTGAAAGTGGCCATTCAGCCTTCAAGCTCAGTCCTTCCAGATTACAATGGAAATACTCAAAGTGTCACTCATCTCCCTCACCCTCACTGCTACTGAAACTATCACCATGCCTTCATCATCTGCAGACTTGACTTCTCCAATGTCCTCTTCAGTGTTCTCCTGAGCTACACCCCACATGAATTCCAGTTCATCCAAAACTCTGCTGCCCACATCCTGTCCACTCACTTATCACCCACTGTACTCACCAACCTCCATTGGCTCCCCATCAGAATTTCAAAACCCTCATCCTTGTTTACAAATTCCTCCTTGGCATTATTCCACCCTACCACTGCAATCTCTTCCAATCTTATGTCCCCACTCGCATCCTCTGCTTCACCAACATTGGTCTACTCTTCATTCCCCCTCCCTCTCTTCTACCACTGATGACAGAGCCTTCATCAGTCTGGTGGACATACTCAAGAATTCTCTGCCTATAACCTCCCACTTTGCTATATCTCTTCCCACCCTCAAAAAGTTCCTTAATACCTATTCTTTAGACCATGCCTTCACCCACTTCCCCTAACTCCTTCATACTCCCACTCAGGACCAATCACCTGTTATAGAGCATCTAACCATGGGGCATTTTGCTACTTTAAAAGTGCCAGTTGTGGACACTCGCCTGAGTCAGAAGGTCATTCCAAAGATTTGAACACAAAATCTAGTCTGACATCTCAATGTAGTACTGAGGGAGTGCTGCACTGTCGGAGGAGCTATCTTTCGAATGAGATATTAAATTGAGACCCTGTCTGCCCTCTAAGGTGGACGTTAAAATATTTGAAGAGCAGGGCGTTCCCTTTGTGTCCTAGCTAATAGGTATCCATCAACTAACTGATACAATCAGGTCATTTATTTATTTGTTTGTGGGAGCTTGCTGTGTACTTGAAAAAAGTACTTAATTGCTGTAAAGCATTTGGGACATCCTGTGAGCATGAAAGTCACTATAGAAATGCAAGTTCTTTCTTTCTAAAAGCCCTACAATAAATCATCATCATAGGCAGTCCCTCAAACGAGGATGACTTGCTTCCACATGAGTTCACAGATGTTTCAATGAAGGACCAGATGTTCCAGTCCTGAACTCCAATTGAGGGGGTGGAAGATGCCAGTGCGTGGATTTTTTTAACGTGTGGTGACCGTTGCACACCAGCCACCACACGGGAAAAGTTTACTTTACAGCTAACAGAAAATGGGTTTGATCCATTGACCTCTGGGTTATGGGCCCAGCACACTTCCACTGCGCCACATAAGTTGCTGACATTTGACCAAACCTTCCGTGGGAGTCTGTTCTATTATTAAAGCCAAATGAGCGAATGTCATTCCACTGACTGACAGTTGGAAGATCTGTACATAACATTATATAATTTTTGGAGCGGGAGATGGTGGGGCTCCCTCTGTCCTGCGTGGTAGGGGGAGACCAAGGTTTGGTTTCCCTGCTCCGTCTCCTATCTTCTCTGTATGAAAAAAAAAGTCCGAACTGATGTAAGAAGCACCGGCTGTTTGTTAAGAGTTCTGTGTGAGCCAAGTTCCGTCTTCCATCAGCCACGGAGCTTTAAATCTACTCTGCACCGTGCCATTTCGCGTTACACTGGATCACATAGAATCATAGAAAATTACCGCACAGGAGGCCATTCGGTCCATCGTGTCCGTGCTGGTCCGAAAAGAGCTACAAGTAGACACTGCACTTGCTGTACAGGTGATAATAACTGGAGCTATGGCTGCGTGTACATGGATGGCACAGCAGAGGGAGCAAAGAGTAAACAGTGACTGGGCCTACAGTATCGAGGGACATCAGATCAGACACACGTTCTCGCGTTAATAACGAAACACCATGGATGGGAAATGGCCTTTCGGCCCTTGGAGGTTCATTCCCTTCCGTGCTGTGCATGTCCCACCGCAAACTGGAAGGCAGTGAATTGGAAATGGGGTTGAAGCTGGTCAGAGTGCGCTGATCCCAGTCCGGATTCCCGGGGGGAGACCCCGCGCGCGAGCCGAATTTTGCGACTTTCCCTCGAATTGATACATTTCATCAGCTGGAGTTAAAGGGGGCCGCGACCCCGCGCCTCTCGCTTCATCTCCAGCAGAGCCTGGTGGGCAAAGCAAGCGCCATGGCTTCCACTTCGCCTTACTTTGCATCGGGGGTATTGACTCGGAACATGAGCCGGCAAGTGTGCGCCGCCGCTGGGGGCAGGGGACGGAACCAGGGCTCCAAGTTCGCAAGGAGCCCCAACAGGCTGCCCCAGCCCGGGACAGGCAGTGGGACACCGGAATGCAGCGATGCAGTGGTGCAGCCCGGCTATCCCAGCCAGGACACGGCCAGAACAGCGACGCGGACCCAAGCTGCAGGCTCTCCCCCCAGAAATGCACCGAGACAGAAGAGGAAAAGCGTCCAGACTGTGAGCTGTTCGACCCAAATCACTAGCGAGGCGCAGACTGCTTCCTCCACTGAGGACACAAAGGCCAAATGGGAACCCAAGGACTGGAGAGAGCAGTTGGACAATATCTGGGAGATGAGGAAGGGCAGAGACGCGCCTGTAGATCACATGGGAGCTGAGCAATGCTTTGACAAAACTGCAGCCCTGCAGGTAAATCAATGGAACCCTAACACTTGTGGTTTCATAGAGAAATAACTTGTATTTATATAGCGCCTTTCAGGACCTCCCAACGTGCCTCTCAGCTAATGAAGTATTTTTGAAGTGTAGTCACTCTTGAAATGGCAGCCAATTTGCCCACAGTAAGCTCTCACATACAGCAATGAATGACCCGATCATCTGTTTTCGGTGTTGGTTGACGGATGTTGGCGAGGGCGCCTGCCCTGGGAACTTTTATGTCCACCCGAGATGTGGTGAACGGAGCCTCGGTTTAAAGTCTCATTCGAAAGATGGCACCTCCGGCAGTGCAGCACCTCCTCAGCACCGCACTGGGAGTGTCAGCTCAGATTTTGTGTTCGGGTCTCTGGAGTGAGACTTGAACCCACAGCCTTCTGACTCAGAGGTGAGAGTGCGACCCACTGAGCCACAACTGGCACATGATGTCCTTCACGGTCAGATACTCTGCACTTGCCGTTTGGGTTGAGAGACGATGGTGGGCTATTCTGCCGGATTTTGGGCAGCAGCTGTAGAACTGTAGCCCACTCTGAATCATCACCTTCAGGAGACCAGGGAAGAAAAAGGGGGAGAAAATGCCCCATAAGTCTCCTTCATCTTAGATATTTATCAAAGGCAAATTTTGAAACTTAAGATAAAAGTTGAAGGTAGAAAATTGTTTGCTTTATGTTTGTGTTGCCACTGATTATTTTGATATGTCTTTACGGAATTTTGTAGGTCATGAGGTATCAGGTGCTTTTGTCACTCATGCTGTCCAGCCAGACCAAAGATCAGGTGACATACGCAGCTATGAAACGGCTCAGAGAGCACGGCTTGACTGTGGAAAACATTCTCAAGATGGAGGATAAGACACTCGGGGAACTCATCTATCCAGTCGGATTCTGGAGGGTTAGTCCACCAATACTTGCAGCTTAAGTATTTTACAACTGAATAGCTTCCCATATACAGAACCCGGATTTTCATTGCCCCACCATTGGCAGCTATGCCTTCAGTTGCCTAGGCCCTAAACTCTGGAATTTCCTCCCCCCACTAAAGACGCTCCTTAAAATCTACCTCTTTGACCAAGCTGTCCTAAGGTGAACGGAATCAAATTTTGTTTGATAATCGCTCCTATGAAGTGCCTTAAGACGTTTTACTATGTTAAAGGCACTATATAAATGCAAGGTGTTTGAATTTGAGCTCTGATCATTTCAAAGTACGTGATTGAGTTTTCGGGGTTTTTTTATGGTTTCATGTTGATATTTACTGAGAGCTGCAGGGCACAATTTGCTTGAATTATCCCGAGGAAAGTTCTAGAGCTGATTAGATTTTAATATTTAATTTTCTGTGCCTCTGCTCTCTAAGTACAGTGTGTTTACATCCTAGAGCACTTTACAGGCATTTACTGATCCTTCCTGCTGGTCACTAGCCCCATCCAGGGCCAGTCTCATTAGAAACATAGAATATAGGTGCAGGAGTAAGCCATTCGGCCCTTCGAGCCTGCACCGCCATTCAATGAGTTCATGGCTGAACATGCAACTTCAGTACCCCATTCCTGCTTTCTCGCCATACCTCTTGATCCCCCTAGTAGTAAGGACTACATCTAACTCCTTTTTGAATATATTTAGTGAATTGGCCTCAACAACTTTCTGTGGTAGAGAATTCCACAGGTTCACCACTCTCTGGGTGAAGAAGTTCCTCCTCATCTCGGTCCTAAATGGCTTACCCCTTTATCCTTAGACTGTGTCCCCTGGTTCTGGACTTCCCCAACATTGGGAACATTCTTCCTGTATCTAACCTGTCTAACTCTGTCAGAATTTTAAAGGTTTCTATGAGGTCCCCTCTCATTCTTCTGAACTCCAGTGAATACAAGCCCAGTTGATCCAGTCTTTCTTGATCGGTCAGTCCCGCCATCCCGGGAATCAGTCTGGTGAACCTTCGCTGCACTCCCTCAATAGCAAGAATGTCCTTCCTCAGGTTAGGAGACCAAAACTGTACACAATACTCCAGGTGTGGCCTCACCAAAGCCCTGTACAACTGTAGCAACACCTCCCTGCCCCTGTACTCAAATCCCCTCGCTATGAAGGCCAACATGCCATTTGCTTTCTTAACCGCCTGCTGCAACCTTCAACCTTCAATGACTGATGTACCATGACACCCAGGTCTCGTTGCACCTCCCCTTTTCCTAATCTGTCACCATTCAGATAATAGTCTGTCTCTCTGTTTTTACCACCAAAGTGGATAACCTCACATTTATCCATATTATACTTCATCTGCCATGCATTTGCCCACTCACCTAACCTATTCAAGTCACTCTGCAGCCTCATAGCGTCCTCCTCGCAGCTCACACTGCCACCCAACTTAGTGTCATCTGCAAATTTGGAGATACTACATTTAATCCCCTTGTCTAAATCATTAATGTACAATGTAAACAGCTGGGGCCCCAGCACAGAACCTTGCGGTACCCCACTAGTCACTGCCTGCCATTCTGAAAAGTACCCATTTACTCCTACTCTTTGCTTCCTGTCTGACAACCAGTTCTCAATCCACGTCAGCACACTACCCCCAATCCCATGTGCTTTAACTTTGCACATTAATCTCTTGTGTGGGACCTTGTCGAAAGCCTTCTGAAAGTCCAAATACACCACATCAACTGGTTCGCCCTTGTCCACTCTACTGGAAACATCCTCAAAAAATTCCAGAAGATTTGTCAAGCATGATTTCCCTTTCACAAATCCATGCTGACTTGGATCTATCATGTCACCTCTTTCCAAATGCGCTGCTATGACATCCTTAATAATTGATTCCATCACTTTACCCACTACTGATGTCAGGCTGATCGGTCTATAATTCCCTGTTTTCTCTCTCCCTCCTTCTTTAAAAAGTGGGGTTACATTGGCTACCCTCTACTCCATAGGAACTGATCCAGAGTCTATGGAATGTTGGAAAATGACTGGCAATGCATCAGCTATTTCCAAGGCCACCTCCTTAAGTACTCTGGGATGCAGACCATCAGGCCCTGGGGATTTATCAGCCTTCAATCCCATCAATTTCCCCAACACAATTTCCCAACTAATAAGGATTTCCCTCAGTTCCTCCTTACTAGACCCTCTGACCCCTCATTGGGCCAGTTGGCTTTATTAAATCGTTGACAATTGTATACTAGACCTACGAGGCATTGCTCATAGTGAGCCAGAGGATACGACCTTTTATAGCAGTTCTGGTGTTATCAACAAATTGGCTTGGTGAGGGGGCAGGTGTGGATGCCGTTACAGGACGTAAGTGACATTTGGGTAAATAAAGTTGAGATCTAATTGAATTGCGGAACCAGCTCGAGGGACTGAATAGCCTATTCAACAACAACTTGTATTTTTATAGCACCTTTAATGTAGCAAGATATCCTAAGGTGCTTCACAGGAGTGATTATGAACCAAAATTTGACCGATCCGCATCAAGTGATATTAGCACAAAAGCGAAATACTGCGGATGCTGGAAATCTGAAATAAAAGCAGAAAATGCTGGAAATGCTCAGCAGGTAAGGCAGCACCTGCGGAGAGAGAAACCGTTGACGTTTCAGACCGATGACCTTTTGTCAGAACTGCAAAAAGTTAGAGATGTGACATGTTTTAAGCAAGTGCAGAGGCAGGGAAAGTGGGAAGGGGAGGAAAAAACAAAAAGGAAGGTCTGTGATAGGGTGATTAAATGACAAAAGGGATGATGGTGCAAGGCAAAAGGAGATGGTAATGGGACAGGTAAAGAAAGAAAAGATGGCTCCAGAGGAGATGTAAGTGGGAATGGCAGAATCAACAACAGCTGCCGTCCCAAATTGTTGAACTGAAATTGTTGAACCGAAGGCTGTAAACTGCCTAATAGAAAGATGACTTGCTGGTCCTTGACTATACGTTGAGCTTTATTGGAACAGTGTAGGAGGCTGAGGACCGAGCCGGAGTGGTTCAGAGAATTAATATTGAGAAAGCTGCTGTCTTTTTCTGACATGTTCAGAAAGTGCCTGTTATATATACCTAAAGAAAGACTTGCATTTATATAGTGCCTTTCATGACCACCGGACGTCTCAAAGTGCTTTACAGCCATTGAAGTACTTTTGGAGTGTAGTCACTGTTGTAATGTTGTAAGCGCAGCAGCCAATTTGCACACAAGCAAGCTCTCACAAACAGCAATATGATAATGACCAGATAATCTGTTTTTTTTTTTGTCATGTTGATTGAGGGATAAATATTGGCCAGGACACCGGGGATAACTCCTCTGCTCTTCTTCAAAAGAGTGCCATAGGGTCTTTTACATTCACTTGAGAGAGCAGACGGGGCCTCGGTTTAACGTCTCATCCGAAAGACGGCACCTCCGACAGTGCAGTGCTCCCTCAGTACTGCACTGGAGTGTCAGCCTAGATTTTTTTTTTGTGCTCGAGTCGCTGGAGACTTGAAGCCACAACTTTCTGACTCTGAGGTGAGTGTGCTACCCACTGAGCCACAGCTGACCCTGCCTACCCAAGTTATATTGCTGGGAGAATGCTGGCAATTTCAGAAACCCAGCAGCGCCAATGAGAAACCCTGCCAGTTGGCAGTCCTATCCGCTTCCTTTCCAACCCACCCACCTCTGCCAACTTCCTTTGAAATATGCTGCATCCTACTTTTCATATGATGAATGGATAGATCGTTGTTATTTTTGCATCTTATTCATGATGTGACTTACCTGTGCAGAGCAAAGTGAAGTACATCAAACAGACCACGGCGATCCTGAAGGAGCAGTACAATGGCGACATTCCCAGTAGTGTCAGAGAACTGCTGAAACTTCCAGGAGTGGGACCGAAGATGGCCCATCTCGTCATGAAGTTAGCGTGGAACAACGTGTCTGGCATCAGTAAGTACCTAGGACACCAGTAACAGCATGAAACCAAGGGGTCAGGCTAGGTAGGCCAGCTGCATGCTGCTTTATGGCCATTATAGCAGTGTCCCAGAAGCCAGGTGGTTGAGGGCTGTAGGAAAATATAGGGAGACCTCCCACTCCAACGTCACTGTAATCAGAATGATGCTGAAAGTGCAATTCATGCCACTGGGTGGTGCCGTGGTGCAGACTGAACTCCATGTTCATGTCTTGTGGGCTCCTGCTAGCCCAGTGAAACTGACGCTGCATGTTCCTGTGACGGAACACATCAATAAACAAACTGCCTACAATTTGTAATTGAAGACTCTAATGGGTGAAGCAGTCAGAAAGCTCTTTTGCTGCTTGAAAGCCATGTTTGAAGCAAAAGCTTTGCACATTCTCCCAGTGCAGTTTGAAACTGAGCAGTTCTCTCTCTTAAATGTGTAATGAATTGAATTGGTCATGCAGCTTGTACGGGGGCGGTACAACTTGATCTTTCTCTGGATACCAGGTGGAAGAGATAGGAGAATTCTAGGAACTTCCATGCGAGTGTTGAGGCATAAACTGGTACAGAGTCAGTTCAGGGAATGGACCCCTCAAATATTTGGAACTAAATACGTCAAATGATACAAAAAAATCTGGTGGCTCTTAAGTATTAATGCAGCCATTTTGTAAATTGGAGGATTGGCAACTGTACAAATGCCAGTCCAGGTGAGGTGTTGGCCGTAGTGTAGCGGGTACCACTTCCTCCTCCGTCACAAGATCATGGTTCAAGCCCCGCGACAGAGACATGAGCGCATAATCCAGACTGACCGTGCAGTGCTGAGGGAAGCTCTGAGGTTGTGAAATCGCAATATAAATGCAATCCTTTCTTTGCAAGTCTTTCACCCATTGGCTTTGCATTTCATGTCAAAAAGGTGAACTGTGAAGTGAAGCCCTTCCTGACCATGTAGGCTGGGTTTGTGTCAAGATTGGCCTCCTAGACTGGTGCACTGCAGTACTGAAAAGCTGACCTTGAGTAGAGAAAGCTTGTGCATAGGTCAGATAACTTTGTTCTGTGGCTAAGTAAGAACAAAGAAGGACTTGCATTTATCTAGCCCCTTTCACAACCTCTGCACATCCCAATTACAGCCATTTCACCTGTTCTTTTGAACTGTTGTCATGTAGGAAACACAGAATTGTGGGAGTACCTTCACCACACGGACTGCAGCGGTTCAAGAAGGCGGCTCACCATCACCTTCTCGGACAATTAGGGATGGGCAATAAATGCTGGCCTTGCCAGCGATGCCCACCTCCCATGAAGGAATACATAAAAAAAAATGTAGCTATAACAGGCGATCCCCATGATCAGCAGCTCCTGTGCACAGCAAGATCCCAGAAACGACAGTGTGATGATGACGAGATCATCTGTTTTACTGGTCTTTGTTGAGGGATAAATACTTGCCAGGACACCAGGGAGAACTCCCCTGTTCTTTGAAATAGTGCCATGGGTCTATTACATCCACCCGAGAGAGCAGATGGGACCTTGTTTTAACGCCTCATCCGAAAGACGGCACCTCCGGCAGTGCAGCACTCCCTCAGTATTTCATTCATTCATAGGCAGTCCCTCGAATCGAGGATGACTTGCTTCCGCATCAAAAAGTTCACAGGTGTTTCAATGATGGACTTACAATTCCAGGTCCGAACTAAATTCTGAAGGGTGGAAGATGCCTGTGCATGGATTTTTTTAACATGTAGTCACCGTTGCACACCAGCCACCACATGGGTTTGACAGAGCTAGGTCTTGGTCCAGTGGCAAGGGTTAACCAAGACGACTGGAGACCAGCTCTGCTGCGTGGACCTAGTGCGGACACATATCGCAGTGTGGGCTGGTCCGTGCTGCCCCTGGGCCCTCGCCTCTTCTGGGCCCCGAACTCACGCCTCTCCTGGGCTCCGATCACATGCCTCTGCAGTCTCTCGCCGCTCCTTCACCCCAACCTCGCCGCTCCTTCAGTATCTGCACGTGCTCCAATCACTGACCTGGATCTTGGTGACGTCCCTTTTCACTGCCGTTGTTCTCCTGCTCCAGCACGTGCTGCTCCCTGGTGTGGTATGCCTCCACGCTGCTCCTTCCGCTCCCTGGCCTGCTCCGGGATGTCAGCCTAGATTTTGTGCTCTGGTCTCTGGAGTGGGACTCGAACCCACGATCTTCTGACTCCGAGGCGAGAGTGCTGCCCATTAAAAGGTTGTCAGTTGTCAAAGGTTTTATTCCCTGTGTATTGCTCCTCTGTTGTTGGCACTGCTGCGTTCTATAGCTGCTCAACATTAAAGCCTGATTTCCTGTCCCGTCGCTCCTGGCGTGTTCGCAGGGAGTGCCGGATGGGATAACGCGAGCCGGGCCACCGGTTAGCCGGACCGCCGCTTAGCCGGCCAGCATTCCCGGTGAGCACCACTCCTCGACACAGCTGCTGATCATGGGAATTGTCTGTAAAATCTACAATTTAAAAGCAATGTATTCGTTCAAGGGATGTGGGCGTCGCTGGCAAGGCCGGCATTTATTGCCCATCCTTAATTGCCCTTGAAAAGGTGGTGAAAAGCCGCCTTCTTGAACCGTTGCAATCCTTGTGGTGAAGGTACTCCCACAGTGCTGTTAGGGAGGGAGTTCCAGGCTTTTGACCCAGCGACGATGAAGGAATGGCAATATACTTCCAAGTCAGGATGGTGTGTAACTTGGAGGGGAACTTGCAGGTGATGGAGTTCCCATGTATCTGTGGAAACACCGAGGCAAGAGCTTGCTGGTTAAGGCAGGGAGTAGCTGAGTTATGCGGAGCAGACAGGTTCTAGATTCAGTCCTCAGTTAGCTGAGCCAGGCTGGTGGTAGAAGCGCTGTAATTGGTGTCAGCGCTCATGGGCTGGGGAGGATGTAATTGGCCAGGGTTTCCAAACCTGAACAGAATAGCACCCACTGCTGGAAGGGCATTTGTGTGCAGGCTGGGCAAGGCAGGACCACATAGAATTTACAGCACAGGCCAATCAGCCCAACTGATCTCTGCTGGTATTTATGCTCCACACCAGCCTCTTCCCCTCGCTCTTCATCTCATCTTATTTGCATATCGTTCTATTGCATTCTCCCTCATGTACTTGTCTAGCTTTCCCTTGCAGCCATCTAAGCTATTCATCTGTGGTAGCAAGTTCCACATTCTCACTGCTCTCTGTGTAAAGAAGTTTCTCCTGAATTCCTTATCGATTTATTAGTGACTGTCTTATAATTCTGATCCCTCGTTTTGGATTCCTGCACAAGTAGAAACATCTTCTCTACGTCTATCCTATCAAACCCTTTCATAGTTTTAAAGACTTCTATTAGGTCAACCCTTGGTCTCCTTTTCTCGAGAAAAGATTCCCAGAGTCTGTTCAGCCTTTCCTGATGGTTTTAATCTCTCAGTTCTGGTATCATCCTTGTAAAAGGATATAACGTGGCTGTAATGTCCTTTGGTCAAATAACCTGCCGAAGCTCGCTATGCAGACTCGTGTGAATTGGCACTTCTGCAAGGTAGTGAAGGGCATCCAGCAATGTTCCTATTAATCTGTGCGGCCGCGCAGACCGATCACCAGCTTTTCATGGGACATTCTGCGCTTGCGCGAAATTTTAAATGGGTGCGCAGTCCATTAAAGAAACCGCACCCCCTGTCCCCCCCCCCCCCCCAAAAAAAAATTGGGGGAAACATTGGCACCCAGAAGATATGGGTACCGTCCCCCCAGTGAGGAATCAAAGTCTTTAGAAGGGAAGGGTAGAAAATTGGTGGCAAACTGGAGCTGCAGTGATGTCCTCTCAGAGCGGTTTGCTACAGGATTGGCCGCAAGCGAGATCGTGACTGATGTTGGGGGATGGCATGTAGGAGGCAAACAGTCAGAGGGCCAGTACCTCCTCAAATGAGACCACAAAACAGCTGTGACTAAGGGCAGGGAACGCAGGAGGTGCTGACTTGCTCCAGGAGCTCCCTTTTATGTGAGAGGGACAACAAGGCTTCTCATCAACTCAACCACACGCACAAAGTTAGTCCCATCGAGCAACGTGCAGCTGTAAACAGCGACCGGTGGAAAAGAAAGCGAACTTGCATTTAGATAGTGCCTTTCCTGATCTCTGGACATTCTAAAGTGCTTTACAACCAATAAAGTGCTTTTGAGGGGTAGTCGCTGTTGTAACAGGGCATCGCTATCGCAGCAGAGCTGATTTGGTCTCGATTGGGCTGTTTCAAGCATTCTCCATGCAGCAGATAGACAGTGGGCGGTGCGTATCTGCACAAAAGTAAGTACGGGCTCCGAACAAAATGTTTTGCCAGCAGAAAGCGAGCAATTTTTCAACACAACAAACCCATTGTCCTCCATGGAAAAATTCCAGGTCACATCCGCCACTGGAAAGCGACCGGTAAACTTTCTCTTCCTTTTTGGAGGACTGTGCAAATAGCTCGGTTGGAGTATCTGCTATTTTCTTGTTTCTCCCTGAATGTATCTGGGGCGGCGGGGGAGTTTTATCCGTGCAGCAGAAGCGTGTTACGTTGTGGCAAGGCAGGCTGTGCAACATGAGGTCTCCGTCAGGCAGATTCCCGGGAAGAGTAACACTGACGCATGTGTCCTCGCAACACGAGCATTAACATAGACATAGAAACATAGAAAATAGGTGCAGGAGTAGGCCATTCGGCCCTTCTAGCCTGCACCGCCATTCAATGAGTTCATGGCTGAACATTCAACTTCAATACCCCATTCCTGCTTTCTCGCCATACCCCTTGATCCCCCTAGTAGTAAGGACCTCATCTAACTCCTTTTTGAATATATTAAGCGAAGGTCAGCTGTTTTCAAATAAAACATACCATTTTTTTACTCACTCTCTCAGCCATAACAGCTGCTCGTTGATCCGTGTAGATCCGATGCCTCAAAATGAGGCTGTCTCACACACTCTGTGCTTTCCAATGCTGCCCTACCTCCAGTTTTCTTTCCAAGCAGATTTTAATAAATCCAGAAGATCGGAGAATTCTAAGCCCAAAAACACTGGCATTCGAGTTTCCCAATCTTTTATGCTGCTTCATAAGAAACAAGGAAATGGCAGACCAATTGAACATATACTTTGGTTCTGTCTTCACTAAAGAAGACACGAATAACCTCCTGAAAATACTAGCGGACCGAGGGTCTAGCGAGAAGGGGAAACTGAGCGAAATCCTTATTAGTCAGGAAATGGTGTTGGGGAAATTGATGGGACTGAAGGCTGATAAATCCCCAGGGCCTGATAGTCTGCATCCCAGAGTACATAAGGAAGTGACCCGAGAAATAGTAAATGCATTGGTGGTCATTTTCCAACATTCCATGGACTCTGGTTCATTTGCTATGGATTGGAGGGTAGCTAATGTAACCCCACTTTTTAAAAAAAAAGGAGAGAGAGAGAAAACAGGGAATTATAGACCGGTTAGCCTGACATCGGTGGTGGGGAAAATGTTGGAATCAATTATTAAAGATGTATTAGCAGCGCATTCGGAAAGCAGTGACAGGATTGGTCCAAGTCAGCATGGATTTATGAAAGGGAAATCATGCTTGACAAATCTTCTAGAATTTTTTGAGGATGTAACTAGTAGAGTGGACAAGGGAGAACCAGTGGATGTGGTGTATTTGGACTTTCAAAAGGCTTTTGACAAGGTCCCACATAACAGATTAGTGTGCAAAATTAAGGCACATGGTATTGGGGGTAATGTATTGACGTGGATAGAGAACTGGTTGGCAGACAGGAAGCCAAGAGTGGGAATAAACGGGTCCTTTTCAGAATGGCAGGCAGTGACTAGTGGGGGGCCGCAGGGTTCAGTGCTGGGACCCCAGCTGTTTACAATATACATTAATGATTTAGACGAAAGAATTGAGTGTAATATCTCCAAGTTTGCAGATGACACTAACCTGGGTGGCAGCGTGAGCTGCGAGGAGGATGCTAAGAGGCTGCAGGGGGACTTGGACAGGTTAGGTGAATGGGCAAATGCATGACAGATGCAGTGTAATGTGGATAAATGTGAGGTTATCCACTTTGGTGGCAAAAACAGGAAAGCAGATTATTATCTGAATGGTGACAGATTAGCAAAAGGGGAGGTGCAACGAGACCTGGGTGTCATGGTACATCAGTCATTGAAGGTAGGCATGCAGGTACAGCATGCAGTAAAAAGAGCAAATGGCATGCTGGCCTTCATAACAAGGGGATTTGAGTATAGGAGCAGGGAGGTCTTATTGCAGTTGTACAGGGCCTTGGTGAGACCATACTTTGAGTATTGTGTGCAGTTTTGGTCTCCTAATCTGAGTAAGGACATTCTTGCTATTGAGGGAGTGCGGCGAAGGTTCACCAGACTGATTCCCAGGATGGCAGGACTGACATATGAGGAAAGACTGGATCGACTAGGCTTATACCCACTGGAATTTAGAAGAATGAGAGGGGATCTCATAGAAACTTATAAAATTTTTGACGGGACTGGACAGGTTAGATGCAGGAAGAATGTTCTTGATGTTGGGGAAGTCCAGAACCAGGGGTCACAGTCTAAAGATAAGGGGTAAGCCATTTAGGACCGAGATGAGTAGAAACTTTTTCACCCAGAGTTGTGTACCTATGGAATTCTCTGCTACAGAAAGTTGTTGAGTCCAGTTTGTTGGACATATTCAAAATATGGCCCTTATGGCTAAAGGGATCAGAGGGTATGGAGAGAAGGCAGGGGTGGGGTACTGAGGTTGCATGATCAACCTCAGTACCCCATTTACTATTTACTATGTTTGTATGTTTCTATAAGAAATAGGAGCAGGAATAGGTCATTTGGCCCCTCGAGCCTGCTCCACCATTCAATAAGATCATGGCTGATCTGATCTTGGGCTCAGCTCCACTTTCCCGCCTGCTCCCCATAACCCTTTACTCCCTTATCGCTCAAAAATATGTCTATCTCCACCTTAAATATATTCAATGACCCAGTCTCCACAGCTCCCTGGGGCAGAGAATGCCACAGATTTACAACCCTCAGAGAAGAAATTTCTCTTCATCTCAGTTTTAAATGGGCTGCCCCTTATTCTAAGACTATGTCCCCTAAGATTCAATTAGCTGGATCAGGGGTGTTTCCGCTGATTGCATTGGGTCGGAAAGGCTCTTCAAATTGCACTCATTTTCTTAGGCGTACAGGCACTAGTAGGCACATTTTAAAAAATTTCTCATAGCAAAAAATATTTAATTTACGATGAAACCGACCAATGAAAGCAGTAAATAGTGCAGTAATAGTCTTTTGTTCATTCATTTTCAGTGATTTTAAATTGGGTTAGTCACAGGTGGAGGACTGGACACCAATGTTCCCTGGAGTTTATACTTGGTGTGAGGGCCCTTTAACTGGCTGTGTGGCCCATTCAATGTTTCGTGCATGAGTGGTAATTTCCATTGTAAAGCCGGTGAGTGGCCTGCATGGGACCTCCAGACCACTGAGCTCAGCGGGAACGTTGCTTTACACTCATTAATAATACTTATTTTTGGTGATTAACCCATTTTCAGCTGTATTAATAAAACTGCACTAGTTTACCACTCCTCAATCCATCAAGGAATGCTTGTTTATGTAAAGAAAAATATATAACCGATTACGTTCTATAACGCTACCTGATTGCACTGGTTCAAGGAAGATTTTGAGTTTGTGATTATGCAAATGATTTTTTAGCAGAAACTTGAACCAAGAATATATAGCACCTTTAACATAGTAAAATGTCCCAAGGTGATTCACTGGAGTATTAAGAGACAAAAAATTTGACACCGAGCCACTTAAGAAGAAATTAGGGCAGCTAACCAAAAGCTTGGTCAAAGAGGTAGGTTTTAAGGAGCGTCTTAAAGGAGGAAAGAGTGGTAGAGAGGTAGAGGTTTAGGGAGGGGTTCCAGAGCTTAGGGCCTGGGCAACAGAAGACGCGGCCACCGATGGTTCAGCGATTATAATCGGGGATGCTCAGGAGGGCAGAATTTGGGGAGCACAGATATCTCGGCGAGGAGAGGGGGGAGGAGGAGGAAGGGGCAGGAGGAGGAAGGGGCGAGGGGGGGAGGAGGAGGAGGAGGGAGGGAGGAGGAGGAGATGGAGGAGGAGGGAGGGAGGGGGAGGAGGAGGAGGGGTGGAGGAGATTACAGAGATAGGGAGGGGTGAGGTCATGGAGGGATTTGAAAACAAGGATGAGAATTTTTGAAATCGAGGTGTTGCTTAACCTGGAGCCAATGTAGGTCAGCGAGCGCAGGGGTGATGGGTGAGCGGGACTTGGTGCGAGTTAGGACATGGGCAGCAGAGTTTTTAATGACCTCAAGTTTGCCTGGGGTAGAATGTGGGAGGCCAGCCAGGAGAGCATTGGAATAGTCAAGTCTAGTGATAACAAAGTTATGGATGAGAGTTTCAGCAGCGGATGAGCTAAGGCAGGGGCAGAGACGGGCGGTGTTATGGAGGTGGAAATAGGCAGTCTTAGTGATGCCACGGATATATGGTTGGAAGCTCATTTCAGGGTCAAATATGACACCAAGGTTGCGAACAGTCTGGTTCAGCCTCCGACAGATGTTGGGGAGAGGGATGGAGTCAGTGGCTAGGGAACGCAGTTTGTGGCGGGGACCGAAAACAATGGCTTTAGTCTTCCCTAACCAGCACAATTTCAAGCGCTTTTGGGTGCAATTTCATGTAAAAGAAATGCAAGCTGAGATGCAAATTCATTGGCAGTAGATTCTAACTGGAAGAGCTAAGTTGGTTTCTTGTTATTTTAGCTCAGCAGCTAATTTGTGGACTTACCAGATAGATTGATAAGAGATAGATAGACAAACCGCTTTGGATCCAAGAAAGACATATTTTCTTGCATGCCTTAAGCTTACAAATCACACTGGGTGAGGAAGCACAGTGTGGACTGGAGCAAAAAGTTACAATGGGACATAGACAGATTGAGTGAGCAAAACGATGGCAGATGGAGTTTGGGGACATGCGAGGTCATCCACTTTGGATCCAAGACAGAAAAATCAGAATACTTTCTTAATGGTGAGAGACTAGGAACTGTGGAGGAACAAAGGGATTTGGGTGTCGGGGTGCACAAATAACTAAAAGCTCGTGCATCTGTACAAAAAAGCTCGTGGAATGTTGGCATATGTCTCAAGAGTGCTGGAGTAGAATGAGGAGGTAGTTATGCTTCAGATGTACAGAGCCTTGGGGAGACTCCACCTGGAGAACTGCGTTCAGTTTTGGGCACCACACCTCATTGGGGTACAGCACAGAGTCACCAGAATGATCCCAGGGCTCGGAGGGTTAAATTATGAGGACAGGTTGCATAAATTTGCCTTTTGTTCCCTTGAGTTTAGAAGGTTGGGGGTAATCTAATCGAGGTGTTTAAATGACAAAAGGATTTGTCAGAGTAAATACAGAGAAAGTATTTCCTCTGGGGGTGGGGGGGGTGGGGTCCAGAACAAGGGGGCACAATCTCAAAATTAGAGCTAGACCATTCGGGAGTGAAATCAGGCAGCACTTTTCACACAATGGATAGAGGATATCTGGAATTATCACTCCCCAAAGGCTGTGAACTCTGAGTTAACTGGAACATTTAGGACTGCGGTTGATGTTCAGTTGATTGGGAAGGTCTGCTGAGAGAAGGGCGAGGGGGATCTAACCAGCCATTTGTCAGACTAGTGCTGCCCAAGCCCACGTAAGCCATGGTCTGTTTCAATGCCGTTGCCAAGTCTACAGGTGTATTTAACTCACTAACTGAGTCAGGGCCACGTGCTTTAATATTTTTCTTATTTTTGATGTGAAAATTGATTATATTTGTTCACTTACTTTCTGAAGATTAATTTGTGGCCTCGTCTCACTGAAGTGTTTTCCGTCTGCTTACTGGAAGATTGGAGAAGCACGTATGAGGACATGTGAGAAAGACACAGGGGGGGGTCATTTTAGCTGAACGTGCCGGGCAGGAATCCCACAGGATCGAGTGGAATGCTGGTTTTACAATATTGCTCTCCTCTAACTTTGGTCAGATGTGGTGTAAAACCAACGTTGCACCCAAACTCGTCAGTTTCCTGACTGGCAGGTTAGGTTGAAGTTGCCCACGCAATATCCCGGTCAGATCCTTCTTGTTGTGTAAGGTTAGATTTTTGGGCCGTGCGAGCACATTGCTGACTCTAAGTTGCAGCGGCACTTATGGGGGGTGGCCAGCACTGGTGAACCATGAGGATATCTAATGCAGATCCAAAACTTGTAACATGGCGCTGCTGTTTGACTTGGTTTGATGTACACCCTTGGCCAGTGTTGAATCTTGCCCCAGCACCCGTCTGCTGCCAGCACATTTAATCCTCGTCCGTTTGATTTTTGCAGGTGTAGACACCCACGTGCACAGGATCTCAAACCGACTGAAGTGGGTCAAAAAAGAGACCAAAACTCCGGAGCAAAGCAGACTGGCATTGGAGGAATGGATGCCACGGTAACTGGGATTGGGGAGGAGATGTCTAAATGCAGCAGAGAGACGGATCGTGCTTGTAGTGCAGGCAGAGAAGTGCTCAGTGAAGGCAGGTTAGAATCGGCCAAAGCCCCTCACACACAGCGTAACATTGGGGTAGTATCAGAATTGGTAGAAGTTTGTGAGCAGGTTACCTGCGGTAGGGAATACTGTTTGGTTGGGGGAGGAAAAGGGAGAGGAATTACTGAGCCACAGGAAACCGGGAAAGAAAGTTGGAAGTACTGGAATAATTGCACAATCCTCAAGTTGTCACTTGCGATTTTCTGAAGTAACAGCCTGTTCTCAACTATTGAACTAGAGGGGCACCCCTATGAGGTTAGAGATGTGGGTTTGCACCTTTTTGTTTCATTCATTCTCGGGATATGAGTGTCACTGGCAGGGCCAACATTTATTGCTGTCCCCAGTTGACCTTGGTGGTGAGCCGCAATCTTGAACCACTGCAGTCCGTGTAGTCACAGTTGTAATTTAGTAACCATGGTAGTCAATTTGCACACAGCAATCTCCCACAAACGGCAATGAGAAAAATGTCCAATTAAACTGATTTAGTGATATTGGTTGAGGGTAGATATTGGCGAGGACACCAGTGAGAACTCCCCCACTATTCTTCAAATATGCCCATGGAATCTTTTATGTCCACCTGAGAGGACAAACGGGGCCTCGGTTTAAGGCCTCATCCGAAAGATGCTACCTCTGACAGCGCAGCACTCCCTCAGTACTGCACTGGAATGTCAGCCTCATAATGTGCTCAAGTCTCTGGAGTGGGACTTGAACCCATGACATTCTGACTCAGGCCTGTATTAATCCTTTTGCAGAGTGTAATTATTTCTGGTTGTTGCTTTAGTTACGCCTTCACTTGCTCACTTGCAGCAAGCTGAGTATGGAATGGTTCTCTGCACACTCGCTGGTGATTTGAAATCAAAATCCGCCCTCCTCCTCTTCTGATGACATTTATTTTAGCAACGCAACAGAATCTAGCAGCATCTTCCCACTGGGTACAACCAGCTCACATAGTTCACCCCAAACTGCCCCCCCCGGTCCGTCTGCGACCCCCCCCCCCCGATCCGTCCGCGACCCCACCCCCCCGATCCGTCCGCGACCCCCCACCCCCACCGATCCGCCCGCAACCCCTCCCCCCTCGGTCCGTCCGCGACCCCTCCCCCCCCACCGATCCATCCGCGACCCCTCCCCCCACCGATCCGTCCGCGCCCCCCCCCTGATCCGTCCGCGCCCCCCCCCCCCGAACCGTCCGCGACCCCCCCTCGGTCCGTCAGCGCCCCCACCCTCGATCTGTCTACGGTCCCTCTGCCTCGATTTGTCCAATCTCCTCTCGGTTTGTCCACTCCCCTCTATCAGTCCGTGGTCCTCCTTTTCGATCTGACCTGTCCCCCATCCCCCTCAATCCATCCACAGCTTCCTTTTAAACTATCCACACCCCCACCCCCGATCTGTCCGTGGCCCCTCCCCTGAAACAGTCCCCTGGCTCCAGCTCATTTCATGTTCAGACGGAATGCAACTGATGTTTTTAGGATCAAACCATGAGGTACATTTATTTACCCCCCCCCTCCCCCCCCCCCCCATTCTTCTCTTTCAGGGACCTCTGGAGCGAGACCAACTGGCTGCTGGTGGGCTTTGGTCAGCAGATCTGCCTGCCAGTGAATCCTTGCTGCGCTGGATGTCTCAACAGAGAGATCTGTCCCACGGCCAAGAACAATCTTAGGAAAACAAATCCCAGGCTTTCTCCCAACTCTCCGCATCAGCTGTGCCAATAGCAGCAATAATTAAATCCTTGTGTTTAGATGTTAGAACGTGACATAAATTATTCAAAGACTGGGAGATGTTTGTCCCAAAGTCAACTAAAACAAAACTGTATCTGATGATGTTGATGGATTCCAGTTGCTGGTGGAGCATTGAATACAATTGAATAATGCTGTTCCCAGTGAGAGCAGCGTGCGGGTCCTAAAGATGCATCTTTAGTACGACCGGTTATCACAGTGTGGTGACAAGTGCCTCATACTGACATAGCCAGGCAAATCTCGCACACTAATCTGCAGTTTCACATGTTTAAATTCCTCACTGTTAAACCAAGTGGTTGAAATTCCGCTGGGTGCTACTTCTAGCTCACCAGTTAACGCACTTGTGTTAAATTCTTTTGTTCTCTATGCTTAATTGGGTTAAAGGCTTTAACTAGCGCAGGAATTTAACTGAGCACGTTAACCACAAAATAGAATTTCATTTGTCACTTAGTGCCCCTAATTATCTTGTGGTTCGGAGTACGGTTTTGTTTAAGCAAGCAGAGATGTAGGGGTACCCTTCACTGACAGGCCTGTCTTTGGCCAGTGTTCTTTTTAAAAAAAAATGATTTAAAAAAAAATTATGTTTTTCCTTGTATCTCTCTCTCTCTCTCCTCTCCCTCGTTACAAGTTACTCTTCTTCTAGTGCCAGGTCCACATTTTTTTTTCATTCCCCAGCTGAGGAAGGAGAGGGGAGGGGGCAGGCAGCTTCCCTGTCCACAAGCCTCTGTAGGTGTCATCCCGTAACAGTCTAATAGGACAAGTATGTGAGTTTGCACAGTGATTTTGTTTTATGTTATTTTTTCAAACCACCTCCCCTCCCCCCCCCCCCCCACCCACGACCTCTCATTTTGCAACAATCTCCTTGAGTACATCGACCCATTGGAGGTCGGAAATCTCAGTTCCTTCCGCTGGTGTTTTGATTTTAGCTGACCGAAAGAAAGAACTTGTGTTTCTATAGCGCCTTCCACGGCCTCAGGATGTCCCAAAGTGCTTTACGGCCAATGAAGTACTTTTGAAGTGCAGTCAATGTTGTAATGTAGGAAACATGGCAGTCAATTTGCACACAGCAATTTTCCACAAACAGCGATGAGATAGTGACCGGATCATCTAAATTAGTGATGTTGGTTGAGGGATAAATATCAGCCAGGACTGATGACCTTCTGCGATGTACTGCAGAGGTGTTTGCAAAAAGTATGTCAGTGACATTTAGTGGCAATAAAAGGTCACTAAAAAGCACAGTTGCAATTTATGAAGAAGAATATAGTATCCGAGATTGTGAATCCCCCCCCCCCCCCCCCAACTTACCGTTAGCAAAGCGAGGGACAACCCAAATAGTTGAGCATCCATTTTCTAGCCAGGTAGGCACTGCCCCAATTTACCAAGACCTGTAGAGCTGGGAACTCACCCTTCCATCTCTCTTACTCCAGTTGACGTACTTCAGGGTTGGAAGTTTGCTGGAGGATTGCACAGCACTCTGAAGGTTAGAATTTGAGTCTGAAAACTAATAGGACTGTTATTTTGTTTAAATGGCCTTAATGCGAGTGGTTGGGCGAGTTGATCTTTCACATGGCAGAGATGCTTCACTCTGCACAGTGCTGACTTTGTGATGTGCCCTTTCCGTGCACCCTTTTCTATTCAGCACTGACTGAGCCCAGCACATAGTTCACTCTCCTTCCACTCAGTAACAGCTCTGTGATCTCACCACTCGCCTCACTGTTTCCAGCAAAGAAACATCCGAGACTTGCTCCTTACAGGAAACAGGCGCAGCAAGGCAAATGGCCAGAAGTGGATAAGTCAAAGCACATATATAAAAGGTTCGGAAGCAGCCTGGAAGCTAAGCTAAAAATATCCATCTTCTGGTGTAATTGCTTTGCCACAATTGTCAGCGTTCAATGATTCCTCTGTCCATCCTCCTCCAAAGAAAAGACCAAGCTAGAAATGATGGGATAATATCGGCCAATGTTCGTATGTCATTATTCTCGCTACTATTTTAACAGAGATGACAGGCCGTTTATTCATTAAAATACAAGACAGAGGACTGTTTTAACACATTAACTGTTCTTCCGTCAATATCACCTGATTTCTGGACGATTATGTTGTTAACTGGTCTGTCTATATTCTGCTATCACTAGTTAAGTTCAATCCAATGCAAGTTTGTTAAGCTACCTCAGCAATACCATCGCTCCAGGACCACTTCAACCACATTAACCAGTACGACCACCGGAAAGCCATAAGCCATAATACAGTGTACATCCCATACAAGTTCTAGAGTAGGGCCAATTATTTCAATATTGTGAAATGAAGCTACTGGTTGGTACTGACTCCTGACGGATGTAGTGCCTGCGAACTGGATTCTTCCCACAGTTCAACATTAAATCACACAGATGTGAAAGGAACATTTATGTAGTTCTGCTTTTATATTTGTTTTGAAATTGCCCTTGCATATTAAGCAACAGTACATGCATACATAGAGTGCTGGGGCTATTGAGAGGAGCTGAGTAACCAAATCTCTCCATATTCCCTCAATTAATTTCGCTATCTTTTGTTTAAGACAGCAACAGTTATTTTGGGAAAAGTTTGCTTTAAAAAAAACATATATATTGGAGTTGGCAGAAAAGCCAATCTAAATGATTTACAGCAAAAGTAATTGTGCACCCAAAGTGTGTGATGTTGCTGATGTTCTGAAACCTATTGGAGTGTCTGCAGCCAAGGAAGGTAATAAGTGTCTTGTGCTGTTAGCGTGCACGGAGCCCAAAGATTGAGATCTGGGCTATTTGCAGTTGGCTTAACTGTCCGCTGAGGTCCAGCCCAGTTCCCCAGTCGGGGAACTGGGAGGGCGGGTGGTGCAATATTATTTAAACTCAACTCGAAGGAACAGTGCTGTCAAACTGTAAGGGCCCCACTGTGTGTGGAAACAAGATTGTAAAAATGAATATGAATGGACTAATAAAAGTTATTTTTCAAAAATTCCAATACAAATTTATTTAAAAAGACTTGCATTTATATAGCGCTTTTCACAACCACCAGACGTCTCAAAGCTCTTTACTGCCAATGAAGGACTTTTGAATTGTAGTCACTTGCAATGAAGGAAATACGGCAGCCAATTTGCACAATACAGCCTTCTCTGTCCTAACAATTCTTTGTTTTGATTTTCCACCAGTGAAAATGTAGCTTCCATTCTTGTTACTGAGAAGCCTATGTGAAGGGCCAAAACCCATAGTGAACATCACCATCAAAGGTAAAAGAGCAGGAGAGAAGCTAAATAAATTAAGTAGTTGTACTTAGTTGACTTCCAGCTTCGGTTGTGGTGGCCAGAATCATAGGAAAAAGGGAAGATCAAGGGAGGTAAGGTCTATAGTTTGGAAGCCCCGGGAAATAATGAATTGGAGTATGAAACAGAATTACATAGAATGTACAGCACAGAAACAGGCCCGTTCGGCCCAACTGGTCTTTGCTCCACAAGAGCCTCTTCCCACCTACTTCCTCTCACCATCAGCATATCCTATTCCTTTCTCAGTCATGTACTTATGTAGATTCCCCTCAACTACTCCATGTGGTAGCAAGTTCCGCATTCTAACCACTCTGGGTAAAGAAGTTTCTCCTAAATTCCTTTTTGGATTTATTAGTGATTATCTTATATTTATGGCCCCCAGTTTCTGTCTCCCATTACAAGTGGAAACACCTCTACGTCCATCGATCAAACCCCTTCATGATTTTAAAGACCCCTGTTAGAAGGCTGAGGGGTTCTAGAGAAAAGAGCCTAGCCTTTTCAGCCTTTCTTGATAGTTATAATCTCTCAGTTCTTGTAGCCTTGTGAATCTAACTGTGCACAGAAGTCTTGATTTCAGCACCATGAGGAAGATCATGTACGATGGTGCACTTGGAGCTTTAGATGATCTCATTGAAACAGAAGATTCTGAAGGGGTTTGGCAGGGTAGATGCTGAGAGGCTGTTTCCCCTAGCTGGAGAGTCTAGAAATAGAGGGCATAGTCTCAGGATAAGGGGTCAGCCTTTAGGACTGAGATGAAGGGAAATTTCTTCACTCAGAGGGTTGTGAATCTTTGGAATTCTCTACCCCCGGAGGGCTGTGGATGTTGAGTTGTTGAGTATATTCAAGGCTGAGATCGATTAGATTTTTGGACTCTAAGGGATTGGGCGGGAAAGTGGAGTTGAGGTCGAAGATCAGCCATGATCTTATTGATTGGCAAAGCAGGCTCAAGGGGCCACATGGTCTACTCCTGCTCCTATTCTGTTTTTAGTAGAAGAGAAGACCGCTTAATGCTGCAATAACCACAGTAGTATAGCTAAAACAAAGACCGATTTAAGACAGGTTTACAATATGAAAAAAAAATCACTATCCATGTAATGATAGCAATATTTACAGTTTCAATAACCCCTTAACCTCAGAGTTTCAGCATGGCCTTTTTATGTTTAATTATATACGCTTACATTCTTTATTAGAAGAAAACTGAAGCACAGAATCTGCGGTCAGGGAGAGTCAGCATGGATTTATGAAGGTTCATGAAAGAAAGACTTGCATTTATATAGCGCCTTTCACGATCACCAGATGTCTTAAAGCGCTTTATAGCCAATGAAGTACTTTTGGAGTGTAGTCACTGTTGTAATGTCTTCACAATATTTTGTTCGAGGAAGGGAATTCCAGAGCTTTAGGGTCTAGGCAGCTGAAGACCCACCACCAATGGTGGAGCAATTAAAATTGAGGCTGCTCAAGAGGCTAGAATTAGAGGAACGCAGATATCTCGGGGGTTTGTGAGAGGAGGTTACAGAGATGGGGAGGGGTGAGGCCATGGAGGGATTTGAAAACTAGGATGAGAATTTTAAAATTGAGGCATTGCTTAACCAGGAGGCAATGCAGGTCAGCAAGCACCTGCGTGGCGGGTGAACGGGACTTGGTGCGAGTTAGGACACTGGCAGCAGAGTTATTATGACCTCAATTTTATGGACGATAGAATGTGGGAGGCCGGTCAGGAGAACATTGGAATAGTCAAGTCTACGGGTAACAAAGGCATGGATGAGGGCTTCAGCAGCAGATGAGCTGAGACAGGGGAGGAGTCAAGTGATGTTTCAGAGATGGAAGTAGGCGACCTTGGTGATGGCACGGAAAGGTGGCCGGAAGCTCATCTCGGGGTCAAATATGACGCCAAGGTTACGAACAGTCTGGTTCAGTCTCAGACAGTTGCCAGGGAGAGGGATGGAGTCAGTGGCTAGGGAACGGAGTTTGTGGCAGGGACCAAAGACAATGGCTTCAGTCTTCACAATACTTAGTTGGAGGCAATTTCTGATCCCCTCGTACTGGATCTCGAACAAGCAGTTTGACAATTTAGAGACTGTGGAGGGATCGAGAGAGGTAGTTTTCAGGTAGAGCTGGGTGATCCATTTCCTGAAAAAATGTCAAAGTCCTGAAAATGGATCTACTCACTGCACCAGGAGTTCCAGCGGTAAGTACCACTCCAAAACTCATGGGTGTGCCAGCTTTCTGGTGCACCTGAATTTTGGCCCGCTAGTATTTTGGGATGTTCTGAGAATAGGAAGAGGTGATACAGAATTGCAAGTTATTTTACCCTTTCTAATCAGTAGGCTGACATGCAGATGGAATATTTCTCTCAGAACTTTACAGTACAGAAAGAGGCCATTCAGCCCATCATGCCTGTGCCACCTCTTTGAAAGTGCTATCCAATTAGTCCCATTCCTTTCTCCATAGCCCTGCAAATTTTTCCTTCATTGTTAATTAGCATATTTTACATTGCAGTCATTCCCTGTAACTGTGCTTTCAAACACTGCTAAACAAACTATTCCTAGATATCCAGCCCGCAGAAAATACCCAATTGCTAAGTGGCTGCTTTTATTAAAAATATATATTTTTTGTTGTACCAACCTTGAGCCGTGTCAAAGACCCGCGGAATGCATGCAGCTGGTTTTTATTGGCACACTGACCACCATCACCACTGCCGAAGCCCTTTTCATATTATTATGGTTGAGGAATGTTGGGACTCTGCCAAATTTTGGTTGGTTAGCAGACAGATACTTTTAGTTCGGAGTACACAGAGTACAATTAAGCCTTTTTTTTGCAATCTTTCGCTGTGATGTTACCTTCCTTTAAACCAAGTGCTGTGTTTTCGTTGTTCCAGATTCTTTGATGAATTTATGGTGTCATTGTGCAAAAAACACTTGGAATCATATTATCTGTTAAGATGATCAACTTGATTTAAAAAGAAAACTAAAATGGAAAAGCAAGATCAAAGGTATAGATGGCAGATATTTTTCTTAACATGTACTTCGCGTCATAAATTTATGTTTGAACAAGATGTAGGAAAGAACAGTTTCTTTTTTCAAATTGCAAGTGTAAATCCGAACAGGAGAAAGAAATCTTTTTCTTGTGTGTTGACGCTCGACAACTGAATTTCCAATCTGTCTTCCCTTCAGTGCTGACTGAACTCAGAATATGGGAGCTGAGCAAACTGAACTATTTGGCAGATTCAGCATCGATTACTGGAATTCTCCTCAACTGTGTTTACATTCCCCCTAATGAGCCTTTGAGCATGTCAGTGTAAGAACGGCACTCGCAAGAAATGTAGTCAGCTGGAAGAGAATCAGCGCACGTCATTGGAAGATTACTGCTATATCTAAAGAACATAAGAAATAGGAACAGGAGTAGGCCATACGGCCCCTCGAGCCTGCTCCGCCATTCAATAAGATCATGGCTGATCTGATCATGGACTCAGCTCCACTTCCCCGCCCGCTCCCCATAACCCCTTATCGTTTAAGAAACTGTCTATTTCTGCCTTAAATTTATTCAATATCCCAGCTTCCACAGCTCTCTGAGGCAGCGAATTCCACAGATTTACAATCCTTTGAGAGAAGAAATTTCTCCTCATCTCAGTTTTAAATGGGCTGCCCCTTATTCTAAGATTATGCACTCTAGTTCTAGTCTCCCCTATCAGTGGAAACATCCTCTCTGCATCCACCTTGTCAATTCCCCTCATAATCTTATACGTTTTGATAAGATCACCTCTCATCCTTCTGAATTCCAATGAGTAGAGGCCCAACCTACTCAACCTTTCCTCATAAGTCATCCCCCTCATCTCCAGAATCAACCTAGTGAAGCTTCTCTGAACTGCCTCCAAAGCAAGTATGTCCTTTCTTAAATATGGAAACCAAAACTGTTATAGATGTAAACCTGTAAATACCTTGTTTAATCACCAGAGGGCTCATCCGTTGGAGTTCCAAGGGATCCCACAATCTCTTGGGAGCACCTGTACTTAAGGAGGCCTCACAGGCTGGAGAGGCACTCTGGAGACCTGCAATAAAAGACTAAGGTCGCACTTTACTTTGAACTCACAGTATCTGGTCTGACTCTTTATTCATGCACTACAACTGGCGACGAGATACAGATGACGAACCCCACCGCAATGGTGCAGAGATGAGTGGACATCCTGGAGAAATTTTCGATGGAGATGATTGGGAAACCTTTGTGGAGTGACTTGACCAATACTTTGTGGCCAACGAGCTGGAAGAAGAAGCGAACGCTGCCAAACGAAGAGCGATTCTCCTTACTGTTTGCGGGGCACCTACGTATGGCCTCATGAAAAATATGCTTGCTCCAGCGAAACCCACAGAGAAATCGTATGATGATTTGTGCACACTAGTCCGGGAGCATCTTAACCCGAAGGAAAGCGTTCTGATGGCGAGGCACCGGTTCTATACGTGCAAGAGGTCTGAAGGCCAGGGAGTGGCAAACGATGTCACCGAGCTAAGATACCTTGCGAATTTGAAGGACATTTGGAGCACATGCTCATTTGAGCCAATATTTTTTCTCACTATTGCAGTGATTTCACCCTTTATCAACAGAGCTACGCTACCTCCTTTTCCTTTCTGTCTGTCCTTCCTAATTGTCAAGTACCCCTGAATGTTTAGTTCCCAGTCTTGGTCACCTTGCAACCACATCTCTTATGGGAGAGAATCAGATCATATCCATTTGTAACTATTTGTGCCGACAGCTCATCTAATTTGTTGTGAATGCTATGTGCATTCAGATAAAGAGCTTTTAAATGTGTTTTTATATCATTTTCTCCTGCTATGGCCCCAGTTTCTGATACACTTGTGTTTATAGACTATCCCTTCCTGTCACGCTCTGGTTTTCGTTTCTCCCAATGCTACCCTGCTCTATTGCCTTCACTTTGTTCTTTGAGCTTTTAAGTTTCTGCTCACTTGAACCCTACCCCCACCCCCACTAATTAGTTTAAAACTCTCTCTGCAGCCTTAGCTATTTGGTTCGCCAGTACTCTAGCCCCAACACGTTCCAAGTGGAGTCCACCCCAGTACTGGTGCCAGTGCCCCAGGAACCAAAACCCATTTCTCCCACACCAGTCTTTGAGCCACGAGTTTAGCTCTGATCTTATTTAACCTTTGCAAATTTGCTCATGGCTCAGGTAATAATCCAGAGATTATTACCTTTGTGGTTCTGCTTTTTAATTTGGCCCCTAGCTGCTCATAATCCCTTAGCAGCACCTTCTTGTCTGTCCTATCTATGTTGTTGGTACCCATGTGGACCACGACAACTGGATCTATCCCCTCCCACTCCAAGTTCCTCTCCAGCCCTGAGATGTCCTTAACCCTGGCATCAGGACTCACGCTCATGGCTGCAGAAAACTGTATCTATCCCTCTAATGATACTGTCCCCTACTACTACAATGTTTCTTTTTACTCCCCCTGCTTGAATGGTCTCCTGTACCACGGCATTGTGGTCAGTTTGCTCATCCTCCCAGAGTCCCTGCTCTCGTCTATACAGGAATTAAGAGCCTCAAACCTGTTGGACAAGAGCAAGGGCTGAGGCTCCTCCATCACTACCTCCTGGATCCCGATACCTTCCTCACTCAGTCACACCCTCCTGTCCTTGACTGCTAGCCAAATTGGAGTTAGTTAACCTAAGGGGTGAGACTATCCCCTGGAACAGTGTCCAGGTAACTCTCCCCCTCCCTGATGTGTCGCAGTGTCTGCAGCTCAGACTCATCAATGCGGAGCCGAAGTTCCTCGAGCTGCAGACACTTACTGCAGATGTGGTCACCGTGGACTTCAATGGTGTCCACCAGCTCCCACATGTTGCAGCACTGACATCACCTGTCCTGCCATCTTAATGCATTTAATTCATTAAGTTTTATTTTTAGTCCCACCATATCTTATATGGCTCGGTGTCAGATTTTGTTTTAGAATGTTTCTATGAAGCGCCTTGGGATGTATCACTACGTTAAAGGTGCTATAGTTGTTGTTGAATAATCTTTGAATTGGAATTCTGGTACCTTTGCAATGAACCAATACCAGCCAGCTTTGTCATGCTGAAATACATTTATTAACAATATACAGTATACACAGAGCACAGACTATTATACAAGTTACTGAAATGTGCTTATTTGAGATTTTCAAACTAGATTCTCAGAAGTATAAGGCATAATGACCGCGCAAATCACTGGTATCAGAAATCTGCATGTTTTATATAAATGTTTACGTGCTTTCCTTTAAATAGCTATTTATCTTGCATTATTGACTGCAAAGTATTCAGCTAGAAAGCGAAGATTATTCAGTTCCTATCCACGTAGATGGTTATCATGCTGATTAACACATTTCATCTTTCGGTGCGGATTACAGTCCACAGTCGTGTTCCTTTTCTTTATAAGCACTTCAACTTTTTCCAGCCCTTTGTTTCCAGGAGTGGATTTCCAGCATTTCAAACTAGTTTTATATCAAAAGCAAAAAATACTGCGGCCGCTTGAAATGGGAAATAAACACAGGAAAATGGTGCAAATACTCAGCAGGTCAGGCAGCCTCTGTGGAGAGAGGAACAGAGTTAATGTTTCAGGTCGATGACCTTTTGTCAGAACTGGATAAAAGGTCATCAACCTGAAACGCCAACTCTGTTTCTCTCTCCACAGATGCTGCCTGGCCTGCTGAGTGTTTCCAGCATTTTTGAACGTTTGTGCACTTTTCAGTCCAAAAACTTAAAAGATCCATACGAACCCCCAAACAGTGTTACAGACTCCTCAGTTAGCCCCCATGTGCAACGTTGCTAGTTATTTCATACTTTGAATATGTAGAAGCTATTCAAAATGTGGCACCTAGATTTTGGCCATGTGTGAATAAGGTTCAATAAAATATACAGGATTAGAAAGAGAGCCAGTGTGTGTTGCAAAAGACAACATAACTGAACATAGCAACAACAAAAAACTGAATTAAAAGAATTGCAGACTGCTGCAAAAGAAATCTCTCTTCCAGTAAGAACATGCAGTTCGTGATTTCGCTCAACAGGATTCAACTGAAAAATGTTAAAATGGAGGGGAAATTAGCATAACAAGGAGCTGGTCAGATTCTAGAATATCCTCAAAATGTACTAACCCATTACCTTTACAACTCAATGCAGCAAATCCATCTCTGACAATCACAAACCTGCTTTTCCCAACTTTTTTTCACATCGTTAGAGCACAGACCCGCAGGGATCCGTAGAATGCGCTGTTCAAATAGATTTCACTACTGTATTTAAAAAGGGAGTGCTGAATATTGATTGAAGGTTACAGTATTTGGTTAGTGCCACTGTCTTTACACTTTGGGTTACAAGATTCAATAAAACGGTGGCCAAATTAATCTTACTTCTGTACTATCATTCTAAATGCATCGTGAAACGTGTGTGTTGATGACTAGATAACCAGTGACGGTATTAAATACATCTCTCTTTCGCCAACTCAAAACAGTGCTGTACAGCACAAGCCAATATTTAATCTCCATTATTAGTGCTCAAATGTCATTGCTTGAAATAACTCAGTTCACTTAGCAACTGGTTACTTTCAATATAAATCTAGTGAAAATATTGTAAGGGCAGGGGGGGGAAGAATGTAAAAATATTTTCAATGCTGCTTAAAACAGCAGTTAGCATACAAAAAGAGTTAATACATTTCTTGTGTGCAGTAAAATGATGCCTCTATATAGTGTATTACATTAAGGCTGTAATGCTTGGGAACATTATGCCTGTCCTTGCCTTTTCACCTACCCGCCTCACATTTTCTAATTACCATTAAATCTAATAAGACTTTGCATTTAAACCACCATCTGGTGAAGCTAATCCATGACAGCGTAAAAGACAAGACCAGGTAAGCAAAGACACTTTTAGCCAGGCAGCTCTGGAAATACTCGAGAAAAAGTCAGACATTGTACTTGAGTGGATGGATTGATAGCCTGTAGATTATTAGACCAAACAAGTAAATCGTGCTCAGATTTCATGAAAGGCGAAGTCTATTTCACAAAGTGACTATGGTCTTCGTCTAATAATCCAGTTATTCTGCCCCGTAACCATGGTAGCAAGGCTGATTGCAGTATCAAAACTCAGTACAAGTAACAAAAATCAAGCAAAAAAAAAAAACTGCCGCAAAACATTAATCAGATCACTAGCAGGATTAAAAATGCGCTACAACAGATTTTTTGTGAGATATACCTTAAACACAAAGCAAATAAGCAGCTGGTGTGAAAAAAAAGTAAAGCTTTGGTCACAGTCTTTTAATAATCACGTTAATGGGCATTTTTTTCCTCGGTCATGCCAGCAAATTAATGGGGCGAGAAAAAAAAAATCAAGTGAAGATGTCATCTCTGCCTGAAGGTCAGGGTAACTGAAGAGTTCAATGGGACAGTCCATTCAGTTTAAAAGTTGCTGAAAATTTCGTGCTTCTTGTTCCAATCCATCGGAGGTGCTCTCTTGTTCTTGCGTTTAGCTTGCACTTTCTCTCTGGTTTCAGCCGCTGTGGGACTTAAATTCAATCCACTCTCAGCAAACGGATCATTGTCCAGGTCTCCTTTCACCTACACAGAAAAAAACCCGAAATATCATTAACTGACCGGGAGAGAGAAGGCAGAGGGGTGACCCAATAGAGGTCTTTAAAATGATGAAGGGGTTCGATAGGGTAAGCATAGAGGTGGTGTTTCTGCTTGTAGGGGTGTCCAAAACTAGCAGTCATCAATAAATCCAATAGGGAATTCAGGAGAAACTTCTTTACTCAAAGAGTGGAACTGTGCTACCACACGGAGTAGCTGAGGCGATGAACATAGATGCATTTAAGGGAAAGCTAGAGCAATACATGAGGGAGAAAGGATATGCAGAAATGGAGAGTTGAAATGGGGTGGAAGGAGGCTCGTGTGGAGCATATAGACCGGCACGGAGCAGTAGGGCCGAATGGCCGGTGTCTGTGCTGTAAATTCTATAATATGTAGTTGAAAAATAAGCAGATTGAATTCAAACTTACTTTCAGATTAGATTTTGAAATGTTCAAAGATCCAGATTTCTAATTGCGATGCTATTCATAGAACCAAATTGCTTCAAAACAGAACCTGGCTTTGCAGTACATTATATTTTTAATTAGGATGCTTCTGCAATCCATTTCATATTATTAGAGTCTCCTTAGATTATAAATGCTATAATTTAACAAAATAAATTTCATTTAACTGTCTGATTAGACCTTTTTAATGCAGCCACGTGAGGAAAATGCAAGATACACTTAGAAATAATCACTGTTCTCCACACAATATGAAAGACCCTCAAAGAGCTGGAAAATGCCACGGTCTGCAATTAAGCGTGCTCTAATTTGTAGGGATCTGGGCTTTTAATTACAGTCTTGTTTCAGCAAACATGCACTATCATTGTATCTCACCTTGCTAGAAAGTTCAAAATAATTGACTTTGGCTAATGGTTACATTAAGAAACTTGTGTCAAAACCAGTCCATTTTAAGGGTTTATGCATGCCAGAATGTGAAAAAAATATTGATAGAAGCAATGATTATAAAAACACTGTTTGTCAAACACTCACACAATTAAGCAAATTAGATCAAGATTGCTCCCACTGCCACAGATCTTCCTTCAAACTAAACTGCCTAGGTCTTTAATTACTTCATCAATCTGTGCCACTGGAGTGCATGTATTAGAATAAAACTAGTTGTTTGGTGTTCCAGATGGCTTAATCTGATCATTATGTAAGACTAAGACAATTACTCTAATCCTCTCTTTTAGCAATCCTTCATAAGTAGAAGAGTTTTTGGAGACACTTAATATTTAATAGAAGAATTTCCAAATAGTTTCAACAACATCCTAATGCCACTTGCAATAGAGTTGATTGAACAGTAATGCCAACAATTTGTTAACTACTGAGTGAAATCAGTGACAACAAACATAGACATCATCCAAGTTAGAATAACCCAAGAAAATTGAAATACCATATTGAGCATAGGCAAAGTAGTCTGTTAGGGCTGTTTCCTTCATTATTGCAAGAAAAAACTGAAGGCTCCGTTAAAGAATTTTCCAGACAGATAGAGTGATGGGGCCGATTGTGCATTCTAATAAACCCTTGAATGCTGAACATTAGAATGCAACATTCTAATGCTGAACACTCAAGAAGGCGAAATCCATATACTATGAAAATTTTGGATGGGATGCAAGGTTGAAATGTAGCTCCCTCTATTAATGTCTCGTCACTGGGATAGAGAGCCTGAGGCGTTTCAAATGTTCCAGATAAAAAGCCACACAGAAATAAGCATCCTTTTAGCTGACTGCCTGTTCACTTGATTTATGTCAGTGTGACCATTTGAACAACTTAGAACAGCTTCACGTCTCCATTTCTCTTTGATAATAGCACCAGTCCACCTTTGACCTAGCCTCTCTCCAATGAAGAGCGAAAGAAATGACTATAAAATGTGCATGTTGCATTGCACAATAAGGAAAATGATTGGAACTATGAGGAATATATTAAAGAAAATCAACATTCTTTAGACATGGGACTGAAGTGCAAATATTTACCTCTGTCCCCTCCTCAGGGCTGTGATAGCCATGGTTGAGTGATGAAGGGGATTCTCCATTAATCTGTTAGAGCAATAAATCAAATCAAATTAAAAACTGCTGTGCACCAGGTTTAAAACTTTAAAGCAATGATATGCTTCCGTAACGGGTACACTTCACAAGAACCTAAAATGATATACACATGCCCTTGTTGTCACGTGTATCAGTTGTACGTGACTGCTCAAAAAAGATTGTATATAGTCTGAAGCAGTTGAATAACAGTGCCTGGTGCACCTCATTTGCCCTTCTGAAGTCCTTCACAGGTCAACATTCCAGCCCTGTCTGCCATGTGGAATGAATTTATTTTGAATTAGGTCAATTTTCACTCGGGAAAATTGATAGTCCTGCGGTCAGCAATGTGGAATAATTCATTTTAGTTACATTTATCTTCAGGTGAGGGATACTCTGCTCACTGACTGATCTACAAAGAAATTAGGTCACTGCAAATGTGGAGCAGTCCACGTTTGTTGTTGGCTCTCCTTGCTCCCAATATTCCTTCGTGAGATAAGCATTTAGCAAACTTTCATTGCTGAAGAAGAGCTGTGATGTGTTTTGGCAAGATTCACCGTTTTTGCAAGATTTGCATCATGACAATCCGTTCGCAAACAAAAATGCATTTGCCACTTTTCACGGAAATGGAATGCTTGAACAATATTGGTATCATGACAAAAATGTGTCTGCGTTGCTCTTTGCAAATTCACTAGTGTCACCCAATAGAATTGGTGACATTTAATACAAGTATAAAATAAGATCACTCAATCCAATTAATCAGCAATCTAAAAGTTGTTCAAATGTAATTACAAAAACAATGGGCCAAAAGTTACGGTCGGAGAATTTAAAAAAAATTTTAACAACAAAAGTACCTGTTGGTCCCGGAGGAACGAACGCTTCCGGTCCGAGGCCTAGATGCGCAGTCTAGCGCAGAGGCCCACGCATCCCAGGAACGCCAGTCCAACCTGGGATCACGTGGGCCTGGACCACCAATCACAGTGCAATATTCTCATTGATAATAATGGGTGAATTCCCTTTGTATGAGTTCCTATCAATAAGAATAAACCCCAAAACACAACACAATAAATTAAAAAAAAAAAACCTTGCATATTTAAAATCAATTGAAATTAGTTTAGGAAAACATTATTTTTTTTCAAAATGTTTTAACAATGTTTTAATAGGGTTAAAAATAAACTTCCATTAATGGACAGGGTTTTTAAATATAAAAATTAGTGATTACATTTAATTCGTCTATCTTTTTAAACTCTTACGCTGGGAGTAAGAGTTTTAAGGGCATTCGCTGGGCAAGAGTTTGGCAAATAGCCCAAATCTCCACCCGCGGAGGCCCTTTACTTTCGTATGCGTTGGATTTGTCAAAAGACATTTTGGCAGATCGCAAATGCCGGATTTCGGTGCAAGCGCTTTGTGTACACACCCGGAGAGGCAGCAATTTACGGCCCATTGTAATCTCTGGTAGGAAATGCCCACAGTATCTGTACAATAGAATAACAATTTGATTTTTGGAGAGCAGCACTTGTGTGAATTATGAGAGTAACAGAAGTGCTGTTGGTGAAAACAAATTGTTACCATGCTCCTCCACGCATTCTGCTTCTGAACGGCAGTCTCTCAGGAGCCCCACTGGTCTTTGAGTACCGAATACTACATAGCTATGAAATATCTGAATAAATGCATGGCATCAGTGCTTTATTCTAAATCCAGAATACCCTGTGAATTTAAAGTAGAATGGGAGAAACAGAACTGCAGAAGAATTATTCATTCACAATAATATTCCCTACAAATGATGGTGTTAAAATTACGCTTACTTCAGATGTCAAGCATTCCAATCACCCCATAGTCATTACTCACCTGTGTTCGTGGAGAACCATTTGCGAGTGGCTGTGGCAAAGGACCTAAAAAAAAGGAGAGAATAATAAAATAAGATGGAATTGAAGAAAATTGTCAAATGGTGGTGCAGGTTCGAAGGGCCGAATGGCCTATTCCTGCACCTATTTTCTAATGTTTCTAAATGGCCTAGATTTCATTAATCACTATAGCTGAGAAGTTGACATGCGAAAGGGAGCTAAAAATATTTCTGTTACCTAAACAAGAGCAGGGAAAGCAATACACTGTTGGGTACAGTATTGTAGCGATGATGATATTGGACTCGCAACCCAGAGATCAGGGCGTAGAGATTCCATGGGGGTTCTCCAATCTCAAAGTGTCAGCTGTGGCTCAGTGGGTAGCACACTCACCCGAGGCAGAAGGTTGTGGGTTCATGTCCCATTTCCAGGGACTGGAGCACCAAAAAAAAAAAATCTAGGCTGATACTCCAGTGCAGTGCTGAGGGAGTGCTGCACTGTCTGGGGTGCCGTCTTTCAGAGGAGACATTAAACAGAGGTCCCGTCTGCTCTCTCAAGTGGACGTAAAAGATCCCGTGGCTCTATTTTGAAGAAGAACGGGGGACTTATCCCCGGTGTCCTGGCTAATATTTCTTCTTCTTCTTAGGCAAGTCTCTCGAATTGAGGATGACTTGCTTCCACGCCAAAAAGGGACGTGTTCAATGAGTTCACAGGTGTTTCAATGAAGGACCTAATATTCCAGGGCCCGAACTTAAAAGGCCTTAAAAAGGGGTGGAGCTGTGGGCCCTGGAGCAGCGTGGGCAGCTCCGACCAGCGAGTGAACATCTGTTGCCGGTCATGGCCTTAAAAAGGAGCACATCACTCCAGGGAGCAGCGCAAGGTGGTGCAGGAGTGCGACGGCAGTGAAGCGAGCGAATGGATTGGACGTCACCATAACCCAGGTCGGTGATTGGAGCGAGGGCAGGTACAGCAGGCCAATATTTATCCCGCAATCAACATAACATAAAAACAGATTACCTGGTCATGATCACATTGCTGTTTGTGGGAGCTTGCTGTGCGCAAATTGGCTGCCACATTTCCTACATTACAACAGTGACTACACCCCAACAGTACTTCATTGGCTGCAAAGTGCTTTGAGACGTCCGGTGGTCGTGAAAAGTGCTATATAAATCCAAGTCTTTCTTTTCTTTTTCCTTTTCTCTCGTAACTCCAGTGGGAAATTGGGTGAACCCTCACTAAATTTCCAACCTCCACGAGTTCAAATCCTACTCTGGTAAGTTGTGAAATTGAATTTCACATTGAGGGCAAGGCAGCATGGCCATGGAAACTGTTAGATTGAACAAACAAGCATTGTTCCAGTGATGAGTGTTGACATTTTGTTGTGGAAACTGTCTAGGAGCTGCAGTTTTATAAAACGCGACAGACAAATGACAAACTGATGAAAGGCCCTGGGTTAAATATTGCCTCATTTGGGGCCGATTTAATTACTTCACACAAGATCAGTAACTCCTCCCAACCAGCTCTCCTGATGATGGCATTTACCAATGGTTTGATGCGATCTGAGGCATTACAACAGATCCCGTGAATTACGACTCGTATTGCGTGCAGTGTCCAAATACTGAAAAGTCTCAGTGAAAATGAGTTTGGGAAGGACTGAGCCACAACAAATCACTTGGCTTAAGATTGTAACTAATTTAGCCAGAAATGTATGCTTAAAAAGAATAAAGACTAAAAAAAATTAAGCTAAATCCCAAATCTTGCAAGAATTTTATTGTAAAACATTGTGCCAAGGCTGGAAGCTAATGACTATCTTTTCACCTCTGGGACTTCAGTTCCAACACAGCTCGCTCGATGGAATTAAAATATTTTTTTCCTCTGGCTGGAAGCTTCAAAGTGATGTGACCTTGGACATCCTCAACTGCATTCTGGGTAACCATGGGGCACAGCGTTAAATTGTACATTTATAAATTCCAGACACACAGGCTAGCTCTAAAACTATGAATTGAATCGGGCTTTCCAGAAATGCTGATTCTATTTCTCCTGACCCTGTCAATATCAGCCAGCTCAGGTTATTTCACAAAGGACAAAACCACAATCTACATACAATGAGAGCTTAAAATGAATGGAGAGGTTCCAAAAGAGTGCCCAAAGATAGCAGTGATCATGTAAATGCCAGGTCAGAACTGAACAAAATAAAAATAAAAAGTGATTCACGCTAACAAAGGCATTGAACAGTTTTCATGGAAGCTGCACTATTTGACAGAAACTCAATCGTCCTCGCCATCCCCTTTTACTTTTGAGAGCACTGCCATACAAGCACTTGTACACATTATACAACATGTAATGTGCTATTTTTTTCTAGGGCAGCCAAGTTTTTATATATACCCCAAGTTACTCCGTTAATTACTTCCTAATATTTTGTTTCAAATCGACTTGAAAAGATGCCCTCTTTTTAGAATCAGAACTATAGAGCACAGAGGAGGCTATTCAGACCATCGTGCCTGTGCTCGCTCTTTTAAAGAACTATCCAACTAGTCCCACTCCCCTGCTCTTTCCCCACAGCCCTGCAATTTTCTCCCTTCAAGTTTTTACCCAATTCGCTTTTGAAAGTTACTAATGAATCTGCTTCCACCACCCTTTCAGGCCGTGCATTCCAGAACATAACATCTCTCTGTTTAAAAAATTCTCTCATCTCACCTCCAGCTCTTCTACCATTTACCTTAAATCTGTGCCCTCTGATTACCATGATTTTGAACACCTCTATTAAATCTCCCCTTAACCTTCTCTGTTCCAAGGAGAGTTCTGTAAAGAAATGCACGCAAGCTAAGAAATAAAACGAGAGAGTTAGGAGCCCTCTGCTCCCTTCACTCACTCCAACCTACTTCCCTCTGAACTTGCAGCACTCTGCTCTCTCAGATCCAACCCCAAACTTGTCATTAAGCCTGCTGACAAAGGTGGTACTGTTGTTGTTTGGCAAACCGACCTCTACCTTGCAGAGGCTGATCGCCAACTCTCTGACACTTCCTCCTACCTCCCCCTGGACCATGACTCCACTACCGAACATCAAGCCATCATTTCCCAGACCTTCACTCACCTCATCTCATCTCTGGAGATCTTCCCTCCACAGCCACCAAGCTCATAGTTCCCTAACCCTGCACAGCCCGCTTCTACCTCCTTCCCAAGATCCACAAACAGGACTGCCCTGGTAGACCCATCGTTTCAGACCGTTCTTGCTCCACGGATCTTATTCTTCCCATCTCGACTCTATTTTATCTCCCCTTGTCCAGTCTCTTCCCAGCATTCGTAACTCTTCCGATGCCCTCCGCCACTTTAATAGTTTCCTGGCCCCAACCGTCTCCTTTTCACTATGGACATCCAATCCCTCTACACTTCTATTTCCCAACAGGTTGGCTTGAGGGTGCTCCGCTTCTTCCTCGAGCAGAGGCCCAACCAATCCCCATCCACCACCGCCTGGCTGAACTTGTTCTCACATTGAACAACTTCTCCTTTAACGCCACTCACCTCCTCCAAATTAAAGGAGTTGCTATGGGAACCCGAATGGATCTTAGCTATGCCTGCCTTTTCGTGGGATATGTGGAACATTCTTTGTTCAGCCCTACTCGGGGCCCTCTCTCTCACCTCTTTTTTCGGTACATTGGTGACTGTATCACTGCCGTTTCCTGCTCTCACCCTGAACTAGAAAATTTCATTCACTTTGCATCCATTTTCTATCCTTCCCTCGCCTTCACATGGTCCATCTCTTCCCTTCCTCGACTTCTCTGTCTCCATTTCTGGGTATAGGCTATTGACAAACATTCACTATAAACGCACAGACTCCCACAGCTACCTGGACTACATTTTCTCCCACCCACATCCTGTAAGGACTCCATTCCATTCTCCCAGTTTCTTCGTCTCCATTGCATCTGTTCTGATGACGCCACCTTCCACACTCGTGCCTCTGATATTTCTTCCTTTTTCCTCAACCGAGGATTCCCCTCTGCTGTGGTCAACATGGCCCTCAACCGTGTCGGTTCTACTTCCTGCACTTCTGCTCTCACCTCTTCCTTCCCCTCCCCTCCCTCCCAGAACCACGACAGGGTTCCCTTTGTCCTCACCTTTCACCCCACCAGCCTCCATGTTCAACAGATCATCCTTCGCCATTTCCACCACCACTAATCACATCTTCACCTCCCCTCCCCTCCCAACATTCCGAACAGACGGCTCCCTCCGCGACACCCTGGTCCATTCCACAATCATGCCCAGCACCCGCTCCTTCCCACAGTACCTTCCCGTGCAAGTGCAGGAGATGCAACACTGGCCCTTTTACCTCCTCTGTTCCCATTGTTCAGGGTCCTAAACACTTCTTCCAGGTGAAACAGCGATTTACTTGTATTTATTTCAATTTAGTACAGGTTGAACCTCCCTTATCCAGAACCATTCCCGACCACCGGTGCCGCATGCGCAGAACTCCGATATGAACAAATTGAAGTCCTTCCTTGCTGCCGACTCCCGCAATCGCTGGCCTGACCCCGCGTTCCACCAACCCCCACCCCATGATCTCTCTGCTGCACTCCCAGCCCAAAGCCAGCCAGCCCCGATATCCCCTTGCTCAACACCTGTACCATCCAATTTAACGTTACCACCCCTCGTCCGGAAAAATCCCTTATCCAGAACAGGTCAGGTCCCGAGGGTTCTGGAGAAGGGAGGTTCAACCTGTATACTGTATTTGCTGCTCACTGTGTGTTCTCCTCTACATTGGGAAGACCAAACGCAAATTGTGTGACCGCTTTGTTGAACACCTTTGTTCAGTCTGTAAGCGTGACCCCGAACTTCCAGTCGCCTGTCACTTTAATTCTCCACTCCACTCCCACTCTTACCTCTCTGTCCTCAGCCTCCTAATGCAAGCTCAAAGAACAAAACCTCATCTCTCGTTTAGGCACTTTACAGCCTTCTGGACTCAACATCGAGTTCAACAATTTCAGACCATAACCTCTGCCCATATTTTGTTCCCTTTCCTCCCTCTTAATTTTTTAAAAACACAAACACCCCCCCTTTTTTTTTTCTCTTTCCCATGGCAGCTGGTAATTATTCCGCCATTCACACCCCATCTCGACTCATCTTTTGTTTCCTAACGTGTGCCATTACCATCTCATTTTTGCCCATCATCCTTGTTGTTTCTTAAATCACTCCTGCCTTTCACCTTTTCATTCCCTTTCCTCCCCTCCCCCTTTCAGTGCCCCTGCACATCCTTAATAATCTGTTACATTTCAAACTTTTCCGGTTCTGACGAGGGGTCACAGACCTGAAACGTTACCGCTTTCTCTTCACATATGCTGCCTGACCCGCTGAGATTTCCAGCATTTTTTGTTTTTATTTCCAATTCCAGCATCCGCAGTATTTTGCTTTTGAGTTAGAAACACTAATTCAGCAGTTCTGGAAAGTTTTTATTTGGGGGGGGGGGGGGGGGGAGGGGGGCAATAAATCAGTATTTTCTTCCTCCGCATGTCCCAATTGTTTTGTGTGTTGTTGAAGGTGAGGATGTCCATACTGGACAACCATTACTGGCCCACTTTGTTGAGATCAACTTATCTCTGGTCTTTCAAATAATCAGGATCGAGTTAATCGGAGTTTAGGATGGAACATAACACACTAGTTATGCAGCAAAAACATATGACTGTGACCAGTAGCTGCTACCAGACCCGATTGGACAGACAGCTGGAGTGTGCGAATAACTCTTCTTATTCGTTCTCCTTCTTGACTCATGTCACTCTCTCTCTCTCTCTGTGAACTACCCAAAAGTGTTAGACCGAAGTCAACATCAATCCACCCTCAAGAGTCCTTTCTTCACCATCTGTGCTAAGGGTCTTGCTTTTATTCTCTTTTTAGGGGTGGCCTGGGGTAGAATATGGACAAGACTATTTAACCTAGAGAGGTTCCCCTTAAAACAAGGTGCCCAATAGCATGTCGAGATCTTTGTCTAAACTTACAGATGAAGACCCTTCCTCAAGGGATCCTTTTTTTTCCCCTCGCATCATTCTTATTTATACATTTCAAAGGCCCTCCATCTGGATCCCTCTGGTCTCATCCATCCTATCCTCCCAAGGCTAGAGTCTCATACTCATTTTCCAGGAAAACAAACTTAAGCAGTTCCAGTAAAAATGTAACTTGTACATTAGCCCCTTACTTGTCTCGAGCTCTAATACAATCATGTTAACACTATTATTCATGTCACAATTTCGTTCGCATAACCATAAATATTTAGGTATCCCTAATTTCTAACAACTTTTTCTGTCTAACATCAGTGTCAAGCAGTCCCATCACATCAGTTTTAGAGAGCATCGAAAACCTGATGAAGCTGCTTGCACTCTGTCCAAAGAATGCAACCTAATCTCAATCTCACCACAATGACTGAACCAGTCGGACAATTTCATTCACACAGTGCCTTCTTGTATCGCTCAGAAGTGTCTTACATACAATGAGCCACTTTTCAAGTGCAGCGATCGCTGTTTCGCAGACCAGTGCAGTGGACGTTTCACACACAGCAAGATCCCACAAGCAGCATTGAGATAAGTGACCAATGAATTCTTTACAGTGACAATGACTGAGGGAAATGATTAGGACACTGACCGAACTCCCTGCTCTTCTTAAAATAGTGCCACGAGATCTTTTAAGGTTCACCTGAACAGGCAGTCAGGGTTCACCATCTCTGGTCCAGAGGGCAGCACTCTCACCTCCGAGTCAGAAGGTTGAGAGTTTATTTCCCACTCCAGGGATTTGAGCACAAAATAAATCAAAGCTGACACTCCAATGCAGTGCTGAGGGAGTGCTGCACTGTTGGAGGTGCCGTCCTTCGGATGAGACTTTAAACCGAGGCCCTGTCTGCTCTCTCAGGTGGACGTAAAAGATCCCCTGACACTATTTCGAAGAGGAGCAGGGGAGTTCTCCCCAGTGTCCTGGCCAATATTTATCCCTCAATCAATATAACAAAAAAAAACTAGATTATCTGGTAATTATCACATTGCTGTTTGTGGGAGCTCGCTGTGCGCAAATTGGCTGCTGTGTTACAACAGTGACTACACTCCAAAAGCACTTCCTTGGCTGTAAAGTGCTTCGAGATGACCAATGGTCGTGAAAGGCGCTATATAAATCCAAGTCTTTCTTTCTTTCCAAAGACAGCATCTCCAAAAATGCAGCACTCTGAATCCTGCACTGGAGTGTCAGATTACATTATGAGCTCAAATATCTGCCAAAGGACTCGAACCCCCAAGCTTCTGAGAATCCAGAGCCAATTTCACTCAAACCAACACATCTGTTTAACATAAGTTTTGGTTGATGATTGCCTTTCAATTACTCACATATTAGTGCTGCATAACTATAAAACCCAACACCTGTAGTTAACAGAATCATCATTAACGATAATCATATTCATTATAGATTGTACATAGAATTGCCTAGTAATGAGTACTTTTCAATAAACCTGCAGCAATGGGTCACAAAGAATTAATCTCCTTGTATGAAAGTCATTATATAGTCACTAGGTATCAAGGATATGTACCAGAGGGTATGAGGTGTCACGAAGCATTATGTGCACTGTCCTTTCAATTCGGGGGCCTTGAGTCTGGCTCAGAGTAATGGGAAGAAAATTATTCCCATAGCTACAAGAGTAACGGGTTAAGTAAGTTTGGGCTAGTTTCAATCGAGAAAGCACAAATTCAGAAATTGGCAGCCTCAATCGTGAGTCACTAGAGTAGATTAGGAACATAGGAAACAGGATTATTTGGGAATTAGAAGTATTACACCGGTTCAAGAAGATGTACTCTGCTGAGAAATAACTATTGGCCCTACACAGCTTCATTATCATCATAATCATCATAGGCAGTCCCTCGAAATCGAGGAAGACTTGCTTCCACTCTAAAAGTGAGTTCTTAGGTGACTGAACAGTCCAATACAGGAATTACAGTCTCGGTCACAGGTGGGGCAGGCAGTCGTTGAAGGAAAGGGTGGGTGGAACTGGTTTGCCGCACGTTCCTTCCACAGCCTGTGCCCGTTTTCTGCATGCTCTCGGTGACGAGACTCGATATGCTCAGCGCCCTCCCTGATGCACCTTCTCCACCTTGGGCGGTCTTTGGCCAGGGACTCCCAGGTGTCAATGGGGATGTTGCATTTTATCAAGGAGGTTTTGAGGGTGTCCTTGAAACATTTCCTCTGTCCATCTTGGGCGACCTAAAGAATAGATGGTGGGTGGAGAAAGCGCAGGAGATTCAGCAGCTGGCCGACGGCCATGATGTGCGAGGACTCTTCACCGCCATCCAGGCCACCTATGGCCCAGCACCCAAGGCCCCACCCCATTGCTGGCCAAGAACGAGGAGACGCTCATCTAGGACACTGAGGCAGTCAGGACCCACTGGAAGGAGCACTTCGAAGATCTCCTTAATCTAGACTCTGCCTTTGATTTGAGTGTCCTCGACTCCATCCCGCAGCATGCTACCAAACACAGCTTCACACCACATCTACCACACAAAATAGCTGTTCCGAAAGAGCTCAATTCGGACAGTATGGCAAGTGAAACAAATTCCATTTCCCACCAATTAAACCATTCTTCTTGATGAGCACAAAGTTTGCCATTCAAACTTCAAGATGACAATTAAGGAAGAGGAAGAATCCTTGGTCATCTTGATTCAGTTTCCAGTGGGCACTGTCCCATAATGTAGCAAGCCCGCTCAGAAGCCATAACAATGGCGAATGTCGGAGGTGCCGTCTTTTGGATGAGACGCTAAAAACTTAGTGGGAAATGGGAGTTGTGGGGCAGATGGAGGGAGCTGGAACATGCAGAGGTGATAATCTGGAGAGTGGGTAAGACAGGTTTCTGGGCCAGTGCAAAGGAGGCTTTACTTTGCATGTTACTAGACCTGGGAGTACTCGATGCGATACTGATGCCCAAAGTTGAAAAATATTCTACTCCTCAGCTCAGAGAACAGGCTGGGAAAAATAAATAAGAAATTAAAAAAATTTATATCCCTGAAATAGAAAGAAAAAAACTTGCATTTCTATAGTGTCTTTCACGACCTCAGGATGTCCCAAAGCATTTTACATCCAATTACTGGCTGAAGTGTAGCCACTGTCTTAATGTAGGAAATGTGGCAGCTAAGGGATAAACGGGTTTAGAATTGGGGTGTTCAAAGTATAGATGGGAAGCTCACTGACAACACCACCTCAAGAAAATCAATTAGCAGGATCATGCAATCTGCTGTGGATAGCGCTCAGCATGATTTACATCACTGGTTGAAGGGACTATTCCACAATCTGGTTAGTCGGGCATTTATGAACAACATATTCAAAGTAGTGTCTCCAGCAAGCATTTCGTGTTTGTCACACTCCCTGTAATGCCACACTTTTCCCATCAGTTTGTTGATTGGCTCAGAGTAAAAACAACAGCAACTGAGAAATGAAGAGCTGGGGAAGGTACGAACCAACAGCGGAGGTCTATGTCTAACGCTTGGGAGTTAAAAACTAAGTATGCATTTTCTTAATTAAACGATAAGGGTTTCCCTCAGTACCAGCAAACGAAAAAACTAATAAATGTGTCCCCTTTGCAGAGGGGCACAACTAATAAAAAAAACTAAGCTGTACAATAAAGATTTCTTATAAAATTAATAATATTGCCACCCATGTCCATTATGGCCACTGGTTGCGGAAGGCCTCAAGCATCCTGGCAAACACCGCATGCTCCTTCTCCAGGGCAACCGGGGCGTGGACAAGACCGCGGAAGAGAGGCCAGCAGCCAGAGCGACTCCCCTCTCCCCCACTCTTTCCCCTCCCTGCGGGTCGTGTCTAACCTGGGCCCATTGATGGCCACCGTGACCAGGTCGAGGAGCAGACCCACGAGGAGATCCTCCGACTTGCCCTGCACCCACACCCCGCTCTGTCGACACCGGGTGGCCAAAGGTCAGGAGCGTGGGGGCTAAAGTAGAGCCAGAGATGAGGAGCAGCCCCTTCAAATAATGAAACAGGGGCTGCATGGAATGAAGTATACCATTTCCTTATTACTGGACTGAAATGAAATTTAGTGCCAATTCTCACCTCTCAGATGTGATTCAGTTGGAATTATTCCCAGTTTCTTGAAGTACTGATCGGTTTCTGGATCCACCACCAGCAGTCTGGCCTCTTCCTCGCTGGCCTTGATATACGCTACGACCTCACTATGCTTCTTCCCTTCAATATTCACACCGTTCACCTGCAAACAGGCAACAGATAAATGCATTATTCTTCCAGAGCACGAAGTAGATCGCAACTCTGCTCAGGGACCAATGGGATCAGCAGAGTGCAATAGCCATCTTTGAGAAATGCAACTAATTAGAAGGTACCAATTAATGAATCACTTGCAGGTTTCAAGGAAGGCATTGCTGATTACCATTGTTTCAAGTTTTCATACCCAGCTCCTGCAAATATGTACACATTGAAAATATTAATACCTTCCTGGGGATCCCATGTAAATGTTCACACATTTTAAGGTAATTGGCAAAAGAACCAGCAGCAAGATAAGAAGATTTTTTTTTTTTAAATGCAGCAAATGGTCATGATCTGGAATTCACTGCCTGAAAGGATGGTGGAAGCCGATTCAATAGTAACTTTCTAAAGGAAATTGGATAAATGCTTGAAAATTGAAAAATTGCAGGACTACAGGGTAAGGTCAGGGATAGTGGGATTAATTGGATAAATCTTTCAAAGAGCCGGCTGTAAGATTCTATGAACCACATTTAATAAACAATAGTATATTAAGCATATACCACAATTAAACATACATAACTACTTTCCTCTTGCTGATTTTCTCACCCTCCTATCAGCACTGAATATTCTCTGAGGCCTGATGAAGTGGCTATTTTACGTTTGAGCCCAGAGAAGTGTTGCTAGTGTTCAACATGGGAACATCGCAGGTAAATCCTGACTAACCAATGGCCACACTCACCAGTTTCCAATAGGAGAGTGCAGTCAGGAGTGGGAATGCTGGCTGATTTACCAAACTTAGTCCAGGATTACTGAAGTCGGTTGCGATGTTCCTACCACAACACTAATTGAGATCAGGGGAATTAGCACAGATTGGTTTCATTGACACAGCAACTCATCAGGATAAAGCCATTGGGGCACCCGAAACACAAAATGAAATCGAGTCTATCGCTTAGAAACAGGCAATTCTGTCCAACAGCTCTATGCCGGTGTTTATGCTCCATACGAGCCTCCTCCTACCCTATCAGCATATCCTTCTATTCCTTTCTTCCTAGTGTGCTTTTCCAGCTTCCCCTTAAATGCATCTATGCTAGTTCCCTCAACTACTCCTTGTGGGAATGAATTCCACATTCTAACCATTCTCTGGGTAAAGAAGTTTCTCCTGAATTTCCTTTTGGATTTACTAGTATTAGAAAAAAAAACACTTGGTACTGGTAAACAATATCCTTCCTATTTATTCTCCCTTCTTCCCTGTTCTTTCTACAAATAACTTAGTCCCGGAATCTTACAGCACAGGCCATTCGGCCCATCTTGCCTGGGCCAACTCTCTTGAATTGAAAGAGTTATCCAATTAGTCTCACTCCCCTGCTGTTTCCCCATATTCCAGTACATTTTTCCTTTTTAAGTAGAGATCTAATTCCTTTTGAAAGTTATTTTTGAATCTGCTTTCTTCATCCTCCCAGTCAATGCAACTTAACCTGGTATTTCATTGTTTTGTTTTCTTCCACGCTCTGATCTCGCCATTTATTTTGAACATCAGAGAAACTTTGGGGAGAAAATCAACTGCTGTTTGACCGAGAAAATGGCATTAAAAGCCTTTTTCCAACTATCCAAGTACATTAGGTGAATCTTCAATATATTTGAAAGCATCCGAGACCCATTGCTACAGGAAGAGTATCTCGTGCGAAGTACCCAGACAAGACAAGTCATCCATGTTGCAGCCAGTCTCATTTCTGTTAATCAATATTTACGTATATTGTTTCACTTATTGGAAATTCAGTGAGACATCTAACACTGTGCTGCACAATTACTTGCACACTTAATTTCAATGCAGGTCTTTCCTGAACAGGAAGGGCACTACTTTGATAGCTTGGTTAGGATCTGGAATGCACTGCCTGAAAGAGTGGTGGAGGCAGATTCAATCGTGGCTTTCAAAAGGGAATTAAATAAGTACCCGAAGGAAAAAAAATTGCAGGACTACGGGGAAAGGGCGGGGGAGTGGGACTAGCTGAAGTGATCTTGCAGAGCCAACAGGCCTCCTTTTGTGCTGTAACCATTCTATGAAGGAATGAGGTAGGATTTGCTTACTATAGGTTGGTAAACTTATAGACCAACAGTTGATTATAGGACAGACATATGCCTCCTGAAAGACAAAAAAATGGTACTCCGAGGGTGAAGCAACCGTGGATGGTATCCAACTAGAGTGGATCAGTATCAAACAAAAAGGAGAAGTCTAAAGAAACATGGCAAGAAAATAAAGAAGAAAGATTGAAGAAAACATTCGAAAAGGTGCCATACAGGTGACACAAAATTAGGGCTCATGGGATTGGGGTAATATACTAGCATGGATCGTGATTGGTTAATGAACAGAAGACAGAGTAGGAATAAATGGGTCATTTTTGGGTTGGCAGAATCTAACTAGTGGGGTACTGCAATCATCAGTGCTTGGACCCCAGCTATTTACAATCTGCATCAAATGACTCAGATGAGGGGACTGAGTGTAATGTATCCAAGTTTGTTGACTATACAAAGCTAGGTGGGAAAGTAAGTTGTGAAGATGCAGAGGCTGCAAAAGGGAAATAGACAGGTTAAGTGCGTGGGCAAGAACATGGCAGATAGAATCTAGTGTGGAGAAGTGTGAAGTTATCCACTTTGGTAAGAAAAATAGAAAAGCAGATTTATTTTAATGGTGAGAGATTGGGACAGCAGAGATTAATGAAAGGGGCAAAACATACATGAATTAGGATAAATAGGAGCATTGTTTTCCTGCACTGCCACCAATGCCCGGACATTGCAAGAATTCAGTGACAAGAATTGTACACACTGCTACAGGTGTGGCCATACTTATGGCTTGTATGGGCTGTGAGGATTTGTATGGCAACACTCGAGTATACATTGCAAGATCCAGTTAGTTGTTCTTACTGCAGCTACACATTGTTGGCTTACAGCCTAGATGGTACCATCTCTTCATACATAGTCAAATTGAACAGCTGCAGTAAAGGATCACATCTTGGCAGGAGATTCCCCTTCACTTGCTGTGGCAATTTCAATATCATGGTGACTAATGTATGCAGCCGTGAGTATGTGCACAGGTTCATAGAGCTGTTGAGTTGAGAGTGGCTTAGCCAGTCACGTGATGTTCATAAGACTCAATAAAACCCTAGCCAGTTGAGTTCAAGGGATCCACAATGAGGTAGGTGGTTGTGAACCTGGTGGATGAACTAGTAATGTGTAGTGTGATTGTTAGACCTTTGCTAATAAACCAACTAGTTTTTAATAGCAATGTGTTGATATGAATTCTTAGCAAAGAACCCATGAAGCAAATACATTACAGTGACCATCACAAACTCCATTATTACATTCGTGACAGGTTTAGTCTGGTTTTGCTTATAGTAATTTTAAAGAAGTACCGTTAAATACATTTTTTTTTTTATAAAAGCCTTGGTAACTTTGAGAATGATTTCAGGATTGGAAATGGTTCTGTTACCTCCACAACTCTGTCCTGAGCATGTAGGCCAGCTTTAGCTGCGCAGGAATCTGGATCAACTGATCTGATGTACTGTCCCGGTTTTGCTTTCTCACTGTGAAGGTTAAAGCCGTAGCCATTTGGGCTCCTCTTCATGCAGCACAGCCGAGGGCAAAGTTCTTTGGTTTGTCCATTGAGTTCCTGCAATATAATGAGAACACAAGATGTTGTTAAAACAGCATGGTACTCCCCTGCACGTTGCTGCATCAACAAATGGCATCAGGACACAACCAAAATCAAGAGCGCTTTTTTTTCCCCAAAACAGAACTAGGCAAAGCTTTATGTCTATTCAAATAAAACAACAACTTGCATTTATATAGCACCTTTAACATAGTAAAAGCATCCCATGGGGGAACTAGTTATCGAACACAATTTGACACGGAGCCATGAGACATTTGGACAGGTGACCAAAAGCTTGGTCAAAGAGGTATCTTTTAAGGAGCGGCTTAAAAGGAGAGCGAGGTGGAAAGGCGGTGAGGTTTCTGGAGGTAATTTCAGAGCTTAGGGCGACAGGGTGGTGGTGGGAGGGTGTTGGTAGGGAAACACACTGCTTTTAATTTGGACAGCCCTGCTTTACAGAGAAAGGTGTCCAGTCATCGAATTCACTTCCCAGTGTCATCACTGGGATGGGCTCATTAAGCAATTAGGAACATAGGAACAGGAGTGGGCCATTCAGCCTCTCAAGCCTCTTCCATCATTCACTTAGATTATGGTTGATCTGTATCTTTACTCCATCTAACCGCCTTGGTTGTGTAACTCTTAATACCCTCACCCAACAAAAATCTGCCAATCTAAGTTTTGACATTTTCAACTGACGCCCAGCCTCAACAGCTTTCTTGGGGAAAGAGTTTTCAAGATTTCCACTACCCTTTGTGTGACTTATTTCCAACACCTCCCCTGAATGGCCGATCTCTAATTTTAAGGTTACACCCCCTTGTTCTGGACATCCCCACCCCGCCAGAGGAAATAGTTTCACTTGACTTACTCCATCAAATCCTTTAATCATATTAAACACCTCAATTAGATCACCCCTTAATCTTTTAGAAGTCAAGAGAATGCAAGCTTAGACTATGCAATCTGTCCTCACCAGTTTAACCCTGGAATCATTCTTCCAGGAACTACCATTGCCTCCCTCCCATCACCAACTCGGCATGAATTGGATAACACAAACATACCAACCAGTAAAAGACAATGCTTCATTTCATATCACACTTGATCAGCAACCTAATGTTTCATCTTTGGTTAAAGAAAAAAAAAAGTGGCTCCATTGGAATGGTGCCTCCTGTATTCAAAAAAGAGACACAGCATTGTCAAGCAGACTTCTTGGCTTTTATCAGTTTGCTCTGGGGCCAATATATGAGGGTAATTTTTTCCAAATGCTTGTTCCTGACACAAATCTGCCAGGAGCACAAAGATTTTCCATCACCAGGAGTTGCAGTTGGGAACAATCAGCCCAGGATTGAACAACCTCAGCAACAAAATGCTGAGAGTAAATTGTATCGAGTAAATACAATTACACCTACAGTGCACAGCCCATGGCCCAAACGATAGGATCTTCGTAAATGAATCCATGCTTGCTTGTTACACCAGAAAAGTATTTTGCACTTTGAACTGTCACCTCTATCTACTGCTCCCAGGGTGGTGCCGTGCCATAGGGCTTCGGACTATCAAAGTGCAATGCCACACAGTGGTGGCAAGGGCGAGAAGCAGCTTTGATGCACAGGAACGAATCTCTACCGCTCGCACTCACTGAACAGTTCCAGGTTGAGAAAGGGAGCTCCACTTTAAAATTACAAATAACATAAGAACCTAAGAAATAGGAGCAGGAATAGGCCATATAGCCACTCGAGCCTGCTCTGCCATTCAATAAGATTATGGCTGAGTATGTGTTTAAAGAGTGAGTACTGATGATATAGATGGAGGGAAAAAGGGAAGAGCCAGCAAGGAGCACTTGGTCGGCTTGTGAAAGTACACAATGTCCTGGCCAACAGATATTCCTCAACCAACAATCACTAAAACACATGATCTGGTCATTATCACATTGCCATTTATGGGAGCGTGCTATGCACAAATTGGCTGCCGCGATTCCTAGATTACAACAGTGACTGCACTTTGAAAAAGTACTCTATTGGCTGCAAAGCGCTTTGGGACGTCCTGAGGTTGTCAAAGGCACAATAAAAATACAAGTCAGTCTTTATTTAATTTTCAAAACGTGTGAAGCACCTCAGGTTGCGAAACACTCCCATTGTCAGGAGGAGTGTTGATGCACTTCAGAGTGCGGGGGCAAAATCAGCAATATTCAGAGTTTGCGAATCTCGGTTAGTGGAACATAAAAGGACTGCCACTGGCAACGTTACTGTGATAATGGACTGAGCACGAAAAGATCCAGCACAGCAAGGTGCCACCAACTACAGTGCACATCAGCATGAGAGGTGCCCTCAGACGGTGCTTTCATCAGCAACAAACACAAAATCAGGCTTGCTGCAGATGGTCGTCATATCTGGCGGGCAGAAACCGGATAAGCGGTTTTATGATTGCCAAGTACGTACAGATCTTCTCATCTGTTGGGAACCCTCACCAGCAGCAAACCCCCCACCCACCCCACCCCCACTCTTAGGGCCCAAGTTTCCACACGATAAAAAACGGGCGCCCCTCCAAGCTGGGCGCCCGCTTTTCGCGCCTAAAACGGCGCCGGAAAAAAAATGCGCGATTCTGGAGCGCCCTGCAGCTCCTTGTCTGTTTGGCGCGGCGCCCAGGGGGGCGGAGCCTACACTCGCGCCGATTTTGTAAGTGGGAGGGGGCGGGTACTATTTAAATTAGTTTTTTTCCTGCCGGCAATGCTGCGCGTGCGCATTGGAGCGTTCGCGCACAGTGAAGGAAACATTGGCACTCGGCCATTTTTGTAGTTCTTTGTAGCGGTTTAGTTTTTGAACATTTTTTAATAAAAGCACATTGCCATCAGCACATCAGCACTGAGATGGCTGCAGGAAGCCTCAGAAAGTTGAGGCAGCCATTTCCCGACGACCTCCCCCTTTTGCCGTCGGGAAATGGCTCCTCAATTTCTGAGGCTTCCTGCAGCCTTCTGTCTCCTTCCCTCCGTCTGGAACGGCTTTCTCCCCTGCGTTCGATCGGTTGGTTCCCTCCCTCCCGCCCGCCGTCTGGAACGGCTTCCTTTCTTCCCCCCCCATCCCCGCGTTCGGTCGGTTCCCTCCCTCCCACCGTCTGGAACGACTCCCCCCCCCGCGCGTTCGGTTCCCTCCCTCCCTCCCGCCGTCTGGAACGACTCTCCTCCTCCCCCCCCCCCCCCCCCGCGCGTTCGGTTCCCTCCCTCCCTCCCGCCGTCTGGAACGGCTTTCTCCCCTGCGTTCGATCGGTTGGTTCCCTCCCTCCCGCCATCTGGAACGACTCCCCCCCCGCGCGTTCGGTTCCCTCCCTCCCACCGTCTGGAACAGCTTCCTTTCCCCCGCCCCCCCCCCCCCCGCGTTCGGGAACGGCTGCCTCGTTTTGTGAGGCTTGCTGCAACATTCTCCCTGGCTGAAGCACTTTCACACAGGTAGGAAGATGGTTTATTTAATCTTTTCTTGGCTTATAAATTTTTATTCAGGTTGGATTTATTTGTATAATATTTGTAGAAGTATAAATAAGGATTTATTGTCGAATTTAATGACTTCCCTCCCCCCCCCACCTCGTTCTGGACGCCTAATTTGTAACCTGCGCCTGATTTTTTAATGTGTAGAACAGGTTTTTTCAGTTCTACAAAAATCTTCACTTGCTCCATTCTAAGTTAGTTTGGAGTACGTTTTCACTGTGGAAACTTTCAAATCAGGCGTCAGTGGCCGGACACGCCCCCTTTTGAAGAAAAAATTCTGTTCCAAAGTGGAACTGTTCTACCTGACTAGAACTGCAGAAAAAAAAGTGGAGAATTGCGATTTCTAAGATAGTCCGTTCTCCACCAGTTGCTCCTAAAAATCAGGTGCAAATCATGTGGAAACTTGGACCCTTAAACTCTACCACACAGTGCCAATTGTATTCCAGTCATCCCCGCAATGCAAACTGTGCAATATCTCCTGGTCGAAGAGCTGCTATTGCTTCAGGAAGGTTACTCTGAAACATGAATGCATTGGGATAGAGATACTGGAGAGTTGAAACGCTAATTGAAGGCTTCATACGTCATGAATCCTGAAAGCAAAGCTTAAACTGTTTATAATTGTCATCTGAACTACAATATTGAATTACAGCTTTTAATTGACTCCGCGGTATTATGTTATGCAACAGATACTAGTTGTGTTTTTGTTATCTTTTTAAAAAAGGTCAATCAGGCACACACTGATGGCATAAGACGCAATTAATAACAATATCGGTGAAAGTAATGATCGCAATTGCTACAACCCTACAAACTATCAAGGTATTTAATTCCATCGTACTTAAAAATTCACATAATCCCATATAGTAAACTGTAATGCACAAGTTTCTTGCAAATTTGCACCTCCAGCATCAAAAGGGTATTGTATTGTTATGCTTATGTCACTCGCCTACACGGTTTATAATCACGCACATTCCTCACCCCTGTAGTTAACCCATCAGCCTTGATGGAAGCCATTTTTGTCAGGCAAAAAAAGCTACAAACCCATCCTCTATATATTTAGTAAAAAGTAACAATTTCCCAAATCAGTCCGACACATGGATGGGATTCTGGTTGATCCCTTTGTGTTTGCGCATCCGTAATTCACAATTGTATTATTTTTCAAGCAACTCACTCCCAGCATCTATAATTCTGCACGAAGGTTGGATATATTATAGGCTTCCCAGACACTTACTGTGGCTGCGCTCTAAACTGTCCCACATTTATTCTCCATTATAATAATTAGCATTTTATAATTTAAAAATAGCACATTACTCACCTATTTATTTTGACCATTTGCTACTCTTTTACTTGACATAACGATCTCAATTCGTGAGACACATTTATGGAAAAGTACTTTTGTAACGGTTGTGCTAGATTTTTGATTTGATAACCTCACACTACGCACAGTTTGATATGGTATTTAAAAGTTAGAAATTTTGCTTTTAAAGCAAGATCAACGTATTCAGTTACTAAGAGTCTTTTTTTTTCAAATCATGCATTTTTGTAGTTTTTTAAAAAAAAATGTTCTAATTTTTGATTAATCGCTTTGAAGACTGAAACTTCAGAATCAATGCGTACAATACTGGGTTAATGAAACAAAAGTGAAGTCACCCAACATTGTACAGTAGAGCACATTGCTGAAATCATCACCAGCTGGTACAGAAACAAGCTGGCAAGAAACTTCAGATCCCCTACCAGCCTGATTATTGTACCACTGAGTCAGGCACAGTTTAGCTGCATAATATGTCTTCTGCAATTACAATCCGAAGTGAAATAAGCTACTGAACCATAAACTATTATGTTACTACTTTGCTATTTTCTACAATTAATGATGCTAAAACTAATTTTGAATCTGTGTCCTTTAGCCAGTGCATGCTGTTTGCACGAGCGTCACAGCTCAGAGCAGGACTATAGTCTTGAGCATATTTTATTTCAGTCATCATGCACTGACCTTGACTGAATTTTAAGGGCCTAAAATTAGTCATTACTGTGAGCAGTGTGCAGCGGGCGGTAGGGAACATTGTAGTCGATCCATATTGACTTTCTTTTCGATGGATGGTGCGGCACTGATTTGCGCATGCGCGATTTTTTTCCCCCCTTTATTTTTCCAGAGAAGGTTTTTACCCGCGATTTCGGGGGTCAGGGGTCACCTGCGCATGCGCAGTGAGTTGAAGTTGAGGGCGAGAGAGAGGAGCAGCAAGCTAGTCAAGGGTCAGTTGGTTTAATAACAGATGCAGAGTTAAAAAATAATTATACAGTTTGAATAATGAGACATTTTACAAATCAAAAATCATAATATAAACATAATGGAAATGTTTATTAAAAAAAAGTCAAAGCGCAGGAACATTGAGAAGGACGGGAGGTTGAGGGCACCAGCCTTCAACGAGACGGAGTTACCTGCCCTTCGAGAATATTACAGACTGGTACCCGATCTGACCTAACAAAGGGTGGTCGTGGAAAGCCCCCTCCAAAAAGGAGTACAATATGATTATGGGATGAGATCAGGGAGGCTGTGTCCTCCACAAGTACCATGGTACACACCGGGGAAAGATGCCACAGCAGGGGTGAATGTAGCAGGAGGTGTCTGCGCGTGCGCGTAACAATTTTGCAGTGGCATATGCTCTGCGTGCCCTCCGCTGTGGTGTTGGGGGGGGGGGGGGTGGTGCCATGGGTTCATCTGGAATCTCCCCCCACCTCGCCTTATTTTCCTCCCCTGTCTCCTGCACTCTCTCCTCACGTGCTCCCGCAGTCCCCTGTGGCAATTTCTGTCCCCTCATGATCGCTAAATTATGCGACATGCAGCACACCACTGTGAACTGAGCAACCTGCTCAGAGTGTTATTGCAGCCTGCCTCGAAAGCGCTGTTTTAGCACTCCAATTGTCTTTTCGATAATAATACGTGTGGCTATATGGCTCATTATATCGTTGCTCAGCTTCTGTCTGAGTGTTCCATGGGGCGGGGGGGGGGGGGGGTTTAAGAGCCAGGTGGCGGGGCCGTACCCTTTGTCCCCCAGCATCCAGCATTTACCTTGTGGCTCAGACTTCAACAGGTCAGACACAGTGCTCTCATGCAAGATGTGCGCATCATGGATGCTCCTTGGAAAGTTGCCATTCACTGCCATTATGCGCTGCCTATGGTCGCAGACAAGCTGCACATTGAGGGAGTGGAATCCCTTATGGTTTCGGTACACCTCCGCCTCCTGTAGTGCTCGCAGAGCAATATGGGTACAGTGAACACACTCTGCACCTTGGGCATCTTTTTGCAGCGCGACAGCTGCAGCAAAAATGCAGGGCCCTTATATATGGCCGCCTTCGACCTGACAAAGGCCTTTGACACCGTCAACCGCGAGGGTCTATGGAGTGTCCTCCTCCTTTTCGGATGCCCCCAAAAGTTCGTCAGCATCCTCCGCCTGCTCCACGACAACATGCAGGCTGTGATCCTCACTAATGGATCCATCATAGACCCAATCCACATCCGGACTGGGGTCAAGCAGGGCTGCGTCATCACCCCAACCCTCTTCTCAATCTTCCTCGCTGCCATGCTCCACCTCACAGCTGACAAGCTCCCCGCCGGAGTGGAACTAAACTGTAGAACCAGTGGGAACCTGTTCAATCTTCGCCATCTCCAGGCCAGGTCCAAGACCAGCCCAACCTCTGTCATTGAGCTACAATACGCGGACGATGCCTGTGTCTGCGCAGAGGCTGAACTCCAGGACATAGTCGACATATTTACTGAGGTGTACGAAAGCATGGGCCTTACGCTAAACATTGGTAAGACAAAGATCCTCCACCAGCCTGTCCTCGCCGCACAGCACTGCCCCCCCAGTCATCAAGATCTACGGCACGGCCCTGGACAACGTGGACCACTTCCCTTATCTCAGGAGCTTCCTAGCAACAAGAGCAGGCATTGACGATGAGATCCAACACCGCCTCCAGTGCGCCACTGCAGCCTTCGGCCACCTGAGGAAGAGTGTTTGAAGACCAGGCCCTCAAAACTTCCACCAAGCTCATGGTCTACAGGGCTGTAGTAATATGCACCCTCCTGTATGGCTCAGAAACATGGACCATGTACAGTAGACACCTCAAGTCGCTGAAGAAATACCACCAACAATGTCTCCGCAAGATGCTACAAATCCCCTGGGAGGACAGACGCACCAACGTTTGCGTCCTCATTCAGGCCAACATCCTCAGCATTGAAGCACTGACCACACGCGACCAGCTCCATTGGGCGGGCCACATTGTTTGCATGCCAGACACGAAACTCCCAAAGCAAGCGCTCTACTCGGAACTCCTTCACGGCAAACGAGCCAAAGGTGGGCAGCGGAAACGTTACAAGGACACCCTCAAAGCCTCCCTGATAAATTGCAACATCCCCACTGACACCTGGGAGTCCCTGGCCAAAGACCGCCCGAAGTGGAGGAAGTGCATCCGGGAGGGCACTGAGCACCTCGAGTCTCATCGTCGAGAGCATGCAGAAATCAAGCACAGGCAGTGGAAAGAGCGTGCGGCAAACCAGTCCCACCCCCCCCTTCCCTCAACGACTATTTGTTCCACCTGTGACAGACTGTGGTTCTCGTATTGGACTGTACAGCCGCCCAAGAACTCATGCTAAGAGTGGAAGCAAGTCTTCCTCGATTCTGAGGGACTGCCTATGATGATGATGATGATGCACCTTGGGGAGCCGGCAATGCGTGCAAATCACAAAGCCCCGTCACTCTGCCTCCCTGGTCATTGGGAAGTTTATAAATTCCATCCGGCGTGCATACAGTGCTTCGGTTACCTGTCGAAAGCAGCGATGAGTAGCATGCTGAGAAATGCAGCATATGTCCCCAACTGATGCCTGAAAAGAGCCACATGCATAAAAGGAAAGTGCCGCAGTCACCTTCATCTCGACAGAGAGTGCAGTAATGTTGGTGGGACTGGGCTGCAAGTCTACCTTAATGAGCTGGCAAATCTCGCTGATCACCTCTTTTCGGAAGCGCATCATTCAAACACTGTCGATCGGTCAGGTCCAAGCACGAACACTTCTCCCTGAAAATCCTTTGCGGGTAAGGCCTCCTCCTCATCAGTCTGTGACCTCCTCCATTACCCTGATAACTCTGCTCAATAAACCTCCTCACATCTGGATCCTCCATTAGACAGGTAGTCAGCAATACAGGCCGAGACAGTACGGGCCCCATTCTTTTTAAATCTCCAGAATATTTTTCAATGAAAAAACATAACTAAAATGCCTTTGATCTTAATTTACTCAGTTTCAATAAAAAATACCTTTTCCACTGTAAATCTCATTGTAAAGTAATTGTTCCCCTCAAATGCAGGAGGTGCTGCTTTCGCCGACTGTTCCCGATTAAAAAATGGTGGCTCCGAGCACTACCGCTCTTGCCCGCCCACTTATCACGTAAAACCACCTTTTCCAAGACGGTGTGCAGCTCCGGTGGTATGTCGGGCATGAAAATCGGACTTTTTGGGCGGTATGCGGGCGGTCCTGCACGGTGGACGGTGTGCATACCGTTCGGCCGTATGTCAATGATGAATATTCTGCCGAGCGGTATTTTGGTGTTTTTTCACTAAAATTGCAATTTTGGGCAGTAAGCGGGCAAGAGGTCAATGAATTTCAGGCCCCATGTTACTCAAGGGTCCATTAAAGAAAAACAAAGGACTTTGTAGAAATGTCCCAAACCGTTTCATGTACAGTTAGATGCGTTGAAATGTGGAGGCTGACATTATGTAGGCAAGAACTGCAGCTAATCCATGCACAGCATGGTCCCACAAACAGCGATGAGATAAATGACCAGTTAATCTGTTTTCGACAATGTTGGGACGAGGAGGAATATTTGTAGGAAACCAAAGTCCTCGCTCTTCTTTGAGCAGTGGCATTGGATATTTGACATCCAGTATTCTTTCAGAAAATAACATTTTGGGATACAACACATGAGTAATTTGAGATATGACATGTGGTAAGTGCATCATGCTCGGAAGGAACAGATGACTTTGGTCCTATGGATCCCAAAGCGCTCTGCCACTGGGGGTTTCCTCGCCTCATTTCTGGTCTGTTGTAGATTAAATTGATGGGAGATTGATTGCTATGATTAGTCAACAACTGCATTATCAATGTATCAGGCACCTATAAGGATGGTAGGTGAACTAGATGGACATTTGTCTAACAATTCCTATATAACTAATGGGATAGCTTGATGAAACCTCAGTTTAATGCCTTATCCATTGGGTAGCAAGTTGCACGGTCAAATTTTACTTTAAAATGTCATCTCCTGATCCGAACTTTCGGTACAAACGCTGGTGTTTCAAATCCTCCTCTTGCTCCGTCTCCATCATTGCTTTAGACTTACAACCTTGTATTGTTATTTTAGTGCTTGTGATGGAGAGGTTTTGCAGATTCAGCACAGTTCTTTAGTGTAAAAAAGAAAGTTAACAACCAAAACTCGTGCATTAGCAAAATGATCAATAATAAAAGGAATAGACAATGAACAAAATTCTGAAAAGGTAGCATAGCAGACAAATCAGTTAACTGGTGCACTACTGTACTGCTATATTACCAGATGTACTGTATATTATTGTATTCTTTATTACCTTGGGCATTGTGTTCCTGTATATGTTCAAATTACCAACTGCACTGTTGAGTTATTGCATTTGCTCAGATTACTTCCAATGTTTTTGCTTTTTTGTTCTTATGACCCATGTATGTTCTCTGGCATATTTCAATACTATTATTACCTCGTTAATTTTTTCAAGAACCTAATTATTACATTAAATATGCAAAATGTGGGATTATTATTCCTGGCACTGCTATAATAATGTAATGAGCATTTACAAACATTCCCATATTAACTCAGTGTCAATGCTGGAATGCATTTATAAGCAATCCCTTAATCACGATCCACCAACTGTTTCAATTAGGCAGAAGCAATTCAAACGGTACAGGAGAATTCGGTCCCTATATATAGGCTCGGATTTTGCGGTTGTAATGACGGCAAAACTGCCGGCATTCGCCCTTATTACCCCTCTGAAAATGAACGCAACTTCAGGATTTAGTGCATGCGAAGATAAACGTGGAAATCCTGAAGTTGCGGTTAGTCATTCCCTACTCTGCCACAGGCTGTGCTGGGAAACTCCCCACAGCCAGCAACCAGTGAAATAATTTTGAACCGTCGAAAATATCTGTTTTCCGCACTAATGTTGCTGTTAAACACCCCACAAAAAGTTGAAAGAGGTGTAACTGGGGTTTTAATGGTGTATTGATTGCTGAACAACTGTTCTGGCCCTGTAAACTAATTTTATATTTATTTGTGAAATGTAACATTTCTCCATGATGATAAAAATTACTAGATTAAAAAAAAAAATATATATATATATTTTTTTTTTAAAGTATGTTTAAGATATTTCAGCTTCTACCTTAATCCCATGTGTATGTTGCAATCTTTATTTCACACTCTAAAATGTTTTAAAGGTGAATGATAATCAGGGCTTTTTATTTCCTGGTTTGCTGTCTGAGAATTCTTTAATGTGATTGGATGATTAGACAGCTTGATGACATCACTGCTGCTGTATGCTAGGGATCACCTTTGACAGTGCTACAATCAAATTAAGATCGAGAAAGTTTTAGTCACAGAGATCGCAAGATCTTTGCGGTCAGTTTTCTTCAAGGTCAAGGTCACGTCGTCGCTAACTGCAAATTTCGGGCCATTGTTTGTAAGGACAGATCTCCTGCCTTTAAAGTTGTTGTAAATGTCAATAAATCTGTTTCTTTGTTTTTATCACTCAACCTTAGATTACAACAAGCTTGAAAAATGAGCATGGTTTTCAGCCAGATCTGCATGTCCTGCTCTTCACTCAGAATAGTAATACTCAAAGCATTTTATAAATATCCCTCGGGTTTTTCCCACTGTAAAGAAAAAAAAAATTAAGGAAATAAAATGTGGTGTCACAACGGTATCAACTTTTTTTTATAAATAAGATTCGAATGTTTAAACTGAGAGCCAGAGGGGGCAACAAAGAATGGGAACTTGTAACTTATACAATACATCTTATGAACATAAAACAAAATTAATACAATTTACCCCAACATAAACTGCTGTCAGAATAACTGCAAAAATATTTTCAGTTCTTCAATTCACAATCCTTAATTCGGAAGTAGAAACATGGATGAATATCAAACAAAGTTCAGCTTGATTACTTTTGGAGATTAAGGAGTACTTGCACAGAATTGACCTGCAACCTGTCTTTACAAATTAACCCATCTTTCGGATGAAACGTTAAACCGAGTCCCCGTCTGCCTTCTCAGGTGGTGTACCTCTTGGATGGATGCAACAGATCCCGTGGCACTATTTCGAAGAAGAACAGGGGGAGTTCTCCCCAGTGTCCTGGGCAATATTTAGCCCTCAACCAATATCATTAAAAAAAAACAGGATTATCTAGGGGTAATATATTAGCATGGCTAGAGGATTGGCTAACTAACAGAAAACAGTCAGGATAAATGGTTCATTCTCGAATTGGCAATCAATAACTAGTGGGGTGCCACAGGGATCAGTGCTGGGACCCGGTGCAACTCCGGTAAGTGCCCCTAGCCCTGGCCGAGTGGCCTTCCACATCGGCTGGTCCGCGGCCTTCCTGGGCCGAGTTTGAAGTTGCCTAAATGGGCAGAACTGGCGTAGGTGGCTGGTAATGCCCCCTTTTGAGGAAAAAATACAAAACTAAAAAAACCGTAACTAACTCAGTTACACTGGTGCAAATTGATTGGGGAAAATGGAGATTTTTAAGTTATGCCAGAAAAACCAAGTTACTCCAAAAAAAAACAGAGCAACTCCTGGCCAAAATTAAGCCCATTTTTGGACTGTAGGGGAATCAGGAGATATGGGATCAGGCGGGAAAGTGTAGTTGACGTAGAAGATCAGTCTTGTTATTGAATGGCGGAGCAGGCTCGAGGGGCTGTATGGCCTACTCTTGCTCCTAATTCTTATGTTCTTATCCTGCAGCAAAATTTACAGCAACAGATGCCACTTTTTTTTTTTGAGGAGGAAAAAAAAAGACAAAAGGAAATTAGGTCAGTCTATTTAGCTCAGTGATCTTTTGTATACGAGTAGGATGGCACCATTAATCAATGTCAGAAAAACCAAAGGTTTGCTTCCTGAATCTACTTAATGTGTTAATCAGGCAGGACTATGATGACCGTACATCCTCTGCCTGCCTCCCCACTCCAATAAAATTAGTCATTAATAATAATCTGCACAGATTTATTTTTCAACCACTGAAGAGGGCCTTGCCTAAGGCTCTGCAGAATCAGATTTACTTATTTAAGAACCAAAACACACACAGATCTGCTTTTCAAAATAGAATCAGGCTACTATTTTGTAGTATTTTCATCACGTTGAATCCCCTTGTGGCCTTAGAAATGAGAGGATATGATGGGATGATAGGAGACATTGCTGTCATAGAATCATACAGCATAGGAGGCCATTCGGCCCATCGTGCCTGTGCCGGCTCTCTGAAAGAGCTCTTCTCTTTTCACATTAGCCCTATGATCGGGGTTTACAATTTATTATTTTGAAAAAGTGCAGGAAACAGTCCTCGAGTCCTACTACAGGCACAATGGCCCCTTTGTGTGCTGTAAATTTTCTATGATTCTAATTAATTTGTTATCGTTAAGGCCTGCTCAGAAACTGGGATTTTCCAAGTCCGAGGGTTGCCAATCCTCCAGGATTGTCCTGGAAAGAAAGAAGGAAAGAAAGACTTGCATTTATATAGCGCCTTTCACAACCAGCGGATGTCTCAAAGCACTTTACAGCCAATGAAGTACTTTTGGAGTGTAGTCACTGTTGTAATGTGAGAAACGCGGCAGCCAATTTGCACACAGCAAGCTCCCCCAAACAACACTGTGATATTGACCAATAATCTGTTTTTGTTGTGTTTTTGGAGTTTCCAGGAATTAAAAGTTAATCTCCAGGTCACTACTGTGAGCAAACAGGGAGAACAATCATTGGGGCGTTTTAAAAAAAAAAAGTTTTTTATTTCATTTGCTTTTGAACACTTTAGTTTACTAAAAATATTTGCGTTGGAAAAAAGCGGTTTGACTGACAGTCAAGAATCATCCAATCTGGTAATGAAGTTTTCCCATTGGCCGTGGGGAGCTGGGGCGTCGCGAGGATGGGAATATTGGGCGACCAATGGAGGGAGCATAGGGGCAGGGCAGTTGGAGGTAGCAGGTCATGAGATGAATCTCCAGGACTGCATCCAGTCAGAGTTGCCAACACTACCTACTCCTGGGACTTCTAGCTGCTATAGAAGTTTACAGGATTAATTGTGGGATATTGCACCATGCCAAATCATTTCTGCACCTGCTGTATTTCCTTTGGCATTCTTGAATGTTGACCATGGTGCCCGCCCCACTTCATCTCGAGAGAAGAAAGAACTTGCATTTATATAGCACCTTTCACGACCTCAGGGCGTCCTAATGCACTTTACAGTCAATTAAGTACTTGCAGTCACTGTTATAATGTAGGGAATGCGGCAGCCAATTTGTGCACGGCAATATCTCATCACTGTTTGTGGGACAATGAACATAAGTACATAAGAAATAGGACCAGGAGTGGCCATATGGCCCCTCGAGCCTGCTCTGCCACTTAATATGATCATAGCTGATTCGATCATGGACTCAGGTCCACTTCTCTGCTCGCTCCCGAAAACCTCTTAATCCCTTATTGGTTAAGAAACTGTCTATCTCGGTCTTAAATTTATTCAATGTCTCGGCTTCCACAGCTCTCTGAAGCAGCGAATTCCACAGATTTACAACCTTTTGAGAGAAGAAATTCCTCCTCAACTCAGTTTTAAATGGGTGGCCCCTTATTCTAAGATTATGCTCCCTAGTTCTGGTCTCCCCTACCAGTGGAAACATCCTCTTTGCATCCACCTTGTTGAGCCCCCTCAATCTTATACGTTTTGATAAGATCACCTCTCATTCTTCTGAATTCCAATGAGTAGAGGCCAAACCTCCTCAACCCTTCCTCATAAGTCAACCCTCATCTCCGAAATCAACCTAGTGAACCTTCTCTGAACTGCCTTAAAGCAAGTATATCCTTTCGTAAATATGGAAACCAAAACTGTACGCAGTATTCCAGGTGTGGCCTCACCACTACCCTGAATAACTGTAGCAAGACTTCCCTGCTTTTATACTCCATCCCCATTTGCAATAAAGGCTAAGATACCATTGGCCTTCCTGATCACTTGCTGTACCTGCATACTAACCTTGTGTGTTTCATGCACAAGTACCCCCCAGGTCCCACTATACTGCAACAATTTGCAATTTTTCTCCATTTAAATAATAAATTGCACTTTGATTTTTTTTCTGCCAAAGTGCATGACCTCACACTTTACGACATTATACTCCATCTGCCAAATTTTTGCCCACTCACTTAGCCTGTCTATGTCCTTTTGCAGATTTTTTGTGTCCTCCTCACACATTGCTTTTCCTCCCATCTTTGTATCGTCAGCAAACTTGGCTACGTTACACTCGGTCCTTTTTTCCAAGTCATTAATATAGATTGTAAATAGTTGTAATTGCAAATATATTCAAGGCTGAGATTGAAAAATCTATCAATCTCAGCCTTGAATATACTCAATGACTGAGAATCCACAGCCCTCTGGGGTAGAGAATTCTAAAGATTCACAACCCTCCGAGTGAAGAAATTTCTCCTCATCTCAGGTCTAAATGGCCGACCCTTTAACTGGAGACTATGCTCCCTAGTTTTAGACTCTCCAGCCAGGGGCAACAATCTCTCTACCCTGTTGCATTAACATTTTTGTTTCCATTTACAATGCTTAGCAATGTTCTGCAATCTACTTGTAGTTTGCTTTTGTTGGGAACAAAACCAGGAAATAAGCTTGAGCAACGTGAATATAGTAGACAACGAATTTTCTGGTGATAAACTGGATCCCACATCAATGAATCAGTACAGCAGAGACATTACTCATTAATCCATTAAGGAACTGGAATCCATGGTCGGCTATCGAAACACAAAATAAAAACCTCCCCATAAAATACAAAAATAAATTACAAATTGAAGCTCAGTTGTAATGGAGCTTCAGTTTTATGGTTTATGACCATTGAGACTTATTTATCTTGGTGTAAATCACCCAGTTATTCATGTTTTTTTTTTAAATCATAGGCTGCTGTTTTGCCAAAGAGTGATCAATGGAATCGACTTCCAGGCTGAATAGTGAATATAGGAACAGGAGAAGGCCATTCTGCCCCCTCGACCCAGTTCCGCCATTCAATTAGATCACTGCTGATCTGTATCTCAACTCCATCTACCCGCTTTGGTTCCGTAACCCTCAATCCCCTTCCCTAACAAAAATCTATCAGATCTCAGTTTTGAAATGATCAATTGACCCCCCCCCACCCCAGCCTGAACAGCTTTTTGGGGGAAGAGTTTTCCAGATTTCCACTACCCTTTTTGTGAAGAAATGTTTCTGGACATCACCCCCTGAATGGCCTGGCTCTAATTTCAATGTTATGTCCCCTTGTTCTGGACTCCCCCACTAGAGGAAGTAGTTTCTCTCGATCTACCCTATCAACTCCTATAATCATCTAGAATTTTCTGGTTTGTTTAAGATTTCATGCATTCGTCTTAAGCACCTCAATTAGTGGAGGCAAAAACACAGTAACAGTTGGATGGTGAAATGGGGGGGACTTTGGGATCACTCTGGGGCTGGTGAACCATGAGCCAAATGGCCTTCCTCATCTGTAACGATCTTATGATCATATGAACAGCATTTAAAAAAGGAACGGACAAGGGAAAGAGGAAGGCAAAAAGAAATAAAACGACAACACAGGAAAATAAATCAAATGATTTGTGAAGTGCTTAGGGGGAGAACAGGAGATGATGAAATGCTGTTCATCAGTAACATGACCTTTCCTCTGGAACAAGAAATAAGTTTGAAACATGACTGACTCCTGTTTTTCCACAGATGCTGCCTGAACAGTTACAGCCTTTTCTGTTTTGTCTTCAGATTTCCAGCATCTTCAATATTTTATTTTTTTCCCCCCAAAATTGTAATGATCTTCATTCCATTCGATACCAGGGCATGAGCACAGGTTGCAAAAACTTGGTTTATATTCCTGAGTATAGAAGATTGAGGAGTGATGTAATCGAGGCATTCAAAATGTTAAAAGGGTTCGATAAGGTAGATACAGAGGGGCCAAGTTTCAGCCTGAATTGCTCCTGTTTTTTTGGAGCAACTGGTTTAGAATCTTAGAAATTTGAATTCTCGGCATTTAGTTTGCTCCAGTTCTAGTCAGTTAGAACAGTTTCACTTTGGAACAGAATTTTTTTTTTCAAAAGGGGGAGTGTCTGGCCACTTACGCCTGTTTTCAAAGTTTAGGCAGTGAAAACTTACTCCAAACTAACTTAGAATGGAGTAAGTGAAGATTTTTGTACGTTCGAAAAAACCTTGTCTACATTTTAGAAAATCAGACGTAGGTTACAAATCAGGCGTAGGGAATGGGGGAGGGGGGGGTTTAAAGGGAAGTTTACAAACATTAAACACTTCAGTTTTACAAATAAAGAGCCATCATCAATAATAAATGATAAATACTTCAATAAATCAACCAAAAAAAATCAATAAGCCAATCAATGAAACAAAACATTTTCTACTTACCGACTGCAACACCGAGAGTCCTCCAACAGCGTGCTGGGACGGTCCCCCCAGTGTGTCTCTGTCTCTCTCACTCTCTGTCTGTGTTTCTGACAGCGAGGGGAGAGAGAGGAGGGGGGGGGGGGGGGGGAAAGAGAGAGAGAGAGAAGGGGTGTGGTGGGAGGAGGAGGGAGGGAGGGAGGGAGGGAGGGAGGGAGGGAGGGAGGGAGGGAGGGAGGGAGGGAGGGAGGGAGGGAGGGAGGGAGGGAGGGAGGGAGGGAGGGAGAGGAAGGGGTGAGGGAGGGAGGGGGGGGTGAGGAAGGGTGAGGAAGGGGTGAGGAAGGGTGAGGGAGGGTGAGGAAGGGTGAGGGAGGGGTGAGGAAGGGGTGAGGAAGGGGTGAGGAAGGGTGAGGAAAGGGTGAGGGAGGGTGAGGAAGGGGTGAGGAAGGGGTGAGGGAGGGTGAGGAAGGGTGAGGAAGGGTGAGGAAGGGGTGAGGGAGGGTGAGGAAGGGGTGAGGGAGGGTGAGGAAGGGGTGAGGGAGGGTGAGGAAGGGGTGAGGGAGGGTGAGGAAGGGGTGAGGGAGGGTGAGGAAGGGGTGAGGGAGGGTGAGGAAGGGGTGAGGGAGGGTGAGGAAGGGGTGAGGGAGGGTGAGGAAGGGGTGAGGGAGGGTGAGGAAGGGGTGAGGGAGGGTGAGGAAGGGGTGAGGGAGGGTGAGGAAGGGGTGAGGGAGGGTGAGGAAGGGGTGAGGGAGGGTGAGGAAGGGGTGAGGGAGGGTGAGGAAGGGTGAGGAAGGGGTGAGGGAGGGTGAGGAAGGGGTGAGGGAGGGTGAGGAAGGGGTGAGGGAGGGTGAGGAAGGGGTGAGGGAGGGTGAGGAAGGGGTGAGGGAGGGTGAGGAAGGGGTGAGGGAGGGTGAGGAAGGGGTGAGGGAGGGTGAGGAAGGGGTGAGGGAGGGTGAGGAAGGGGTGAGGGAGGGTGAGGAAGGGGTGAGGGAGGGTGAGGAAGGGGTGAGGGAGGGTGAGGAAGGGGTGAGGGAGGGTGAGGAAGGGGTGAGGGAGGGTGAGGAAGGGGTGAGGGAGGGTGAGGAAGGGGTGAGGGAGGGTGAGGAAGGGGTGAGGGAGGGTGAGGAAGGGGTGAGGGAGGGTGAGGAAGGGGTGAGGGAGGGTGAGGAAGGGGTGAGGGAGGGTGAGGAAGGGGTGAGGGAGGGTGAGGAAGGGGTGAGAGGGTGAGGAAGGGGTGAGGGAGGGTGAGGAAGGGGTGAGGGAGGGTGAGGAAGGGGTGAGGGAGGGTGAGGAAGGGGTGAGGGAGGGTGAGGAAGGGGTGAGGGAGGGTGAGGAAGGGGTGAGGGAGGGTGAGGAAGGGGTGAGGGAGGGTGAGGAAGGGGTGAGGGAGGGTGAGGAAGGGGTGAGGGAGGGTGAGGAAGGGGTGAGGGAGGGTGAGGAAGGGGTGAGGGAGGGTGAGGAAGGGGTGAGGGAGGGTGAGGAAGGGGTGAGGGAGGGTGAGGAAGGGGTGAGGGAGGGTGAGGAAGGGGTGAGGGAGGGTGAGGAAGGGTGAGGAAGGGGTGAGGGAGGGTGAGGAAGGGGTGAGGGAGGGTGAGGAAGGGGTGAGGAAGGGTGAGGAAGGGTGAGGGAGGGTGAGGAAGGGTGAGGAAGGGTGAGGAAGGGTGAGGAAGGGGTGAGGGAGGGTGAGGGAGGGTGAGGGAGGGTGAGGAAGGGTGAGGGAGGGTGAGGGAGGGTGAGGGAGGGTGAGGGAGGGTGAGGGAGGGTGAGGGAGGGTGAGGGAGGGTGAGGGAGGGTGAGGGAGGGAGGGAGGGTGAGGAAGGGAGGGAGGGTGAGGAAGGGAGGGAGGGTGAGGAAGGGAGGGAGGGTGAGGAAGGGAGGGAGGGTGAGGAAGGGAGGGAGGGTGAGGAAGGGAGGGAGGGTGAGGAAGGGAGGGGAGGGAGGGTGAGGAAGGGAGGGGCAAAGAGGGGTGAGGAAGGGAGGGAGCAAAGAGATGGGGGGGGCAAAGAGATGGGGGGGCAAAGAGATGGGGGGGGCAAAGAGATGGGGGGGGCAAAGAGATGGGGGGGGCAAAGAGATGGGGGGGCAAAGAGATGGGGGGGCAAAGAGATGGGGGGGGCAAAGAGATGGGGGGGGCAAAGAGATGGGGGGGCAAAGAGATGGGGGGGCAAAGAGATGGGGGGGCAAAGAGATGGGGGGGCAAAGAGATGGGGGGGCAAAGAGATGGGGGGGCAAAGAGATGGGGGGGGCAAAGAGATGGGGGGGGCAAAGAGATGGGGGGGGCAAAGAGATGGGGGGGGCAAAGAGATGGGGGGGCAAAGAGATGGGGGGGCAAAGAGATGGGGGGGCAAAGAGATGGGGGGGGCGAAGAGATGGGGGGGCGAAGAGATGGGGGGGGGAAGAGATGGGGGGGAAGAGATGGGGGGGGGAAGAGATGGGGGGGGGAAGAGATGGGGGGGGGAAGAGATGGGGGGGGGAAGAGATGGGGGGGGGAAGAGATGGGGGGGGGAAGAGATGGGGGGGGGGAAGAGATGGGGGGGGAAGAGATGGGGGGGGAAGAGATGGGGGGGGGAAGAGATGGGGGGGGGGAAGAGATGGGGGGGG